>NC_134283.1:14476816-14785030 GCF_949628215.1 Phalacrocorax aristotelis
AGGTAACAGTTAAAAGCTCCCTCCTGGATTTCCCAGCTGGTCCAGGCCAGGTTCCTCCCCAGTCAGCCACCACTGACACTATGCTCTTTAAGACTTCAGCCAGTCTGCATTACATCTGGCAAAGAGATGGGCACAGCTTCCTGGTGTTTAATGCCACGATCCATAATCACTGGGAAAAAATATTTCACGACAGGGAAGGTGGTGTGCTGACCTCTCCTTTCAATAGTCTCACCTCTGGTAAAAGGCTCCAATTCACAGAAAGTGTGAGCCAAATTCAGCTATGGTGCTCCTTCAGCAAAGTGAAGGGGATTGCATCAAGGAAGGATTTTGGCCCTTGTATGAAATCAGAATGTGATAGCAGTGCTGCTGAAACAACCCACTGCACTGCATAACAACTGCTGTAGGTCAGAGAAAGTTGCATTTTTTTGTTTGTGTAGGTGGTAGAGCACAACCATAAAGCCCTACATTAGTGCCTCTCTGATTTTTCCTGAAGTTAATTTTCTAAATGAATACGCAGCATATGATTCTCTCAGCCCTGTGACTCTTCTGATGATTAGTCTGCTGCCATTTCAGGCTATATGGACCTTCCCCAAGTTCATAATGGGGAAGATATTAATTATGAACTTGGAAAATTGAGTTCCATGACTCCCAGAGGAACACGCTACAGTCTTCATGAAATAACTTCTTTCCACCTTCTTATGTCAAGTACAACAGACTCTGCATAAATGATGCAAGGCATTTTTATGAGTTACATCATGAGTGGAAAAGAGCAGCAATTGTAGCAAACTGCCTGGGTGTGTGAACCTTGTTTCTGAGGAGCTAAAAGTATTTTTTGGAAGCAAAGTTAAAGAAGATACTGCACAAAGAAGAGTCTGTCACTTGGTCTTCCTTCTCCTCTTTTGCGTATATTACCTTTTGGCAGCAGTCATACCCCTGCCTCCTTGAACATTGAAGAGGGTTCTAGCTGGTGAATAAAATTTGCAAACCCTAAAGCTATGCACTTCAGTTCTTATCCTGAGGGACATTTTAAACATGCAACCATAAAGAAAACCAAACCCAGTGTACATTAACTATACTGCAAACTAATTTCATGAGGTAGCTGGCACTGGAGCATGAGTCTTAGTTCCAATAGGAAACCATTTCTTATTGCTCTTACGACAGCATCCTTCAGAAAGGTGATTTCACTCCCAGAAAGAAATGAATTATCAGAAATTGCTGGTTTGATTTTCCTTGATTTATGCCATATAGTTATAATAGTTAAAATATATCTTTCTTGATCATTTACTTTTTTATTGCTTGAAGCTCCTCTGTATGAGGACTTTACTTTTCCAAGAAGTGATCTGGAAGCAACAGCACAGAACCGGGAGGAAAAAAAAAATACTAAGTTTGAATCTTTACCCTGCCACCGCAAAAAGGGAAAAGGAAAAAACCCTCCCTCACTCTCTTACTTCGGAAGAATGGAAATTAATTATCTTGCACATATACACACATGATTTCAGATAGGCTCAAGTAGCATACATATAAGAACTAATTGCACATGACTGTTTTCTCTGAAATAAAGAGACATTAAGGATGTAAAGACATTTGCAAACCCATGGCAACAATGTTCTTAAGCCAGCAGTACTCTACTGGAATACAAAAGAACCTGTGGTTTTTGCTTTTTTATAATGTGTTTGGCATGACTGAAGAGCCTAGCACTGCTGCTGCAGCTGCCGAGTCCCTGTCACTCCGAGGCCAAGGGCACAGGGAACGTGGAGAGAACCTTGCCCAAGTGTCCCCTAACCTGATGCACACACAGAAGACACATTTGCAGACAACTCCATCAGCAGCACCATTTATAACGGCAGAGGAGGAAGGTGTGAGCAACAGGGCTCTAACACTGGTTAGCAGAGAGGGAAGGGGGCAGCAAGGGCAGGAAGGGATGTGGAAGTTGCTGGTGCCAGGAGCAGAACTGGGTTCAAGCATCCTGTCCTGACATCCTCCCTCCCTCCTGCTTTTTAGTCATTTCTCTTCAACTTTCTCCAAAGCAGTGTTTGAGAAAAGGAGAACAGAGAATGCAAATCTGCTCAAAATGAAGCCTTGAGTACTGTTTCTCACACTGCTCCTGTTTTACAACGGAGAAACAGGTGGCAAGGTCCCATGGGATGCACATGGGTTCATCCCAAGGCCTCTCTCTGCTTGCTCAGTCCTTTGGTGGCCCATGGGAGCCCAGCTCCATGTGGGAACAGGAAGAAGACCCAGTGCATTACACCTCCCTCCCCAAAAGCAGCTGACCCCATGAGGTAAAGCTCCCCCATGTCAGCTATCTGGGTGGGCTTAGCCATCATTCACAACCTCCCAGCTACTTTGGCAAGATATAAGCCAAGGTGAGGAGACACAAACTCACCCAACAGAAGAGCAGGGAAAGAAGCTTCTTCCACTACTTTTCACACAGATGTGTGGCCACCAACAGTCCAGCAGAAACCACCAGCTGAGGAGCTAGTCCTTGTCTCCGCAGCAGCAAGGTAGATTGGTCATCCTGCAGTTAAGCACAAGGGCTTGAGATGGAGATTTCCTTTTCTGCCACCTAAGAGATAGAGGACAAACCCTATAATTTCTCTGTCTCACTCTTCCTGCAAAGAGCAATTGCAAGTCTTATATATAGGGACCTTATGCTAGTTCAGTGTGCCTTGTACGCTAGTTAGAAAGGCGAGACGTCAATATACAATATGAAGTTCCAGTTCTGCAAGAATCAAGGGCTTAAAATACCTTTAAAAATCTAGCCTCAAATTTAAAGCAAGAACAACTTAACAGTATTGAAAATGCTGGAGTCCAGCTTTAGTAAAATCTTATTCTTGATTAAATGCTGCTTCATTGAAAGTGGTGTGTGATTTCTCATCAGCATAAGTAATCTGCTATAATACCTGTACAGGCTGTGAAACTGTTGTCAAATTAAAACTGCTTTCCCCTTTCTGCCCATTTGACCATACATTCCGTCTTGGATTTCTCTGCTTTCTGTACAAAGGCTTCTGAGCTCAAGATCACAGAGGTGGTCTGGCAATAAAAACATTCAAGCAGCAATACAGACAGATGGGAATTTATTGCATCAGGATTTGTTTTTAAAATATAGGTTTCTCCTGATAAACTAACATTGTCATCTGTTCTGGTGGCAGAGCATACTGCAAACAGCAATATTTCCCCAGAGAATAAGTGTCAGATTGTGATTTATGAACAGGGAGCCACTAAAGAGTATGATTTCACCCTAAATTAGTGATTTATCAAGTAAAGAACCACAAGCAAATAGCTGAATATTGGTGCCTTAAAGGGTCAATAGAGTTCTCACTAACTCTGCTTCAAGCACAAATAACCAGAGACTCCTCCAAGAGAAAACTGTTCTAGTGGATGCCCTAGAAAATGAAAACATTTGGTCTAAATGTTGAGGAAAGCATTCCCAACACGACCTTTGAGTGTCCATACGAGGTTCAGAGGAGCCCCACACAAGGGGATACACAAAGCTGCTAAAGGCAGCGAGTCCATTGAAATGTGGTAGTGTAGATCAAGAGAAGGTAGTGGGGGGAAGGGGAAGAAGGAGGGGAAAACAAAGTCATATAAAAGGGTGAGTGTTCATTTTCAGCCTTAACTAATTGCATGAAGTGAAGCAGTTGATTTCCCTGTACAATGAACTATGAATTATTTGAGATCACTATAACACAGCTAGACAGAACAACTGCTTTGTAAAATCCTTTTACAGGCCAGGGAGATGAGTTTCTAGATATCCATCTGGGGGAAGGATGTTCCCTCAACCTCTGATCAACATTGGCAGGAAACATACACTATCAGCGCCCAAAGGCATGGCCATGGATGCAAAGCTATTCAGCTAGGACTAGAAGCAAACAAAGAAAGCTCAACCTGTTATTCCCTAGTCACTCCCTCTGACATCTTTTCTCCAGGGTGCACAACCTTCATTCCAAGAATTTCAATGATTTATAACTTTGTTGACTTAGCAACTGCAAAGCACTCAAATCCACCCTACTCTTAATGTTACAGAATGAAGTATAAGTTATTTTTTCCAAATACCATACTGCAGATGTAGATGCCTGAATCTGGGCCCATAATTTCCACAAAAGTAGGCAATTAAAATTTTGAGACAGTTTAAGTGCATCTGTAAAACTGCTACTAGTAATACCAATAGAACAATTTATGTTTGTGTGCTTCTAGATCTGGATTGTTAGAAAATTTCATGGGGCATCCATCTACAACTGCCAAGAAAGATGGGTGTATATTTTACTGGTTAGATATCAGCAATCTTTTCCTCTACGTGGCACAGCTGGATTTAATAATGAATGAAGAACTTCACTTCCTAAATACTGCAAAAAAAATCTTGTCCATTCAAGAACTGACTCAGATGTCTATCGATGTAATTCCACTGTCTCCTGTCAATTCGTATGGGTCTGTATCGCTTTGTGAGATTGCTTAAAAAACAGTAACCAAGCCAATAACCAGAACAAACAGGAGAAGGTGCTCCAAGCTTTCAGATTCTCATTGCATAGCCAAAGGATACTGGATATACAACTTTTCTAATAAAGTCTTTTTCTCGGCCTTTGTAGTGAAGCTAAAACTTCCTTGGGTGATGGTATGGTCTCTGCTCTTTCAAACTGCAGAGAATGAATGCAGTGGTAACCAAGTACGTGTAGAAGTGATGAGCAGCAACAGAAGAAAATTGATGAATCTCAGGAAATTTAGTGAAAGACACCTAAAGCCAACCATCTACATCAGTGAGAATGGTAAATGCTCAATTCTGATCCTGAAGAGTACTGGAAAGGAAGTCCCTTCCCATTTCCATTCGAGCTTGGACATTTACAACATCTGCAAATACTGTATTTTGGCTTTGTGAGAAATAAGTCAGTTGGCTTATTCAATAATAGAGTTAGTTCATAGGTCACGTCTCAATGGGTTTGGCTTTAATTATCACAGTAAATATGCTTTGAAAAAAATAAAGAATTATTACTTAATCTACTTGGAGAGCTTAGGTATTTCTTCTTTAGATATCTCGGTGGTTAAAGAAAGGCAGCTAAGAGGCTAGGGTTGCACCTGCGCTTTATGCTTCATCATCAGCTCTCAACCCTTCCTCACACCAGAAGCATTTACCAGGCCAGAGGAGCAAGTCTCCTGTGTGCCAGTGGCATCCTTTTCTGTGTTTAAATTTTGGCACAAGAACCAAATCTGAAGCAACCTAAATTCACATTCAGGGGAGACAGACTGGGACAACCAACATTAACAGGAGAGGCCAAGATTTATCTCTGACACAAAGAACCTGATTACACATTGAGCCTGGATAGCAGACAGGTAGCCTAGAGTACCATGTACAAAAGCTTGCTCTAGCATTCTTGCATCAATTGCCCAAAACAACTGCACTTGTGCAGCACAAGAGCTGCTATGATACTATAAATGCAAGCCCAGAAAAGCCAGCAAGATAATGATCACTGCCCCTACAGAAGTACAAAAGGAGAGAAGCAGTTATTTCATTTTGCTGTCCTTAGAAGAGAAAGCAGAGAGGCCATAACCTGAATGTTTAGAAGGGCTAAAGTCTTGTAAACAGCAAGAGGATTTTATAGCAGTTGGGAGGCTGTGGCGAATGGCCTGGTCCCCTTAGGCAATTCAAAAAAGTAGAGGGGTCAGTCCCAAGGCCAAAAAACCGATTAATGTGAAATGGTCTATCTCAACCACAAACTTCGGCAGTTCACAACTCAGTGCTGACATATTTCAATCAAAGCATGTCTGCAGCTAAACTTAATAACCAGCCAGCCTATCAAGTGGTGGATGCTAAGCAATTCCAAATCACCCCAAGAATTTTAAAATGGCAATGACTTACTGCAGGACTGCAGAGAACGACCCATCTGTCAGATGCAGTAGTTTTATCTGTGGCGGACACAGACGTCAAGATTCCTGCTCCCCTCCATGAACACTGCTGTGATGCTATAAAATGGAGAGGGACATCTGAGATCACTGCCCTGTACAAGCCATCCAGAATCTGTCCTATGCAATCTTTCCTGAATTTTTCCAGCAATGATGTTTCATCACTTTTGAATGAAATAAGTTCTTTTGCAGTGAAATTGCATCTTTTTCTGTCAGCCAGAGGTCAGACAGTCTGCTTAACAGTAAAGTAAAACTAAAATGCCCCTTTCTTTTTATTCTATTTTATTTCTTTCATAAGCAGGACAGACATTGCAATTATTATAATTTGGCTACCTAAATTTATTTGCTTGCTTATGAAGACATAGTGTTGTGGGGGATGGTTGCAGTCCCCTGAATTCCTATGGAAACCACCTAAGTCAACAAAGTTTTAGACCACTTCATACCACACTGCTCTCTACCACCAAATGGTTATTTTTGACACACAATGTGCAGGCTCACAAGGAAAAAAAAAGTTATTTGCTGAAGAGTGGCAAAGTGCATATGCATACCCTTTCGAGTCCACCTGGAGTAAAAAAATTTAACATAGATTAAAGCTGCCAAGAGTATGGGAAGCTAAACAAACAGGAAGTTTCACATTTAAAATGGTTTTCTCTGACATAAGTCATGGGAATTGATTTACTCTGCCAAGAGGAACAGCTCCAACTTCTCTAACCCTTTAATAATGTCCTTGGAGATCCCTGATGGGCAATGGAAGTTGGCACTGTAATGAACAGACATAGCTAACTAGCAAAGGCCATATTAGCACATTGTAAGCATAATTTGTAGAAATGTCCACATGTCCATTCTTGTCCCATCCCATTCAGCTTCCTTGGATAACAGATCATCATAAAACCACAGTGTCCAAAAATTTTTGGGGACGGCTTCTTCAAGATTGATCTAAGTAATAAGAAGTATCTACACTGACATTATCAGGAGAGATATCTCAGCTTGTGTTTTGAAGCACATGCAAGTTAAGGTTTGTAAGATTAATAGAAATCTCTGCCCACATCAGAACTGCTTTGTTAATAGTTTTCACTTACTCACAAAAGCAATCAGAAAAAGGGCATTTGCTGGTAGAAAATAAAGCAAACATGGATATGCCTTACTGGATATGAAATACAGATTCTACTCAAAATTCAGTGACAGAGCCCAAGTTGAAGGAAGAATCAAGGATAAAACTGGGGTACAAGAGGAGAAAAATCAAATCCCAAGAGAACGCAGACTGAGATAACTCTTGATATAAAAAAAAAAAGCATTCAGTTTTTAAAAGTGTAAAATACAGTTTTTTTAAAAAAAGTTTTAAAAAGCCAAAATAAAATCCTAGGCAACAGCTTCCCATGAACAATGACCTCCAGGACAAATCAGCACAGAAATCTGCATTCAACAGCTTGTTGCCGAACTCCTACTCCTTACCAGAGCACTCAGCCCTCACAGAGCTGTTTGCCATACTGAATAGTTCAGAATTGCTGTTAAAAGGGACCTAGTAAAAGGGCACACTTTTCACCCGAGAGCTGTCTTGTAAAGCCCCTGGGGGTAGACAAAACAACTAGAATGCCTGGGGAATTTCATGCTATTGTTGCTGGCTGAGACAAAGCATCGTGGAAAGTCTAATCTGTATGACAATCAGTTACAAAATTAACATTTACCCTGTCTACATTATAATTTTACAGAAAGAGGAAGATCTTATTTAAGCCAAACAGGCAACCCTGTTCTCACACCACCTTTTTCTTACAATAGAGAATATCTGTGCCTGTATCCACCTTATTGTATTAAAGGAATTTCCCCCCTTTTTTTACACCAATTAATTGACAAAGGTAACTCATAGGTAATTATAAGAGAGACACAAAAACAAAGGACACAGCAAAAACTAGACGAGGGAAAAATCCCCAAACCCAAAGAGGAACAGCTAAATGGCACAGATAGATACAACAGCAGTAATAATCTAAGACTACTGAGGTTGCATTCCTTCTCCTGCGCAGGTGTACACATCCGGCATCTGGGATTTTACAGGCATTTGCCTACCCACGTATATTTTCTGGCAGGCAATTTGACATGCCAAACGGAACAACAGTAGCCTTGAACAACTTTCTGACACTTTCACAAGTACAGCATTAACAGGCTGGCAGCACGCTCAGTGCTAGAAGTGCATCTTCATTAACCCAGAGCAGCACCAAGCACAGCCTGCACGAGAAACAGAAGTGTCCTCCTGGTGGCTGGAAAACTGCAAGAGAGCATAGTCCTGCTAACGAACCTGCGGGTCAGCTTCACTGAATTTGGTGGACTGAATCACTAAAAAAAGGCTGTATTTGCCTTGGGGACAAAATAGTGTGTTTGACCCAACCAGATATAATTCTAAAAGAAAAAGAAGTACAAATCTAAATACTGTTTGAAAAACTAGTTTAGGGCTGGGTTCAAGATATAAGGGGAACAAAAAACCTTGGTGGCTGCTGGAATGCCAGAGGCCTTCAAGAGTTAATGTGCAATCTGGCATCACAGGGGTCCCATTATCTTTTGTTCATGGATAAATGTGGCCAACCTGACCGTAGCTAAATCTGGGATTAGGATGTGTGGAGAGAGCAAGAAGCAGAGGACCATGGAGTCTGATTTTTGCATAATCCATAAAGAGTTAATTAATTGAGGGCAGGCATCAGTGGAATCTAAGTGCAGGCATTTGAGGCAAATGGGGGTCACTTTACTATTTTTTAATCTAGTATAATTTAATCTAATATCAGAGAGGTTTAAGAAGAGGTAGCAAGGCAAATCTTCAGTTCTTGCATATTCCTCAAATGTTTTCAAATTTATGATAAGTATAGATTTTGTGGCCTACGTTTACTTTTCAGGAAATTATGAGTCATCCTTCTGAATTAAAAAAAAAGCATTTGGGAGTTCTACTTGCATAATCATTACAGATATATACATATGAAATTAACTCCATAAATCAATAAATATATATAAATAAAAGGTATATTTATATAGAGATAGATAGTAATCTTTGTCTCCCCTAGTTATGATGGGCTCTGAGGTTACAACAAAGAAAGTCCTGTGGAGCTTAATTACCTGCATAAATTTTGAATACTGTGACATTATGGGTTGTGAAATCATATGTCTATAGTTAAGGCCAGGATTAGTGTTTTGACTCAGGAAAGGAGTTACTGAAGTCCACAATTTCTTGCAGTTACTATAAGCACACATAGAAAGCACACCAAAATGAGTATCGCCCCTCCCACGCAAAACACAGGATGACAAAGATGATGACTGTCTGAAGTGTTTTCAGAAAATCCTGTCTGAACAGTGGAAGCTGCAAGCCCTGAAGGCTAACAGCGTGCACAGATGAGCTCAGGTACCAAGTCTGACCTATCTCCAGCACACCAGTGCTCACCTAGAGTTTATCAGAAGAAAAGCCTGTGCAGGTTTTCTATGGTCTTTCTGCTGCGCAAAGATGCAGTTTCTCATGTACCCCCTTAGCACAAATGCCAACAGTACAGAATGGGATGTGAATACAGAATCAGCGACACCACAGCAGATTTGGTTGTACTGTTGCTTAACGCTCTTTGCAGACCAAGCCAGGCACATTTAGATGCTACTGAATAAATAGGTGCAAAACTAAAACTAACCAGGGAAAGTTCCAGGAAGGAATCTGATGCTTCACCTACTTTTTCAGGTGGGGCTCACAAACACAAATAATGCTTCAGTGACTCTTCCCACATTGAAGGAAGTGGAATGGCTAGAGATTAACTTTAATCTTCCCACCACATCTCAGGTAGGAAACAGAAGGAGAATATTAAGCTCCTTTCTCTCTATAATGATCCTCTGATCTAAAGAAGTTTTTTACTCCTTACAACTAAAGAGTACGTGAAATAAAATGAGTGGTATTAGAACAAAATCAGCTCGGCTTCAGTATGCAAATATCCTTATGAGTTAAGAACTCAAAAGGAGTACCATGAATACAAATATATTTCATTTGAACAAAAACAGAATTTTATCAATACAGAAGAGAGGAACAAATCCCCAAATTGGGTGAATGGAGGCTCTCAAATTACAAGGTCATGAAAGTGCACTTTGGACTTACCATTATTCTTAATAGAGGGCCCATTCCTCCAGTTTTTAGGGAAATCTCCCAGGGGAACCACTCCAAAGGAGCTCTGGTACAAAGAGAACTTTACGCACCCCCAAGGTGCGGTGTGCTTTTCAGATAAGTATTTTTATTGCCTTTTTTAAGCTACAGAAAATGTTCTCTCCAGAGGCAGAAAAAAAAGATAAATGGTTTACATTATTCAAAGCAAAAAAAAAAAAAAAGTCATCCTGTCCAATATAAGATCGCTAAATATAGCTGCATTGCCAACATAGCCTATCTCAGAGAATGGATCAAATTTCAAGCATCAGTAACTTTGCAGAGGTGATGTAATATCTTCTCCCACAACTGTTTACCAACAGGAAGATTATCTGTGGGGAAACAGCATGAAAATACCAGGAACTCAAGTGCTGAATAGTCCAAATAATTATCCCCCTAATTTTGTCAGTAGAGGGTGCTTAAGCGAACCATCCCTCTTCCTGTCCCAACTCTTAGCAGGGCTGTCAGACGCAGACATTCCCTTGCCTCTGACTCTACATTACCTATTGCATTCTTATATTTCATCTAGAAATTTGTTAAGAAAAGTCAGATATGCTTTTGCCAACAATCTGTTCCTGAGTCCAACAGATATCTATAATATGCAGTTAGACTGAGAGCTTATGAAACTTGTGGTGGTTAAACATAGGCAGAGGAAAATGACGCATTGTCTTCAAATGCTGTGTTACTACTGAATATTATATAATTGCCTACTATATAGTGATTGTGAGGATTTCACTTGTAATCCATACCTCTGCTAAGAACAAGGGTGCCTATTTCAGAGTTCTTCAAGATAATACTTCTCATTAAAACAGCTTCTTAAATTTTTGTTAAATCATCTTTCCATGAGGAATTTTAGCATTTTTTTTCTTGCCAGATCTGAGTCACAAGTTGTAATGTCACAATCCTCAACTGCTTGAGGATATGGTTTAATGGTTGGACTTGATGATCATAAGGGTCTTTTTTAACCTTAATGATTCTATGATTATATGATAATTTACAGCAAAATGAGATTTCAGAAATATTTTCTTTCAGGAGGATCAAACTGCTTTGTTTCCAGAATGATTTTTCAATCTTCTTTGTAAAGTAGCTGAAACAAAATGCTACATTCTAATTTTGACACAAAAGGTTCCAATGATTTGTCACAGCATCCTGATAAAACTTGATGTGTTTCTGTGAAATGTTCCCATCTTGCCGAATCAGTATTATCAGATAGAAAAATGCATCAACCAGCACCACTCAGTCACCTCTGAATTCAATTTCACTTGTTCCATTGCTACACATGCTATTTTTTTTCTCACTTTTTATCAACTGAAATTTGTTCACTGGATTTCAAAAGTGTTTTCCCAATAGTATCTTTAGAAAATACAAGAAAAAAGGTTCTCGGCTGGTGGAGGCTGGCAAAGCTCCAGCAAAGTCAATGGGTCTCAGCTGAGGCACTAGACCTTTGTGGGTGTTCACAGAGGCTTTTTATATACTGCAGAGATGCTGGATTTTGCAGAGAAGTCAGGAAACCTCACTGTGTCTCCAGTTTGCAAAGATTATAGATATTTTAGCAGTCACCAGTCATTTAAGACATTTAAGATACAGTGACAGTTTTGGATAAAGGGAAAGACTCAGTAGGCTTCAGATAACACTGATTGCTTTACTTGACCATATATTTTCTTCACTGCATTGAGTGTAGTGCTCGATGGGTTTTAGGACAGTCAGAGAGAGAATGTATGCTCAGGCAGACAAGTATGTTTCTGGAAACTACTGAAAGCACCACCTGCTACTTCTGGTTTTCATTTTCACTCTGTTTCTGAGCAGTTTGAAGAAAGAAATACATACTACAAAGCTGAAGGAAAAACATTCTGTGCAAAAACTTCCAGGATAGGACAACCTTCCTGCAAGGATATTTATTATCTGAGAGAGGCTTTCAAGCCATTAGATCATCCTATCCATGGGGCTGTCTGAATGTTTGATGAACAGGGGAGGGATCCTGAGTGTAACCTGGGGACCTGAAGGCATTCTCCTTCCTACCAAATTATCTCAAACCAGCAGAAACCTTTCCATGTTGGATCTTCCAGTATCTAGAGCAAAGGCTTGAACTGATGGCACTTCTGCATATATTTGCATTACTTTTTGCTGCAGAAATTGGCCAACAGTCACAAGAACTTTCATCATTTTGGCTTTTTACAATAATCTTTTATTGCTTATCCACATAGAGCCTGTCATGGATGGCCATTGTTTGCAGACAAAAATTTATTTGCCTTCCACAGTACCCCAGAGTCATCCTGTCAACTATGGAGAAGTCAAAGTTTCTCAGAAACCCTTCTCCATCTTTCTGTCCTCTCTGAACAGGTGAAAATCAGTACATCTGCACTAGCTACACTTAAGAAGGTAGTGACTCAGCAACCAGAAGATGGGTGATGAAAGACCAAAGAAAGAAAAATTACATTATAGAAAGAAACAGGGGGACCTAATGGGATAGTTGGTCCTGATCCACCCAAACAAATAAGTTGAATCAGTTAAAGAAAACTGATTCAGTGTAATCTTTGTCTAAAATATCAGCATATGGCTCCACCATGATGCTGCTCACTTGCAGGAGAGTGGCCTCAGTTTAAAAATTTCCTAATAATGATGCTGCATTTTCATGAGACTAAGGAAGGTCCATCCCACAGAGATGCTCATGCATCAGATTTGGCCTAGCCAAATGAAAAGCTTTTAATTCCAAGAGAATTGAAAGATTTCAGGGCATGTTGTTGAATTTTAAAGTTCAGAGGTAAATAATATCCACCAGATAGTAGTATCTACATCATGTTAAAACATAACCTATCTTATAATTTAATTTCACTGAGAGTGAAATTAAAGTACTATTGGTGAGAGAAACAGAAAAATTTGGCACTGTACAAGAAATATAGCTTAGTAGTCTGGCAACCAGAAAAAGGCAGGAACAAAGAAAAAAGGTAGGGAAAATACCAAAACCAAGAAATCCATTTCTTTATACAAAGTCATGGCTCAGTGCCCAGATGGCCAGGAGCATTAAAAGAATATCGGGGTCAAAAGCATAGGACCATGCCTCCCTTACCTCCCTACTCCCCGGAAAACAAAAGAAAGAAGAAAAATCTTGCTTGAGTGAGACTGCAAGAGGCAAAGCTTTAACTCTGCCAGAAACAGATACAAATGTATCTGACTGACTGGCATCAATGTGAAAATTAAAGACATTTGTCGTGGTTTAGCTGGCAACTCAGCCCCACACAGTTGCTCGCTCAGTCCCCCACTGGTGGGATGGGGGATAGAATCAGAAGGGTAAAGCTCTTGGGTTGAGATAAGAACAGTTCAATAATTTAAAAAAAACAACCCACAACAACAAAAATGCAATGGAAAACAATGAGAGGTGCAAAACCCAGGAGGCGGATGAACCACCAAAACAAACCACATGTGCCACAGCCGCTCACCACCCACCAACCCAACACCATGCCTCCCCAAGCTGCAACTGCCCCCCTTAATATAGTGGTCATGGTGTCACATGGTATGGAATGAACATGCCATTGGCCAGTTGGGGTCAGCTGCCCCAGCCGTGGCCCCGCCCCTCCCAGCCTCCCACCGACGCAGCAGAGAGCGGAAAGCTGGAAAGGTCCCCAACCACCACAGGCACCACAGTGAAGAGCATTAACTCCTTCTCAGCCAAAACCAGCACAACATTAAAAAATATTCTCGTGAAGTTTTTTGGAGCAGAGGAGGTCATCTAGGCTAAAAGTCATACTCCTAAATACTATGAATGTAGTAAGCTATCCCTGGGGGAAACTGAGCTCCAGTTCACAGTATAGAGATTTGATCAGCAGCCCCTTGAAATCAATGGAAAAAGCCCTAGTATTGGCAACAGCACTGTGACCAGACTCCACTTACTACAAGGCAGTAAGTGCTGAGTCTGCCCCACTACTCAGTTCAGTGTGTAGGGAGAGACAGAATTTAAGATAGGGCTCTGCAATAAACAATTTAAGGAAAACATTTACAAAAATTTGTTCTGGAGTACTGTAAACACAGACAATTCACCATAAAGCTTTGTAACACCTGCTTTGCCCAGTAATAACAAATGCTACCTCCTCCACTGAGAGAAGGAGAGAGAGAAATAGTGTCAGCTGTTTTTACTGTGTAATGTTGCTTTCCAATCTTTGAAAAATACCAGATATTAAAAGAAACATGTGGGGAGAATGTAAGCAGGCATTCAGAAATGGAGTTACCCAGAAAAGCCATTGGAGTTGTTTTAAAATAACCTGTGAGAGGCATACTAGCCTCACATGGCTGGCAAGAAAAGGAGAGAGAAAAATTAAAACCAACAGAAAACTTGCTCTGATTTCTCTGACATTGTAAAATAAAATATAACATGTAGGAAAGTGAATGGCAGAGTATGACATCTGATTGCTGTCAGACCTTGCACCCAAATGTTAAAGTTACGGGTGCTCTAAAATCAAGGGATATTTTAGATGCTTTTAGAAATGGAGGAAAGTGGAGGGAAAAAAAAAAAGAAAAAAGCATTTAAGGACATTTTCAAAAATGGTATAGGAGCTTAGAAGATAAGGTTGTTGCGTAAATGTCATTCAAAACTTCTCAACATTTTACCATCTTCCTTTCTTTTCCTCTATGGTAAACAAACTTGTACTTTTTCAGTACATTTCCCATTGTTGTAAGGGGGCGTTGCCGAGCCGGACTGTAGATGTACCTTTTCATTAGCCTCCAAGGTGGTGAATATTTCCTTCCTATTGCACTCAGTTCCCCCAGATATGAGAGTCATAATTACGTACATACAGCATCAAAATACCAACTTACAAATCCTTGTGTGCCATAACCCTGAAATGGTATTTTTATATGAAAATTTATTTCAATACATAGACTTCTAGTGAGGACTTTCCTATGTCTAGATGTTATTTGAATAATCATTTGATGTATAACTAAAACTTTCTAAATTACATATTCACAGGGGCAATTTAGCTTTAAATTCCCTTTGTTTAACAGTAGATAATTTTTCATGTGAGCCAGGATCTGTGCGTATTGAGGCACAGGACCGTTTCCTCCTGTTGAATCTATGTTGAATTCATCCCTGGTGTAACGATGTCAGTTGAGATACGCCAGCGGCAGCCTTGACGTGCTGTTCTGTCACTCTGTCAAATAAAGCTGTGCATTGCCAGGCATCTATTTATGACATATTGTTGTAATTCAGGAACTCAGGGAATTGAATACAGTATTTTTGGACTCAGTCTGGCAAAACACAGAAGAAACAGCACGCTGGGTTTTCTGAAGTTTTTATGAAGCTTTGGCAGCATTTACCACCAACCCTGATGGTGGCGTTGCTGGGGCAGGGTAATGACTTTTCTTTGTGTTTAATATTCTGAAACGAATAAAAGAACAATTGTTCAGTTTTTTGTTTGGGTTTTGGGGGGGTGGTGGTCATGGTTGTTTTTTTTGTTTGTTTGTTTGTTTTTAATTTGAGACTACCGAAGCAAAGATGAAACTAGCAGACTAAACTGATTTTAAACAAGAAATTGCAAGTACAATTTCATACTTGCAGTCAAAATACTGGTAAGAGTGAGTGCTGGCAAGGGGCTAGGTTTTCTGACATGGATCATGGTCACTGACTGTTAATCTTTTTGCCCTCAAACTAAATCACATATCTACTGCCTCAGCAACCAATTTTTCACTGCCCAACCAGCCAGATACATATTCAATACCTGTTGGATTAAGAACATTTAATATATTGAATCTTTCCAAATCTGCCTGCAGATTTGCCATTTCCAAAAGAAGGAACTAAAGCTTCACATCAGAGAGAAGAAAATGTTCCTTCTGGTCTCAGCCATACTCCTGCAGATGAATAACTGAGATAAAACTCCAGCTCCTAGTCCTAATTACACAGGGTGGAGAGGCACAACCCTTACTCACATTTGGTGGAGCTGCATAATGCATTTTGTGGTGTGCAAAGTTTCAAGCCCGTCAGACCATTTTGTATTTCATGATGCAGGTCTTTGCTGTACCAAAAAAGCATCCAAAGTGATGTAAAGTAATTCCTTTCTTGTTAGACTAGAGCAGAAGCTTTCCCTACTCACTCCCTGTCTGCTCTTCAGCACGTAGCAATTGACTTTTAGTTTGCCATTAAGGTAAAATATATTTTCCTCATAATGGAGCACAGGAAATTTTTCAAAGTGACACAGGATGATGTTACCAAAAGAAAAGGTTTTGCCACATGCCTTGAAAATGACATTTTCTTCTACAGCTTGAAATACCACTTGCCTCTTGTGACAGTGTTGGCAAATCCTGGACCCAATATCTCTGAAATCAGCCATTTTCTTTCTTAAGAGTTTTGATCTCAGCTGAAACCCAACCATGGAAATGGCAAATAATTAAAAGCAAACAACTCCAACTCCAACTTGCTGCTATTATTAATATTTTACTTTATGGGGAAAATGTCATCAGTGCTTGGGAGCCAATAATTAAGTGCAACATACTTCAAAATAAGTAACTTTTAAAAAAGGTTTATAGGCCCTATATATCAGCATTATTACATACGTGTTTTTAACAGATCCAGATTTTACTGCTTCCCTGACTGCAAACACCGAATAAGGTCCACTTCTACCTTAAACTGCACCTATCCCAGAGAGGCAGCTCTTCCCATACTAAGAGCTAATGCAGAAGGTAAAAGCAACCAGCAGCATTATACATGTTATGCCCTCCACTCAGACATTCACTCCTACTGTGAATCTTCCGAACATGGATGGAAACAAATCTCCATTTTAATAGACATGTTTTATACCATAAATAATTGTAGTCCCAAATTCTACCTTGTGAGTATCTGCTCATTGTATCTGCCAGCAAATGCTCAGCTGCCTAGAGCAAAGACACTGATTAGTGCAGAGGGAGATGTGATGAAAAGATTGGTTTCCATAGGCCCCATAAATGACATACATAGGAAGCGCTCTAGGAAAAGGCCAGGTAAAGAGCTATTGTGAAGATGAGCAGCATGCTCTTCTGCTTCACCTATGTCAACAAAAGCATCTTTGAGGATAGTTATTAGTAAATAGTTTGCTTTATTGGTGAGGAGAGAAGCCTGGGACTAGAAATCACTGGGAGGTTTTCCTCCTCCTCAGCCATAGCACAGAACACCTGAAACTTCATACCTGCTTAATATCATGAAACAATCATACTTTTTCACAGCAAATACTGCTGGATGAACTTCTACAAGCAGAAACAGTTGTGTTGCTAAGAATACTGTAAATATTAACAAGCCAACCATTTAAATTAAGAGTAGTTGGGTTTTCTTTTGCTGTTTATTTTACTGTCCTCAAACAGGCAAATGACATTTCAAGGATCAGCACTTTATTATAAACTAATACCTTTTCTAGTAATTGAGGTTTTCCTGTTATTCCCCACTTGGTTCTCACACTGACTGAAAGGCTGAGTTAATTTCTCAGTGGAACAGCAGCAGAAGAGAACGATAGGAGAAAGAAATCCAAGATAAGGCTGAATTAACCCCAATTTTATTCTGATTTGTTACAGCCAGATTGATTGACATGGTGTGATTTTTAACCAGATCTTGGTAAAGAGGAGACATCTGATTATGAAAATTATTTCAGCAAGCAATGAAGAGAAGTAATCCGATTTCAAAACAATTTACACATGACAAAGCTGGCCATTCGCTCCTTTGTGCCATGTTTCTAAATGTTCTGTTTTGTTGAAATCTTTGCAGTATGTTATGGAAAAGTAGGAAGAGGAGAGGAAGATTCAGCACTGCAGCAGTCACATGTAGCCCTGGAGCCTCTCTGCCATAACTGCCAGTGTCACCAATGCTGGACAATTAAATTTAGTGGGACTTCTGCCCTCAGCTTAATAGAGTCAGCAATAAGCCCTTAGTAAAGATGAATTTTCTTACACAGTATTATCAAAAAGTGTCTCCTTCAGAAATGACCTGGAAAAAATTAGTGACTTCCTTACAGCTTCTGGTGACATAATGAAATACTTTCAGAGAACTTCACTTGTCTGGCAGAATCTTTATGAGCAGTTAAATTAACATTGTTTGAATACTTCGCTGAAATGGGGCCCATGATAGGAAAGAAGAGTGCTGGGATTTCTATTTCTATTTTTTGCTAACCCTTGACCAGTTCTTAAGAATAATGCTTCCTGTCAGTCAAGAACTTAAAATTATCACAGTTAATAATTTATTTTCCTTTTTCTGTCCAAAAGTTTTTACTTTTTTAGATTCCTATAACAACATATTGACATGTGACGTGTTATATTTGACTTTTTTTTCTTTTTAAAAAATGTTTTTGCTATTGATTTGTTGATATTTATAATTCATCTGAAGTAAAAGGGTAAGGTACTATGTCCCAAGAAAACGCATTACCACTCATTTTTAAATATAGCTGACAATGTATCAGCGATGCAATACATGCTAGACCATAACAAATGTGCTATAAGATAAATCAATGATCTTAAGAGTTTCCATGCATAAAGCACCTTCTGCAAAATGCTCCCCTTCTAATTTTTGTCTTTCACCTAATTCCCTTAAGGTTATCTTTATGTACACTATTATAAATAACTTTTCTACTTCAGCTTTTAAATTCCTTAGGATAGACACTAGATCTTATTTTATACCTAAAATATCACTCTTATTTATATTGCTAAATGGAGAGAGAATAAATTTGAGGCTAGCATGATTTTTCAATACTATCAGCTCAATTTTCTGCAATTGAAGTTAAAAACGTGTGCACTTGCGAACTCTTATCTGAACCACTGCGGAAATGGTCTGCCAACAGAGTAAACCACACCATGCTGCAGACCAAGGGTTTCAGCCTTCTGTCAAGGTGCTGTGAGCTGTCACAGTGCCTGCAGCTCCTGTGCAGCCTGTAGTGTGCTGGTTGCTGGTGTGCAGCATGCTGTAGCAAGATCACTATATATATAGAAAATCTATATATACACACACACAAGATAAAAAGGCTTTTCTCTGACATAGCTTAGAGTGGACCCAAGGCAGCTCTAAGTTATGATGTGGTGTAGTTTCAGATATTTCCTTCCCTTACATGATAGAAGCTTGCCTAACCCCTACTTTCTCAAAAGGAAAAGAGGCTGGCCCTCTGACACCATTTGCTCCTGACCTGGCAGCTGCCCTTATGCTTTATGGGATGTGATCACAGAACAGACATCTACACCCTATGCGCAAAATCATTCCTTACCACTACACTCGTACAAGATACTAAAGGTACAGAAAAACAGCCATCCTACTCCGGTGGAGCAGCTGCAATAGGGCTGCTGGTGTGTGATCCATGGGCAGTAACAGCTGTCTTCTGTGCCTGATCAGTCCTTGCCAGCCTGTGCTTGGGATGCAACTTCCTTGGGTTAATGACGGGACAGCTGATACACTAGCCAGGCTGAACATCTGTTAGCTTTGTTGAAAGTCATAGAAGGTTCCTGTTACAGTGCATGCAAGTTTCCTATCATTATGCCTTTTTACCCTCTTGGGCTAAATCTCACATGCCCCTATATGCATATAAGTTTGTAATTAATGCACAAGCCACTCTCTGCCACAGCAGTCCTATTAACAGGTTGGAATCAGAGCACACAAGTTAAACATGGTGTTTGATAGCTAAACTATTGTGATTTCGATAGACTTTTTGTTATTATTATCAAGGTATTATTACAATAACTTCAATTAGCAATCAAGGTCTCCTCAATTTTTGTTGCTTACATTATGTGGCAGTTTCATTCATTGTATACTAATTCCAGTTATGTATTTTATGTTTCTACACAGTAATTAACTAATCACTATGTCACTCCCTCCCTATTATGAATAACCTCATTAATTCAAGACTGAAAGCTTGGTGCCTGCTGCCATTGCTATCAGTTTTTTTGGATCTTTCTGCTGCTTCTTGACTTATAATCAAATATGGAACTCATGTATTTTTAACTACTTTCTCTTCTGTTTCTCCCACTGAAAAATTCACTGTGCTATCAAGCCTTTTAAAATAATGTTTATTCATTATGCATTTCTTTGCTAGGCAACCACAAGCTGTTACAATGAAGCGTGTGACTTGCTTTCTTTATGGCAGCACTTCTGCTGTGTCAACATCTCCATTTTAATTCCAAGTTTACTAGAAATTAGATCTAAAATTTAGCTCCAAGGTTAAAGGCACCATCAGACATCTTTCTATGAGGGCAAATTTCTTTATTATTACTATTAAATGATTTGACATTTTTAGGTTAAACCTGTGGGTACAAACTTGTGGACACACTACACTCAACAATGGCAGTGGAGCCATGTACATGTGCCTTCAAGGTCAGAGCCTGGCCAATGGAAGCAGGTGCTGGAAGATGCCCACAGCATAGATACGCAATTTTGATTAAAGGGTTACTTAAACAGTTAAGACTAGTCAGGCACAGCACTGAAGCAAGTGCTTTGCTATTGCAGTCTGGCACCTCCTAAGTTCAGGACTAAGCATTACTTCAGAATTTGCTGAGCCAAGGTCATCCTCCTCTAAGAAATTCTCTTTACAGCAACTTATATTTCACACAGACTATTCAGAGAGTGCCCTCTTCAACTTTTTATGCTGAAAGTCAAAGGGTTTTGATTTTTTTTCTCCAATAAAGGCAATTGAGATTTTAAAATGTGTGAACACCTCATATCAGGAGTGGGTGGGAAATCTAATGATTCTTCATATGTACATGTATGTACACGCACACTCCTGACCAAAACCCACTGCAAAGCCAGCTGACATAACTATACTTACCAATTTTCAATAAAGAATTCAAGCATTGTTTTTCCAAACAGAAACAAATACGCCTAGAAGCCTAGAGGCTAGTTTCTCAGCTGTTAGAAGTTGCTGCAGCTCAACATAGTTTAAAGTGAGAATGTGTAGTTATAACAGCTAAGAGACCAATGCAACTTTTTTTAAAGGAAAAAAGGCATTGGTCTTCAATAGAGGCTGTGAAAACCATCCTGGAGTGCAAGAAATGTATTATGGAATGTATTAATCCTTTAAGAAAGACAGATTTGGTGTCTGCAAAGTATTTGCCTTTAAAAAACCTGACTAAACTAAGCTAACAACTAATGACTGAAAAACTAAAAGTATATCTGGAAATTTTGGAATGGATTGATTACTGCCACTTACAGAAAGGAAAAAATGCACCTCTGCAGAAAGGACTGTTGCTAACAAACACCATGGCTCTGGGGCATGCACAGCAACTTCTGTTTCACCAGGCTGCTGCACATCAACATTTATCCAAATATTTGTACAATATACCATAATGGTCTGTTTGCTTTGTTACAGTCTATTTGGCTGCCCCTAAACGAGTGGTTCAGGTATGCAGTTAGAGGATATATTACTGCTATTGCTATTTCAGCATCTGTTCCTGTCCTAGCTACTACCATTTCCCTCATTTCTGTCTCAGATGCTGCTGCTTCTGCTATTACAGCCATCAACCTCTTTTTGCACATGCTTTCAAATCTGCCTTATTATGAATGTCCAATGTTTTCTGCTAGTATTTTTGGATATTTCCACTTTGCCCTCTCTTTTTTACTGGTTTTGCCATTTATCTGAAGTTAATTTCTGTTTCCCTTCGACTCATCCCATTTGGATCCTGGATCCTGCCCACCCAAACTGGATTATTTGTATTAAGAGCAGAATTAATTTAAACAAAATTATACAGGAACTGGCCTGAAACATCAACACTTCTTAGAGTTCAACTGAACCTACAGTTGTGGCTCAGGAAGGCAATTTTTTCTTAAAAGCATTGATTCCCACTGCACAGCTAAATACTGTTTAAACAGGAAGCAGAGAACAGGGAGAAATGCAGATATCTGCATAGCTATAGATATATACAAAGAAAAGTATGACAATGATATCCCTGCTAGCTGAAAAGAAACTTTGCAGTAAGTTGCAGTAAGTTCATTGAGTCCATACGGGCTCCTCATTAGCCTACTCCCGTCAGCATGTACGCTGGACACCCAAGGTGGTGCTCATGCAGTAAGTGTCTTGTCTTGGTGGCACTAAATGAGAGGCCACAGAGAAGCAACTATAAATATCTGTCATCCTCTCCCTCCATTTTTCACAGGTAGAATTAAATTGTAAACAAGAGTGACATGTAACTGATTGTACTGGACAGCTGATTAACATTGTGCCAGGATAAATAAGGCAGTTTGCAACTCTCCAAACTATCATAACAGGTTCCCTTCAGGTTTAGTTGACATCTCTCCATCACTTATAAGTAGTTCATTTGGGAGAGGCAGGGGAAAGGGAAGGTCTTTAACCATGACCACGGAGACTGTGTGAAGGAGTATGTAGAGCAGAAAAGATGGCATGCCATCAATTCGCAGCACATCTCACTTCACCCCGATTTCTTCACACAGGAGAGCCTTTACACTCTGTTTTAAAAGGGAAACTGAGACAGTGCAGAAAAAAAGTCACTTTGAAACAGTGCTAGTCTTCTGCATCTTCATATCCAAGCCTAATCTGTGCCCTGCAGACAAAATAAGAATCAAAACTGCTGAAGAGTTTATAAGAAAGCAGACTTGCAGGCATTTCCATGGCTTATATCCCAGTTTCTCAGACTTCAGCACAGCCAAGGATAAGCTTTCAGGATTGCCAGCCCCCCTGAAATGATCTGTATCCACTTTGTATTAAAAACAATAGTAATGCCCATATGCTTAATTGCCAGGAATTGCAGAAGCACAGTCTACATCAAGTGCTCAGTGTCTGGCGCTAACCTGTAGGTTTTGGAAAGTAAGGCACACTCTCCGATCTTCTTCTGTGTCATCTGCATAACTGCTTCATTTTAAAAATATTGGGTTTATAGTTAGGTTTGTGGTAGGAAGAAGAAGGAAAAATAATGCTGCCAGGCTGGCTGCATGATGTGCCGTAAAGTTTACTGCCCTTTAAGGCTCAGGACAGACTTCTTATATTCATTGAACTGCTTCAAGGAAAACTGATCACAAATCATCTACATACTGTAACTACAGAATAGCCAAACCTTATTAGATGAAAGAATAACAGTGGGAAAGCCACTACAGGATTAGTAGAAACTTTCACTTTTGTACGTTTGCCATAAGGCAAGTTAATTAAAGCAAGTTGTTGTGCTTATTGGAATAAAAGGATATCCCATTACATGATGTATTGGCAAAATTGGTTTATCATGATTTTAAGAAATAGCAATGTTGTTAAAACTGATTAATTTGTTACATATGATTAAGTTACTGTTCCTACATCAGACATCCCAGAGAAAAATTAAGGGCAAAATTGATGGGGTATTAGAAAAACTCAGGGTTTGAAATTAGTTTTGGAAAAAAATTTACTATGACTATTTTTGGATCCAGGTCTTATTTCACCTTAACTGCAGGGTTTATAAACAAAGATGTTTTATAACAATAAACCTTACTTTCCTTAATTCAAATCTTTCTCAACATATACATAGGATTCAATTGCATAGGAGAGGCCTCCTGTTTTTTAGATTGGATCTATAGCTATCCTAAATAAGCCACCATTTACATCAATCTTGCTAACTTGCTTGCCTCTTTCTCTGCAAGTAGTTTTTCAAATTAAATTACAACAATGTAATCGCTTCTATTGACACTGTGTGTCTTTGCATTGGGCAGGAGAACAGATATTATTTGTTTACTGATAAAACATTGATGGCATTTTTCTAAACATAACATCACATTTAATTTTATTTATTAAAACTGAGTTTGAAATTCTGCACCTATATTTATGTCAGGTCCAAATATTTTCTGGAACAAACCTTGATTGAATGAGATGCAGGCAGCAAAAAATGGGCATATAATGCCAATGAACTGAAGCTCTGTGTGTTCTAGTCTTCACTTAGTGTCTTACAATATGAGGTGTAGCAGCAACACAGGCTCCGGCAGTTTAACCGGAAAGAACTGGCAGCAGTGGAGTGACAAGTAAATGGAATTCACCTTCATTCCTGTGCATGAACATAGGTGGTGCCATCAGGCAGTTGGCAGCATTTACCAGCAGTCACAGCTGGTGAAAGACTGCCATGAAATAGCAAGACCACAAGCCCAGCTCCTGGCTTCACCGGTTCCCCTGCTCTCCCCCCATTTCTGCTTACATTGGGGTTGACTTTGAAGAAGAGTCTCTCACAGGAAACTTTGGCTGTCCACGGAGTTGTGTTTCTGTGAAAGGAATGCTATTCTTCTGCACTCAGACCACAGCAGGCTAGAAACAGGCTGGGAGCTGGTTGTGGACAATTGGATTTGAAACCTTCAGCACAGAGATACTTATTTATCCATTTCTCCAAAATAACTCCAAACAGTCAACAAATTTACTTCTTCATTAACCACCTTTTCCATTTTGTGACTTACGCATTGCTATATATTTGCCACTGGGACTTAAATGCAGCCTTTTCTTTCCTTTCATTTTACTTCAGAAAAACAGCATGTTTCCCCTTGATTTCTTTTCCATTTAGATGAAACAACATAATCAAGTTCATGACGTATGTGTAATCCCCTCCTCTGCCAGTTATCTGCTCAAGTATACAAAGTGTAATGCAGCGTCACAGGCATTTCATCATTAACCAAAGGTTAATGAAAAGTTCCTCTTAGTATATGGTGTAAAATGGAATATTATTTTAGCACAGTGCCATATGACTTAAATTTAGCATAAACAAATGCTCACTAAGAAATCTCAAGTGAAAAAATATGGATTTGAATACCAGGATTACATTCTGGGGTGGACACTCAAACACAGATAATGAGAACTTTTTTCCTCTGCAACTTGGCTTCTATGAATATAGGGTTAACTCTTGCACTGGACCTGTTGCTACTGCTGAATAACCTATGTGCTATGGTGGTCTCTCCCACCTTACTAACATATCAGCTTATTCTTCCCCAAAGACATTCCTCTGGTACTGTCAAAACACGTGGATAGGCTCTTTATTTATTGAAGCAAAGCATTAAAACCCTGAAAAACCCACAAATCATCTAGTCCATCTGCTGATCTACAACACCACATTAAAAAAATTGACCCATAAGGAAAAGAAAAACCTTGGGAGATATAGTTACAGTTGATACAAATGAAATATCATCAGTTTGGCCTAGAGTTAATGGGACTGGATCTCCCCAAATAGAGCAGGAATGACAAAAACCTTAAAGAATGAAGGCAGTGAAAGTGTCAGAGAAATAGATCACTGAATTTTGTGCTTCTCTTCTGCCCAGGACAAAGCTGATGGTGTTTCCTGCATTCCTGCTGTATCCACTTCACAATAGACATTAATCCTTTGGTGGCCTGTATAATAACTATCAGAAACAGTTAACATTTAAATAAAATTAGAACTATTCACAGCAATCCAAAGGAAGATATCTGACAAATCACTGACCTGCAGATCTCAAAACACAGCAGAATATTTAAAGAGCCTCAGATGATTAGCTGAACCACAGTACTAAGGCATAATGCACTTGGAATAAAAGTTTCAGTCCTATTGTTCTCCCCACATTCCAGTTTTCTTTTCCTCCTCCTATATTAATGATGTGGTTTTTTTGTTTGGTAGAGGGCATACATGCTGTTAAGTCTGCTTGCTTTCTCTATTAATAGACTTCCCAGGGCAAATTAAACTTCAAAATAATTTTGGCAAATCACAACAAAACACAGAGAAGTAGGTAAGGGGGTGGTGTATAGTTAATTTTTGAACAGTAGATTATTGATCAAAAGAAAAAGTTGTTTTGACTTAGAAAGGATCAGTTGGGAAACATAGTATAGGAGGTACAAGGACTGGGTTAAACCCTAAAGATTCTCCTTCTGGAGCTCATCTTTGCTGAACTGCTCCTTCCCATAACCATGCATTCAAACCAACCTAATTCAGGCAGCCAAGCATAGCTCTGGACCACTGACTGATGCTATCTGCAGCACAGAACAATTGTGTTAACTGATGATGAATTGCATAAACTCAGTAGCAGCCTCTAGTTTCACCTCATCAGTTGTACCAGCTTTGGGCACCGTCTAATTAACTTGCTATTGCTCATCCTAGCTAGGCTGTTTCCTCTTGCGACCTTACTATAAGTCCTAGATGGATTTCTTCCCTAATCTGGATCATTTCACAACATTGTTTTTGAAAGCATTTAAACCAGCAAAACTCTAAGGCAGGATTTTGCTCGTGGATGGGATTAAGATGAAGCAAATTCAGACTGGCTTGCTGAAAGGACATAACCTTTGGCTTTTTCCTATAATTCTATTTTGATAACCTCTGATACTCAATCAATATGAAATCACTATAAAATGCTATAAACTTGCAATGTGATTTCAAAGAACACAATAACATTGCAGTATTATTCAGTGCTAACATTAGAGATTCTTTTTTAACCTCAGTTCTGAGGTCAATCTTTAGAGCTTTTGGACCAGACAGAAAGAACAGACAGACTTTCCTTGTTATCATCTAAATCACACCACATATCATTTGTGCTCACACTGTCAAATTAGCTGAAGTGTCTGCACTGCAGTTTACCAGTATTATTCAGGATGCAAAGTGACTTTCACCCTGTTCTCTCTCGCCTACAAAGGTCAGTTTTGTAAAACTTGTCATCCTGATTGATATTCTAATGTAATATTTTTTATAAATTGCTTTGTTGATATATGTAGCCATTTGTAGTGGATGTTTTTCTCCAGGTTTTTGAGAAAACTGAAGTCTGCAACCAGCACTAAACAGTGATGAGGACCATCAATATTTGCCTTGAAGAAGGGAGATCTAGAGTCCTTCCTGAAAGGAACCACAGCCTGATGAGCTCTAAGGAGTCTCCTTCAGGCTAGAGACAGTTACCACTTAGAGGTCAGCTTTGCTTTTCAGGAAGGCAAGTGAGGAACTGGAAAACAGCAATAAGAAAAGCTCCCACAGGAGCTTGGACCCTTGTTTAAATTTCCAGCCAGGGAACCATGCACACAGGCTTCCTGCTGTGCCACACAACCCTCTGGGCACCAGAGGTAATGGAAGTATGCCCACAGTGCTCCTGCTGAGCACCCAGTGCAGCACTGAATTTGCTGCTCAGCAATATCTTGTGACACCTCTGAGATGCTACCATTAGGAACATGGCAGTTCATCTGGCTTCTCTCATGCACGGCTGAATCTTTACCAACACCAGCCCAGAAGCTTGTGGCAAAATGGTTTCATCAAAACCAAATCCTTACAAGACCATCAATTTTGATCCTCTCACAAAGAAATATTTTCATGTCTGGGATAAAACTTTTGGTCAGTATGATATCTCATAATGCTCACAAGTTCCCTGTGCTTACCACAATAAGAGATAGCTGAAATCAAACACTACCCTCACATCCCCCCCCCCACCCCCCACCCCCTTTTTGTGTTATTCAGGATGGTCACTTGAACCTGCCTGTTCCTTGTCTTAACAAGTTACAGAATCATAGAATCATTAAGGTTGGAAAAGACATCTAAGAGCATCAAGTCCAACCGTCAACCCAACACCACCATGCCTCCTGAACCATGCCCTGAAGTGCCACCTCTACAAGTTCTTTGACCACCTCCAGGGTGTTCCCAGAACAGAGGTTAATGAGTAGTGAGGGGAAGAAAAAAATGTCCTTGTTTCATTTTGACATGAAATAGGATTTTTTTTGTTTTGAGTCTTGACAAAGCCACACATTCCTAAATGCCAATCAATGTTAATAAAAATATTATGCATTCAAAAAGCACAATTTTAGTAGGCTGAGAGGGTCAGATGGACAACATTTATTACAGCATTAACTCAGTTTGGAATTGTAGGGAGCTATCAATATTTGAGTTTGTAAATTATCCTTTCCTCAGGAAGAGATAATGCATATATAAAATTTTAACATTCATTATAATGCTTATTGCAGGATTTGAACAAAGCGCTCTCTCACACAACCAGAATATGTCTCAAACTTCTGGACAAGAAGTAGCTAGTTAAAATTTTAATAAATACATAAATGCTAGAGGTCTCAACATAGTGCCTAGGTTTTACAGAAAGTTTCTTTCAAAGCCTGTTCTTTCCTACTTCCACTTCTAGCTTTTGTCTTCTAGGTCTGTATATGAAAATGTGTGAGGAAAAGAAATAAAAAGATTCAGAACACACTCAAGCTAAGTTGGAAAATAAATGTCAAAAGACAAAGAGGTGAAAATCAATACATTTCAAACGTAAAGCTACATATTCTCTTAACATGATATTAATTCAAAAATTGGCTGCCATTCAACTGAAAAGTCAGTCTGTCTTTCCTCTCTAATCCTAGTAAGGTCTGTTCTATTAATACATTGTATCTTTTTTTCTGAGCGCTGTCTCAGTGCAAAACTTTAGCCTTATTTGAGTGCTCTCCTGGAGTTCTTTGTATCAGTTTATTGCCTTTGGAAAACTGGATTAACAGCTCTGAAAAAGCTAGCAAATTATTCTGGGCATACCTTCTAACTGCAGATGTTCCCTAATATTTCCCAAACAAGCAAAATAACACATGAATTAATTTCACCCATGACTACTTGTCAGCCATTTTCTGGTGCAATCCAGATACATTTTTTATACATTTTTGGGAATAAGGGAAGTATAGAGTAGTAGTAGCTTCAGAGTTTCACTCTAAAGAGGTCCTCTGGGCTTCCCTTCAAGAAGGACGACCACCAAGAACCAATCAGAAACACCTGAAGATCAATGTCACTATTTGTCATTCTCTTTTCCTTTGTTTGTAAAATTCAGAATGTCAACAGCAAGCTAGACCATATGCCCTCAGGTCCCACAATGAGCTTCATAATCACATACATACATAAGATATGTTTTGTCTTTGTTTAAATGTATCATTGATTACTCCTCTTACTGCAAACTTCAGGCCATGGGTAGCGGTTGCAATCAGGCTAAGGGTGCTACAGAAAGAATATCTGTATTAACTGTACATAGTAATTATTGCGTGCATTTTATCACTGTTTACTTCAATACAGCTAATTCTCATTAAGATGCAAATTTACTGACTCACAGCAATTTGAAGGAAGAATGTTTGTGACTCAAGAGCACATACTTATTGGATGCTCTAAAGTTTATTTGAGATGGGACCGAGGTCATTCGCCTCACTGCCCTCAAGTGCCAATAAGAGGGCTAACTGTTGGGTTGCCTTGCATCCCATGGGAAGTGTCCCTGTTATGACACAGTCCTCTGGAATATTTTCTTGGATTATGCGCCTTTCCATGGAACACCTCTTAACGTATTTCCTATCCTAATAACAGATAACCACAGTTTCAAGAAAACTATTATCTTTATACATAGGGGCAGCACAATATGCTACATGGTGGCACTACAGCTAGCGAACAGTGTCTGCCTGTCAAAAGCAGTTTTTTAGCCCCATACCACACTTTGAAGAAGAACCACTGGTTCACAAAAATCACAGCCAATGTGTCAGTCTAAGCATGCCATCTAGATGCCCTATATTTAAGCTGGAGAATCATTATTTATTGTTGTTATTATTAAACTGTATCCCTTCTAGAGCCAGTATCTCATCTTTTGCAAGGAGAAAAGCAGAAAACTATATAATCAAGGAAAGAGGCTGAAGAGGTGGATGCTTAACTGTGTTATGGACTCTTGTTAATTAAAGCCTCTCTTAACCTGCTCTTAATCAAAGTAAATGGCAAGTGGCACACTCAGCAGATGGGTACAGCTGTGCATGACAACCATGCAGGTGTTTAATTTTTTATTTGGCAAGTACCGTAAGCAGCGTTCAAACATTTGAGGGTGAGGGGGTGGTTA
Organism: Phalacrocorax aristotelis; assembly: GCF_949628215.1. Lineage (NCBI taxonomy): Eukaryota > Metazoa > Chordata > Aves > Suliformes > Phalacrocoracidae > Phalacrocorax > Phalacrocorax aristotelis. The sequence goes on from NC_134283.1 coordinate 14,506,579, forward strand.
GTGAGGGAGGATTTCAAAGACACATGCCACTGAAAAAGGGAGATTATTCTGCCACTATTAAGTTACTCAATCAACTTCGCTACTTTTGTATTAAATCCCAGTTTGAATTACAGGGGCAGATGTACAATCTCCAAGGCTTTTCAGAGTAATCCCTCTCTCGTATGTGTGTGTGTCCCCGGAATTTTTTGTAAAGGCTAACTGTATTCAACTGCAGCTTTCTGTCTTTTCACATACCAGAAGCAGTTCTTATTCTTTGTGTCCTGTTCCTAGTACATCAGACAGCAAATGAGTCAGAGGAGACAGAAACAAACCCATCCTAGGTAGAAATTTATCACTGACAGCACCAGGAGCTCCAGAAACAAGTGAAGAAGTCAGTGAGAGGTTGCATGAACGGAGGAAAGAAAACCCAAATGCAGAACTTTCCAGACAAAGGCAAACCCAGAAAAGTAATTATTGCAACTGTCACAAGAAAGAGAGAGTATTCATTTTAATAATATAAAAACAAACATGTTTGAAATAAAAACAGTAATTCAAAACAAAGCTAAGGAAGGCTAAATTTTGCATTTCATGAACATAAGTTATCCCTTGCACCCCCAGTAATCTACAGTATCATTTACTTGCAAGAACAAAATGGAATAAAAGGCCAGGTAAATGAAACGCAGGGTAAATGGCAAGTATTCGGCATTTTGCATATAAAATATACCAAAGGAAGGAATTTTGGCAAAGTATCAGCATAAAAACACAGCTTGAAAGGGAACATTACTGAAAGGTAAAAGTGGCAGTACCATCATCTGCATCAATACGTGTTATCCAGACATTTATTCTAGCTACAGACAAGGAAAGAGGCAGAATGTGGATGAGGCAGAGGTAGAATGTGCAATTTCAAAGCATGCAAGTCAGTGTTGATGTTAAAGTGATTCAGAGATTGCTGCTATTTCTTCTTCGCTCATTGCCATGTACTACAGTACATTAAAGGTTAGCTAAAAATAGATTATGCACTTTCATAATATTGCTTTCCCACATATTCCCGACACACTATACTTTTTCAAATTAGAACAGAAATATCCAGCAGACTCCCTCTGTGTTTTTCCATGCACAAAAAAGTTCTAATACCCTTGTTTAACAATCTGAATGTAAAGAGGAATGGAGCTGCTTAAGAATTCCTTCCGTAAGTATTTGTCAGACTGACTGAAAATACAGCCCCCCTTTTGGGTCTGTGTTTCTATCTGCTTGCAAAGTCTGAGATAGTTGGTAGAATATTTTGAACACTTTAAAGCTTTTTCTACTACTTTCCAGTTCCTTTGGCATGCTGCTGTAGTCTTCCAGAAGTGGTATGGCACCCCAAAGCTGGAGAGACAGTGACTTGGATGATTATCATAATCAAAGCATGTAAGACTAACACAGGAATTACTGAATAAGGTTCCTTATACTAAGCCGTGGATTTATAAACATATAGGACTTTTTCTTGTGCAATAAAAGAAATATTTGTTTTGCTTTCAGTCAGAATAATTGTTAAAGCCCCCAGCTCTGTAAGCACTTCAGGTGCTCTTTGGGTGACTGATTCCTATGGTAATGACTGATACATCACCCGGAGTCCCTTAATGAGTCCTGTGCCAAGAAATTAAACAGATCCACAGGTGAACCTGCTAAAAGATCAAGTTCTGAGAGCACCACTGTGAACACTTTCCCCTTTCTGGCTTTAGTTTCTATGGTATGGAGGGGGAATATTTTGCCACTGTTGAGAGATACATTTGTGAAATTAAAACACAAGGTTCTGAATGCAAGGATTTAGGAGACTAAAACCAAAGTACCCAACAGACCAACGTATTTCCTTCATATCCTTATTGTATCACTAAATAGTTGCTACTAGGAAAATAAGCTTTCTACAGAGTAACATTATACAGCAATTCCTAATTTAATTAATCTTCCCCTTAAATACCCAATCTACACATTTGCATTTTTTTCTTGATATCACTGAAACTGAAGTGCCAAGAACTTAAAACACATTGTTTTCCTGTTATTCCTAATAGCCAGAATTCAAATAAGATCAGTGAACACTCTTTTGCCAAAGAATACTGACAAAATTATTATCTGCTAGTTTGTTACGTAGATGATAACCATATAATAAAACTACTGTCCAATAGTAGGTGGTTCTTCAACTACCAATGAAGGAAATAAGGTTACCCTTAGATTTTAAAGTACCTAGTTTATCTTAAAAAGATCTCACTGCTGTCTCTGTTGAGGCAAGGGCCACAGTGTGGCATGTTTAAAGGGCTCCACTGCAGAACTGCTCTATTCTCAGCAGCACAGGGTTCCTCCAGAAACTGACAGAAGCCACACTTGTATCTCTCACCAGAACAAGATTATTAGTGCTATGTAATATAGCAGGTGAGGAATATGTTTGCACAAATAAATCTACTTAACTCTTCCTGACTGAGGTAGAACTGGACATACGTACATACAGGATAGTTCATACCTGTTTGATGGAGCAAACTATTCTTTCATCTGAAGTCAATCCAATCCAAGTCAAACCACTTAACATTAGATTTCTGGTACTGAATTTCCACCATTAAATACTACAAGCGACTACAACCATTAGAAGTGTTGGTAACTTTTCCCAGGTATTTTTTATTTTAAAATTTGTCAAAGATAATTGCCTGGATGATTTTGAAATGCAAGTTTTTTATGGCAAGCATGTTAAACATGGAAAAGTAGTTGAGAAAGCAAAAAATTCAGATAATAGAGTGACTTGCTTTACCTATAGGCTGTAGCATAAACGAAGTGTAAAGGACCGTTATACTCAAAACACATACATGTGAGACGAAGTTTTAATTCATCACACATTCCTTAAAAACACAAACTTTATTTAGTCAGCATTTTGATTTCCAAAATTTTTCCTGTTCTATTTCTGCAGTCTTAACATGATTTTGTTAAATATTTAAAGGCTTCCTTCTCAGCAATAAGCAAATTGTCTATTTGTATAGCAGCTGAAACACTAGTTATACCTTGGAGAATTACAAATATAAACAGAATAAGCATTCAGGTCAGGTCAAAATAAAAATAAAATTAGAGTCTAGAAATGTTTGTAGGAAATAGCACAATTTATATTTAACCAAATTCATGTAGAATTAAAGTGGAAGAAGCTGTGTATCCAAAGCTAGCTTATATGACAACCTATACTTCCATAAGTATTTATTATCAATACAGCATATCTAACAAGCTAAACCATTCCAGCCATATTTGCATTTCAGAGTGATTATTTTTGTAGCTAGCATATTAATTTCCTTGAAATGAATAATTTATTGTGGTTATTTTTCATTTCTTCCTCATGTGTATTTTCAAGAAAATGGTGTCCTAAGGCTTGAATTACCAGCCTAATACTAGATAGTTACCTTGATCTTTGCTCAAGATACACGTATGCATGTGTATTGTCAGGGCTTCCTAGTATTTTCTCCAGCAGACAATATTAGGTAAGACTAGAAAATAAAGATACAAGGTGATTTAAAATCTTTTTGATTCAAGATGATTCAAAGATTCAATACCACCAGTATGAAGTTATATAGGGGCATCCCTTCTGGTATTTGCAGATTATTTGGGGCTATAATTTCAACCTACATTCTCTAGTTTTGTCACAGAGGCAGAGTCAGGTGAAACACAGGTAAGATACTTCTTGAGTGAAAGGCCCTTCTTGAGTGAAACAGGACTGCAGTCATGGGAAGCAACTTTTCAAGTTTTAAAAAAAAATCATGATGAGTCCAGCAGATGCTGCTATTTTTGAGGGGCATGTCAGGTTTGGCACTATCAAATCCTATCTGTCCTGGCAGCCCACCTCTTCCATGACTGCCTCCATGCAGAGGATCCTGAAGCCTCTCACACCACATGTCTTCTCAGGTCAGAGATCAGCCTGGGCAGCTTCAGAATTAGTAGTGCTCTATGGAATCTACCCCACTGTACTTGATTTGAAGTGGATTATACTTCTGCTTAAAAATAGGGAGAAACAGGAGGGGAAAAAAAGAATAGCAAAGGGTAATACAATAGCTGGTCTTCCAGTGGGCACTGAAACTCTCCCTTCTTGATAATTTTATGATATTTTCTTCATTTTGCCCATCTCATTTGTCTCTGGGCAGAAACAAAGCCAGGCTCAGCACTGCTGAGGGAATGCAATGGCACAAGCAGTAAGCGGGGATGCTCTTGACTCCCACTGAACCACTTCTGTCCCCAAGGACCTGCCAGTGGCAGATCCATGATGGGTCTGAAGGAGTGCACTGGGGAAGAGCTGGCATGTGGGCTCCCACTTTCACTGCTGGCCCAGAGTTGGTGAACACACTGATAAACACGATCTACTGGGGAATAATAGCCTATATTCTATAAAGGGAAAATTTTGTCTTTTACAATCAGTGTCCTGTGAAGGACACTTCTGAAGGAAAAGTGGACAAGTGTCATCAGTGATTAGAGGATACCTGGAGCAATGAAATGCTTTCAGTGAGATCCCTCAAAAATGAACAAACCAACCAACCCCCAAAAATCTTCTATAGGATTGACCACATGAAACCAAATATAGACCAGCTGTGAACATACAGTACCCCTTTGTTCAGGGACATCCATTTTAAAGGTGGGACAAAAAGTGTAAGGAAACCGTATGCCTCCTCTGCTTTCCTGTCACCGCAGGACCCAGCCTCTCTGTCTGCCCCATTCCCATGGTGCCTGGCCTCTTCGCAGCTTTTCAGCCTTGCAGCCCATGTGGAACATTGGCTGTGCTTCTCTCCGTGCTGCCTGGCATCTTGCTGCCCAGACACCACCTCCAACCCCTCTGGATGAGAATCTGGAAGATGCTCACCCTGCTTACTTATTAGCCTCAAAAGACAACAATCTTTTGGGGACCTTCCAAGTGGGAATAAGCTGCTTCTTGCTCTGCTTCAGATAAGCTGCTGAGCACCAAAATCTTTGGAAAATTGTCAGAATCTGAGTATTTGTTATAGTTCAGTACAGACACTACACTTTATATGCAATGTTTACTGTCTCCCAGCTTCAGCAGATAACATACAAACTGCAAATGGATATAAATTAGTGAGCTCTTCCAGGGGACAGAAAAATGTATTTTCTTCACTGTAAACTACATGTAAACATAAAATGTCAACAACCCAGGCAGGAAAAGAATTTATCTTTCCTTTTAAACATGGAAAACATACACTGATGCGGTAACCAATGCATATAGGTACAAACTGCATATTTACTACTGCCGTTTCTTGTAGTATGAATGTTAAGTACATACTTGCACCAACTTCTAGGCCCTAAACCTGTCAGCTTTCCTTATAGTCATCTTAAACATTTAAAAAAATTTAAAAAGTTTTCGTAAGGGCTAAAGCATTAGTAGTTACAGCATAAGCTGAAGATGGAATTTACTGTGATCATTCTGCATATAATGCTTGCACAAGACTAATTGATTAAGACATTCCCAGATGGTTTTAGCAGGATCTATAGAGTGACAGTCAGAATTTTTAATACTTACAGAGTCACAGAAGAATGGCATCAGTAACACAAATTGTATAAGTAGGTGGCATTAGAATGCACTAGCAATGCACCAAAAAAGTTATTTTTAAGGACTGTGACAAGAAATATTCCAATTAGGCTACGTAAATTACCAGAATGTAACCATCATTACTAAAAAGAGAATTTCCCCTGTCACCATAAAAACAATTCATTGTACAGACTGAAGAAATATATACTCTTTGGACTTATTATTAAAATAAATGTAAAAAGTTATAATTAAATGGGTCTTAAATTGCAATAATTACCTAGAAACACTGAACAGATGAGCACAGGTGAACAGTACACACATCAAAGCACAGAGTGAAGAAAATGAGAATAAATGCTTGCTCTCTCTTAAATGCTGTGTCTTCAGGTAAGAAACCTGATGTCAGCTCACAGCCAACAAACATAGTTGATGTAATTAAACAACAATACAGGTTTATTATATAACCAGATGGAAAGCTGTAGACAAGTCTGAACAGCACTAAAAGAAGATTTAATTAAGTCTGCAGAAGATCTATTTATGCAATGCTGGAACCAAAGCATACGAACTGGATCTGTTCTGCTCTGTCACTTCTTTCCAGCTTTTTATTCTCAAATTTCAAAGATTATTTAAAAAATGATAAAGGAGGAAAAATGGAGCAGTTGGAATGAAATAATGAATTTTTCATATCAAAAATCAGCGCAAAAAAGAAAGGTACTCTGCAACACAATAAATAGGAGCTGCACCAGAGACAGGCTTTTGTATTTAACCTCTCAACAAACAGAATATTCATTGCTTTTCATAAAAAGAAAGTGTGAAAATCTAAGCAAATCTCTTAGTTCAATCCCCCTTCCTAATGTACTTCAGGCTGACAAACACATCTCTGACATCATTGTACTTCAACTGACAGCCCCCTACAGCCCTCCTGCAGCTCACTCAGTGACTAGCCAATTCTCTGGTTCCTTTTCCCCATTCTGATGTTGAGGTGTCTCTGCCATCTCCCACTGCCAGTGGGCAGGTGGACTGGCCTCCTTCTCTCTACATACCTCTCCTTTCACCCCATGACATGTTGCCTCCCAGCAACATAGCCCCTTGTCTCCAGCTACCCAAGCATCCGGGAAGTGGAAGCACCTTGTAGGCAGTTTGCCTATATGAGCTCCCTTCTTAGCTCCGCTTCTCATCCCCTTGCAGGACTCCCTTGAGCCTTACAAAAGGCCAGTCCTGAAAGGCTGCATGTGCTTTATTGAACCATTAGCTCAGCAGGTTGTTTCTTTGAGCAAAATCTCCTTTTTCAACAGCAGAAGTTAACAATCACGATACATTACAACAGTGGCCTTTTGCCTCAGATGGGCACACTGTAAGCATCACCACACACAGACACACACAAAAAAAAAAGCACAGGAAAAGAAATATGGAAAGGGAAATGGCAATTTGACTGGGATCAGAATGGACAAAAGGGCCAAATCACTTGTGTGGCCACAGTGACCTGCTGAGCTGCACAGCTCCAGTAAGACCATACAGCAGCACCAAAGCATAAGCGAAGTATTGCAGAGGACCCCTAGGCACTGCCTATCCTGCTTGCAATGTTGTATCGAAGCCACAGGCAGGCTTCCATGCTCCTCTGCTAGCTATGCTTCTCTTACACCAGCTGCTAATATGGCTCAGCCGTATTTTTATTAGCTCTGATTTAAAAGTATGACAATAAATGCTTTCAGTAAATACACAAGTGACATTTTAAGGTAGTCAGTGAAAGAAATTAGTGTTAAGCTGCATTCCTCATTATCTGATTTGCCCAGAATACTTAAGTTAGTTTCTCTACAGTTTTTTCCAGTTACCATTTGGTAGCTGCCTCTTTGCTTGATCAGTGATTTTTTTTTGCTCCCTCAGCTGCTGTCTGTACAATGACATGCTTAGACACATCTGAGAAATTCAAGTGTCTTGTTCTCCTCACTCATGTCTATCTCAATTTAATTCTCTTTCAGTTCTCTTTTCGTCTCAGACAATTCCTTGTTAGTATAAATCACCTGTCACTTATCTTGATAGATTTACTTGGATCCAAACTGAGAAAGGCGAGATAATTCTTAACTCTCACCATAGCATTCTTTATTTTACCATTCTGACATTCTACATAGCAATACTATGGTTTCCAAACTTCATTTTAATATCATAGATTGCGAAATTACAACTCGGTTAAACAAAAAAGTGGGCTAAGGGAGATTTATGACTCTTCAATAGGTGTTTTGAAGTACTGTTTTTAGCCATGAATTTCACAGCCTGCCAAAGAAATGTATTTTCAGGTACCACCATTAAAAGGGAGATTCTACATGCTGAAAAAATATGTGTGTGTATGGAATGTCATAATACTGTTCACCTTTACTGATTAAAATAAAGAGTAAACTTCAGTAAACTTGAGTAAAATTTCAAAACCTGGGGTTTATCCTGAGAAATAGACAGTATTCAGCTTACAGTATTTTCAAGGCAGGGCTTTGGGTGGTCAGCCTGGTCCCACTGCACAGTGGGGCCAGGGTGAACCCTTCAGTCATTTCAGCCCTCAAGAGCACAGAGCTGTTTGTTAGCGTAAAATTAAGCCCATGAATGTGTGTGTATGGAGCAACACTGTAAAATCTTTTTTGGGTGTTGGCTGTTTTTTTTTTTCCTTGAGGCTTTTGTGGTTTGGGTTTTTTTTCAGTTGGTTGGCTGGTTTTTTTGTGCCCTTCCCCCATCCTTTTTGAAATCTTTGCAATGTAGATGGTTTTAGACTCCATGTGTCACCTCCCTCCCACATGGCAAGGCTGCTGATACCCAGAAGCACGAGGCAGAGTTCTGTGGCCGCTCTCACCTTGATGGGATCTTACTCTGAGGCATCTCCCAGCTGCATTTGGTGTGCAATGACAGCTCTAGGCTTTTCCTTCTGCCATTCTGATAGAGGGATGATTTCAGTTCAGCCAACAACTCTATTAAATGGAGTCACTAAATAGCTTGTAAGGGAGCCAGTGCTCACCAACAGCAGTAGGAACTTACCTGGTGATTTCAGAAGAGGTTTGGCTCATGCCAAGATTGCCTTTGCTTTACAGGAGAGTAAAAATTTAGGAACAACAAATATTTAATATTCAGAATATGAATAGCTCACTATTAATAGCTCACTAATATTAACAAGGTGACACTATGGAAGAAACAAATGAAACAGAAGATAACTATGGGAAGCACAGTAACAATTCCATGTATCAATAAGAAGAGAGCACTTTTCACAGCATCACAGACTCACAGGTTGGAAGGGACCTCAGGGATCATCTAGTCCAACCTTTCTAGGTTAGAGCACAGTCTAGACAAGATGGCCCAGCACCCTGTCCAGATGACTCTTAAAAGTGTCCAATGTGGCCGACTCAACCGCTTCCCTGGGGAGATTATTCCAATGCTGACTGTCTTCACTGTGAAAAATTTTCCTCTCATGTCCAATTGGAATCTCCCCAAGAGCAATTTGTATCCATTCCCCCTTGTCCTCTCCATGTGACTCTGTGTAAAAAGGGAGTCTCCGTCTTCTTTGTAGCTACCCTTAAGTACTGGTACATGGTGATGAGATCCCCTCTAAGCCTCCTTTTCTCAAGGCTGAACAAACCCAGTTCTCCCAGACTATCCTCATATGGCAGGCTTCCCAGTCCTCTGATCATCTTGGTGGCCCTTCTCTGGACCCCTTCCAGCCTGTCCACATCCTTCTTGTATAGAGGGGACCAGAACTGCACACAGTACTCCAGGTGTGGCCAGACAAGTGCTGAGTAGAGTGGGATGATGACTTCTTTCTCTCTGCTGGTGATGCCCTTTTTGATGCAACCCAGCATCCTGTTGGCCTGCTTGGCTGCAGCAGCACACTGTTCGCTCATGTTGAGCTTCCTGTCCACCAGGACCCCCAGGTCCCTTTCCACAGAGCTGCTCTCCAGCCAGGTGGATCCCAGTCTGTACTGCACTCCTGGATTATGTTTTCCCAGGTGCATGATCTTACACTTGTCCTTGTTGAACTTCATAAGGTTCTTGCTGGCCCACTCTTCCAGCCTATCCAGATCTTCCTGCAGAGGACCACTATTTTCTAAATAGTGGTACAAAAAGCTGACATTTGAAGAGGTTTCACTTTCCACAAAAAACATTATAAATAAATTATGGCTTATTATAACATGACTTGGGCAGACATTAATTCATTAGGTCTTCAGGGATTTGGGTAGAATCTTTTTGGATGAATGCAATCAGACCTTTGGTTATCACACATTCCTAAAATCATGCCATGGTTGTTGGTTCAGTTATACTTTTTAAAATACTCCTCAAATATAAAATGATAAAAACAGCTTTAGCAATGTATTTACAGTTGTGGTAATCTGTTATGAATTTAATCCCAGTGCATTCACACTGAAGGTTTCCATTTTCACCCTCATTTAATACACCATCCCCAGGAGGAGTCATTTTGACAGAGAGAGTACGTGCTTTCTTAATAGCTTTAAAAATCACTGCAGTTTATTAAACTGCAGGCAATATTCTTAATTGTGAAAAAGTTCATAATTTTGGAAACAGTGACTTAACTATGTTTGCAATTCCTAAAATTCATTGGCTACCACTCTGTTCAAAATCTCTAAGCTACTAAGGAATAGCAGTACCCTTCTTGTAGGGCTGGCAGCACCTTCACCATATTGAGATTATCTTCAATGCAACAGCACGATGAACTCAAAGCCCATTAAAAACACCGCTGAAAGAACACAGGAAATCCTGAGTTTAAGAAAAGCCTGAATGGGAAAGATATCATTTAATTCTATTGACATCTTAGAGAATTACTTTTCTCTCAAATATCATGCTATCATTTATTTTAATCAGATACCCCTATTAATACATGCATTTAGCTCTGCAGAACAGGAAAAACAGAGTGGGAAAGAACACCAAGCTCCTGTTTTGAAGTGAAGGAGACAAGCATCAGTTGACTGCAAAACAGCGTGCACTGACAATGCAATTAAGTTTAAATTATCTAATATTAATTTTGCATGCCTATGGCACCTGCAGTGTACCAGATACTGACTCAATGAGTATGTGCATACAACTGAATTTCACTGCACTGGTTTTAAAGCTGGCTTTCTGGACTAACTGAGAAGCATGGCATGTAGAAGCATTAGGGAAATCTCACTAATCAAAGTCAGTCTTCAGAAGCTTAGAGAAACATTAGTAAGAGTTGATCATCCACTCATAACCTTTCATAACATTTTTATACAGAATTGCTCTGAATGAAAATATTGAATAGTATTGCATTCTTTCACTTCATAGAAGTTCCCATGAAATTATTTTAATATTATCTGAGAATAACCAATAATCTGAGAATTATCAGAGTAAAAAAGTTTGACCTCACTGCATTTTTAATTTATATCAATATAAAAATATATATAATAAATATGTAATAAAAGACAGCCTGTTAGCAGTAATACACTCATTGACTAGCAGAGTAACTTGATGGACAAGTCAAGTGATTTCACACCATGAAAGAAGACACCAACATAAAGCGATCTTTTCATTCGAAGAATGTGCCTGTCCTGATACTAAGAAGAATGGTGTAGGATGAAAAAGAACTGGAGCAGGAATATGACATGAAAAAAAATATATGTGTGAGCATTATTTTAAAGAAAAATGTACATATATTAGTGGCTTAATTTCATGCCTACAATTTATGAGCAGCTTTGAAAGTTGACCAAGGCAACACTGGTCTCCCTTTTGATAAGACTAAGACTGTGAAAGAAAAATTAAAGAAAAAGATTATTGAATTTATAGAGTGAAAAAGGAACCACATTGCACAATTAGAGAAAAAACTGCTTAATAAAATGCACTTTAAAAAGCTTGCTGATGTTTGGAGGAGTTTCTTTTAATCTTAGGTCATAAAACTGTGGAACTGAGGGGACTGAAAATCTCCTCTAAAACCTAAGGTATTTTTTAGGTCTCAGCACTGCATATGGATACATGTAGCATTACTATCATGGTTTGAAGCTTGCTTTGCTGGTACTAGCATTCAAATTTTATTAAAAGAACCTCCAAATTTTGTGGGGCTTAAAATAATCACTTATTAGCTTTTTCTTTTCTCCCTAAGAATATGCTTTTTCATTTTGAACCTTTAAGGTTCAAGTTCTTGAGCATTTCTGAGCTCAGAAAGCAATAGCTTATCAAAGAAAGAAAAAACTACTATACAAACATCAGCTTTTGGATTCAGGTAAGAAAAAAAAAGAATGAAAAATTACAAAGAAAATACTATGCTATTTAGGTGGTTCAAAGGATTTGTGTAATTAAGTTACGTTTTGCAGTTTGTGTAATTATTTATGAGTTCCCAAGATTTGGCACCATGATCAGATAGGTACCCTATGTGCGGAACTTTGTAGAACTTGTGACCAGAAAGTTTACTCATGAGAAAATACCAGTTCACATCAATAGAAAAACTTTCCTGAGCAAAGACAGATACAAACATAACAGGTAGAAGGTATATGGGTCTGAATGTCTTGACAGTGAATCATCACCTCCTTTGCATATCAAAGGGAGCGATATTAGGTCCTTTAAGACAATAATGTGATTGGTCCTTGAAAAAACAAAATTTTATGTGGAAATACTGAAGAAGTTGACTAATTAGGGACTAATTCATACTATGTAGTTTGAGACTACAAATTTCAGCATCTAAATTAGAATCCTGTAGAGCCATCACAGAGGGGCTTCTGCAGAAGACAAATCAGAGCATCTCTAGTAGTGCTCAATTTCTGACCTCAGGGTGGATAACATTAGCTCATCTGAAAAGCACTCTCCTTTCTGTCTTAAAATAAGAGACTAAGAACATCCACTGACTCAAAGTAGATTTTCTGCAAGTTCTGCAAGTCCACAAACTGTTGACCTGTGGTTTTGCAAAGTTTGCTTCCACTCTCCTACCTAAGTGATTTAAAATAAGAAAAAAAAAAAATCAATAACCTATATGTAAACAATCATACTAACTGTTGCCCAACATAGCGTCTGTTATAAGCGCCAATAAAAACCTTGCAAATGGATTACAAAGTAAAATACATTTTATACATTACAAAAATGTCACTTTTGGCTCTACCTGTTCATATATGGTAGCAGTTTTATAAACTACAAACACAGTTCTACCACTTATTCTGTTAAATGCTTTTGAAACAGTGACTTTCTAACCAGAATACCTGCCAGTTTATAACGGAATTTTATTGCTAGGAGATTGAGAAAATAGAAAGTTTCAGGACATCTACATTGAAAACCTACTGATAACTTTTTTATTATATCGATGTGTCGCAACCTGTGATAGATAAAAAATGGCCCTTCTGAATACAGTCTGTAGTAAATGGAAGGTAGCATACAAGAATTATTCTAATGATGATTTTTAATTCTCTTAGAGCTACACTCTTACTTTTCCATAATTCTGCTATTTATAGCGTATGAATTTAGACGTTATTTCTGCTATGGCTGAATTGGCAAGATGTTGAACTTTTTGGCCTTAACCCCAGGAAAGAACAGAAACATTTTAGAAGACCCACTGGCATCACTGAGAAGTTACTTACATAAGCTTGCTATTAAGCATATAAACTTAACTGATTTGCTAGGTTAAGACACTATAGCACTTCAGAAGGTAGGTATTCATTCTACACCATTTGACAGATGGGAAACCCATGCAGCAGGTCAATGAAAAATTCTGGACCAGGAGAGTGGAGTCTCATATTCCAGTCAATTTTCCATCCTACTTGACCCAGACCATATCTTTCTTTATGCAGCAGGAATCTCACAAGATTTTTTTCAATTAGAACAGTATTAACCACTTTTTACACTGATTGCTTCCATTTTGGCTTCTGCTTACAACTAACAGTAATTCTCCTCTCTGCATTCAGACCACGTAACTTGTAGATGTATTCTTGACCCTAGTATCCCAATCACATAATTTCTCTTTCTTGTAAAAGCCTTACAAAACTGTTCTTGCCCACATCCAGACATGTTTTCTGCTGCCTCTACTAACACCAGTTAACTTTTCCCTGTGCCACTTTCTCAGTTATTTAAGGCACCAAACAGGCAACCACTATCCATATTGCTATACGGTATCTTCTAGATATGGTTTCCTCTGTAATGTACCTAATGTGAAACATTCTAACTTTAAACACCTTACAAGCCATTTCTTTATAGCAGAAGAATAAGATCTGAACAATCAGATTACCGGGTCACCTGTGGAGCTCCTTCTCAACTGAAACCTTCTCAACATAAGAATATCATCCACTTGTTTCCTACTCTGTGCAGAAATATTTTTGTTGTTGGGTAATCAGAGCTTGCAGGAAGTCACATGTTTAATGAAATGCTAGACTGAAAAGAAAGAAATTTCTCTGCTACAAGCCTCTGATCTACATTGTGCTCTCTATATTACATGATATTCGCATTTTGGAAGGAACCACATTTGACTGATGCAAGTATAGGTATTTTCATTTAAGATTCTTACCTTCTTGGAAACCTGGCTTGTATTTAGCTGCAGTGGTGAAAAGCAGAGAGGAAATGAAACACTGGAAGATCTTCTTCACAGGAGCAAACAATTCACATCCATGCAGATCTCATGGACTCCTACCACCTGAGTAATCTCTTCAGCCAGCCAGAGAAAAATCAATCAATCCTTTGTGCACACTGCACAGGCTCTGCAGGGAGCTCCCTGCCTACGGTCCTACCCTGGACCATGGGATATGGACCTTAAAACCAGAGGCATAGACCACCTGTAACAAATAAAAGTTAAACCCAGAGTCATTCTTGTGCTTTTACAACTCTCTGAATGCAACAGGAAAATTTAAATGCCCCAAAGCTTCCCTAACACTTTGGAAGCATACGGAAGGCCTGTGTTACATGCTGAGAAATTCTGCTAGAGAGAACAGCAACATCTCAAAGAGTCAGCAAAGACATCACAACTATTACTCCCTCAGGGTAGCTCATCTGAACACAGATAGAACTGTGTGGGTGAATAAAGTCGAGCCTCTGCTGTGGACTTAGACCTGTAAAATACATGTCTGGTCCTTTTAGCAATATCTGCGTACAGTTTTATAGTGTACATTCAATCTGGCTGTAAAAAGAGATGTTACAGATGAAGTCAGAAAAGACTTACTCAAAATAATATTGATCAAATTGCAAGATCAGTGAACAGTGAAACAGGTACGTCTTCTTCTAGGTCTTTGTCACTGATTGACTGTAGGACCACTACTAGGAATGTGCTTTCCTAATGGGTTAGCAGAATTGACTTCTGAATGACAGTGTTTCTTCTCCAAGCTTATACAACCCCAAGAGTGCAATGAAGTAAGTTTTGCTGGACTTTGTCATGGACAAATGTCATTTGGAGGCATCAGGTACATACTCCTACTGCCTCACAGAGAACTCAGTTTCTTTTTGCAAAGAAAATATATTTGTCAGTAACTTATATTGTGACAGTTAATTAAAAAGAAACTATAAACCTCTGACAAAAAGCAATCCACATTATTCCCAAATGAGCTCCTGTACTTTGCTTCTGTTCTCTTATGTACCAATTACATGCACATGTCTCTTCATCTCATCAACAATAGTTTAATAGTGCTCTAGAAAGCAAGCAAGCAGGCATAGTAGCTCTCCAATAGGCTTACCAAAGGACCCTTAAATGTGGGGAAGCAAATTAAAAGTTCAGTAAACAATGTGAAGAGCTGAAAAGGACCCAAAATGCTTCAGCAAAAAGACAGTGGTGTAAAACTGACATGGCTTAAAAGGGCCCTTTTCAAATGGGATTCCCCAGCACACATCTCACCAGCCATCAGCCTGCAGAATCTTGCCATTCAGCATCCACACCCGCACACCACATGGGAACAAAAGTGAGACAGGAGCTATAACTGGGACCAGAGGAATCTGTGAATGCTTGGGGGCCACCGTGGGAATCGACCCAGTGTGAGCAATGTCAGTCCGGCAGCAGACACTGCAGAAGCCGCTGGGCTCATTGCTCCCAAGGACACTCACATATGCGTGGTTCTATGCATGTAAGCAATCCAGCAAACTGAATTTTTCAGCCCACCTTCCCCACAACCATACAGAGTTAAGCTATTAATGGAGAAAGAAAGAAAACTCAGCTTAGAGTCCAACTGGCATAGCTGCCAGAGGTCCCGCAGAATATGTTACAATTAGGTTTTACAGAGCACTGTAGGAAGAAACCCTGAAGCCTGCTGAGGTTTAAAGTCAGTATTTCACTGTCAGAGACAAGAAACTGCTCTGGTTATTGGCTCATACTGACTTCACGTCCAGTTAACAATGATAGCCAATAAATTATCTGCCACTTCTGATATTCTTGTCATTTGCAGGGATACTGCAAATTTTCATGCATTTATATAGTGAGTAATTTATCAGATATTCTTATAAGTACTCATATAATCTAGATAGCAGCAAGTGCTTAGTCACTGCTGAGAAGCACTACTGAGAATCTGAAAGATTGGAGGGGAACAGCGTTGTCCAAATAGTTTTCATTCTGCAGCTCTGCCCTGCTGTAGAGTGCTGCATTTACATGGTGAAGCTTCTGGGATCTTATAGATTATTACTTAAAATTTCATCTAGTAAGAGCAGTTCTGTTTAATAAACTGATAAATATTCCTGAACAAATATAATAGATTGTTATAATATCCAGCACTAAAATTTAGGAGTAGATAGGTGCAAAGAAAATAAAAGATGAAGATCTGCCTTACCAATTGAGAGGCACCAAAAAAAAAAAGAGTCTCTTGGCTTTTATCAGAATTTCCCCACTTACTGCCTCAGCTAATGAAACATAATGTAGTGGCAGTGGTGTTATTGTTGCCTACAAACCTCACCATAAAGCAGATGCGTCTTGAGATTAATTTAGCAGTTACCACCAGAATCTTATCCATAATCTGTCTCCTGAAGCTAGTTTGTTTTTTTTTTTAATACAGCATATTTGATAGATCACACACATTTAAAACATAAGACACATAAAAACACTTTTCCATTTTTTAACCTGCAACTAAAAAAAAAATACATAGTGAGCTTTCTTGTCAGAGACTACTGAAAGACACAAATATATAATTCTTAAAAAATAAATCAAATAGATTGATTTTATGATAAAGTGAATTATTCAACACTGATAGTGACCAAGGAGAACCCAACACAAATAGGAAATATTTAAACATACATTGCAAATATGCAGGTACTTCAATTAAATAATTAGAGACAAGTGCATGCAAGTCATTTAAAATACATATTTAATGGTGAGAACAGATATGAGAGAAGTATATATAAAATACACACACAGAGACATTTGCTTCCTTGCCAGAATGCTGCTTAAGCCAACCTGAACAGCCGAAGTAAAACACCACTAGCTCTAAGTTACACAGGAAATTGGGGTAATAGCTTCCTCCCATGAAAATGGGAGGTGGACCATTAATGACAATATAACATCAAGGACTACACTTCTAAGAAACCCTATAACCAGAGAATAATTTTTTGATTGATGGGCACAGATTTTACCAGATTCCTGGTAAAAGACCAGCTCAAACAGAAACAGGTTTCTGCTTCTAACTTCTTACTGTCTATGAATGGCAGACTGAGCAGTCCACATAAGTGTGCCCTAAGCACAGGGGCAGCTAGGCATCACAGCTACAGCCTAAAGCCAAGGCACAAAATAGAGTCCTCTTTTTCCTAATTACAAAACAGAAAGAAAATGTTTTCCTTAGTTATACATCTTCCTAGCAACCTCCTTGTTTGACTTTTCTAGACTCCTCTATCACAACAGATTCTTCTACTTAAAAAAATAAAAGAAAATCTCAACAAGCAAGTTAACTTTGTTTTTATTGGCAGATGTTTATCCTTTCTTGGAAGACTAAGTTCTCAGACGTCTACAAGAAGGACAGGTTTGTTTTTGAATCCTGAATCAAGAAGCTGTTCCACTTCCTTTCAATCCCTTTCCAACTCCCTGTTCAGACCACTTTCCTCTCACTAGGTTAAAGAGAGTAAATGGCTTAGATTCATTACCTTTCCTCCTCCAAAAAAGTTCCCAACAGGCTTTGCATAATTTGGCTTCAAAGTTCTGAGTGGTCTGAACTGCCAATAAAATTAATGGCAAATGATTGTGCTGCAACTTGCAGAATTAGGCCCATTCATTAACACTCAGGCAACATCAAATTACTGTTTCCAGTGTAGAAATGAAACCACCTCTAAGACGAAATATCCTTTCTCCCTTCTTATTCCTCAAACACAGCAGTGGATCCCAAGTGGGAGGGGTGGGAGGGGGATGTGGGAATGCTCACCAGGTGTGAACATGTCTCTGAAATAGTTTCCTGCTTCCAAACCACACCCAGTATGACACTAAGGAGAAGGGGGGTGGGGTGGGGGGGGAAGCAAGCTGTGTGTCTAAGTTTGAAAATTTGAAAATTAAGCTGCTGCCTTGGAGTTTGAAGTAACAGGTACTATACAATAGAGGACAATCTTTCCAAAAGGAGAATGCAACAACTCTCAAACAAGTAAGAGTAGGCTCAGCTGGTTCTTTTGATCATGATTTTTGGAAGCATAAGAAAATCAGATCAAATACATTATGAAATAGATATTCTCCAAATTTAAATGAAGTTGAAAGCAGATATTAAAGGGCTATATGATACAGAAAATCATAGGAGACTGCTACTGGTAATGTTAATTATAAACATTCCTAATACTTTGTCGCTAAACTCTAGACCTTATTCCAAGTTCTCTTTATATATAATAGTAGCACATTTGTACCGTTGTAGGAAAGGTTTTGTCAGCACTTCCATTATAAACCTCTTGGTGGGACTTGAAACTTTGTCATAAAAATGTGCTTCAGGAGTAAAATTGGCATGGACAGTCTCAGTTTATTACAACGACAGTAAGCGTGTTGCAAATATAAAATCACAGAAAGGTTGAGGCTTGAAGGGAATTGTGAAGATCACATAGTCCAGCTTCCTTGCTCAGAACAGGGCCAGCTACAGCAGGTTGCTGAGAGCTGTGAGTAGTTGAGACTTGAATAAATCCAGCATGGAAAATAAAAAAACCTGTCCAGGCAACCTGTTCCAGTGTTTGATTACCCTTACAGCAAAAAAAGATTGTTCTTATGTTTATATAGGTTATATTTTACTATGTTATTCATCCTATATTTTATACCGTATTTAAGAAAATAAGTTTTAAGCTAGCAAGAATTAATGCCATTGCTGGCTTGCCATGATCTAACTATCTGAAAAGAATGCGACTCTAATCCATTACTGAGGTGCCTGTGTATTTGTTACAGGCTTCATGCATGACCACATACTAACATTGGACCCCTGCCATTCTCTATGTTAAATTTGACATGGCCTGAAATTCAACTGAATTTGAATTTTCAAGCCAAAAGGCATGCCTCTGGTGTTTGAGAAAACACTGTGTGAACTTTTAAGTGCCTAAAGGTGATAACTTCTCTCAGTAATCCAGCTGTGAGGAAAAACTGAGCAGAAGAATGTGATTCCCTTTAATCCCCTTGACATAAAAAATGAAAAAATTTTACTGAAATTTAAAAACTAATAAAGACATCCAGACACTCACCATAAGAGATTTCAAGCAAAATTGCAAAAAAGTAAAATTATAATAAAATAAAATCAGGAACATATAAATGAATCTTAGCATTTAAGAAACCTTTACTGCAAGGGAGTACACATCCATTTATATACAATACCATACCATAATACCCCTTCAGTTTTTTGAAAAAGAAAAAAAAAAAAAACAAACAAAAAACAGACCCAAACCAGAAGTCAACACCAGCTGGGAGAATCTTCCTATTCTGGTAACTTCTGTACTATCTGCTCATACAATTTTTTTTTTTGCTGGAGCCTTGATTCATGCACAGCTCTGAGCTTTTTTTATTTCTACTTGTCTACTTGTCTACAGTCTCCGACAAGCCAACAAATAGAGCAGAGGGAAGCATGCACTGTTACTAGGATTACTCAGAAAAAAAGTTTTTCTCTAAAGAGTTTGCTTTAAGTACATTATCTGAAAACGTAAAAGTGATAGTCAATTCATTAATCTAATGCCCATGTTGCTTTACCACAATTTTACTATGTTTTGTTCATTTTCTCAAATTGCATCAGCAAAGTTCTCAACTTGTTTTTTTGTCAGTCCACTGTGGAAAAGTTATTACTAGTGATATACTTTTAAATCTTACAGGCAATTATAGGATCAGCCATATATTACTTTTTACCTGCTTGTTCTATTGCTTCAATCTCCTTTCCAAGTATTCTGTTATCTTAAGCAGATGCTTACAAATCTTTTGTACAGTTTTGCCTTTATCTGTGGAAGACTGACTTCTTTTGGTCTCTCTAGTTTTCACTGGCCAATGCTCAGTCATTGAGCATCACTGAATTTCTGAGATTTTTAATGACAGGGATATTCACATTTCCTTTTGGGTTTTTTTTTTTTTTTTTTTTGTAACATCTGTGCCTCACCTCTCTACTGTGATAGCCATTAGATACTTAGAAGACAGATGTCAAGTTACCTTTGACAATGGAGTAGATATGCTCCTGTGTATTTGAACTAATGCTTTACTCAGTACCCATTTGAAAATGGGGTTATTTATAGAATTCCTTAATTCTGTTATACATTTCTTGGAGGCCACAAAGACAATACAAAAACTTACATATCACATGTTTAATCATACTGGTATCCTGGGCTGATATAACATCTGCAATCCATACTCCCAACAAGTACTTTGGAAAAAATAGATGCCAGCTTTATTGATTTCATATACGACTTGAGCCACGGCAAAGAATCAGGTATGAAGCCGCACTTTGTTCTTCCAGTCAATTCTCTCATCCACAGAAGAGACAGAGCCTTCCTTCCAAGCACAAAAGGCAACAGGTTTGCATTCTGTGTCTGCAAATCCAGTGCTGTCACAGAGCACTTAATACAAACTTACTTGGTTGCTGTGTGAAAAGACTAATTCCACTCACATACACACAGAAAGAAAGAAAATCCATATTGAGAGAAGGCTTTAATTAATAGATCTCTCTTCAGCACAGATGAGTACCCAGAGATGAAAAGGCTCAGATTACCTACTTCATGCTGGTAAAGTGCAAAAATGAAACGCTGACCAGCTTTGGAAAGGCATTCCATCACATTTAGGTAAACTATGAACAAATGTACTTTTCATAACCAACATCAAAATAAGAATTATTACTTAACTTTTGGTACTTTGATCAGATTTCCTATGGTACAGGATCAATATTCTCTCCCTTCCACCCGTCACCCACTTTTCTTTTTTTTTTTATTATTATTATTTTATTATCCAGGCTGATAAGGATGATATATGCTCTCTAGCATCCTCGGTATTATATCAAAATTAAGATCTTTGACATCCTTCTGCCACAAAATCAGTGTTGAAAGCACTAGGATATTTGCCACTCTGCTTCCTGTTTCCCCCAAACTAATAATCAATCTCCAATAAGAGATAACTTTTCATTTTAGAATCAGACACAGGTGTTGTTCTTACCAATTCACATGCTGAATGAACTTGATCTCTCTACTTTCCTTCCCAAATTTCAGTCTTATCAGCCCAACACTTGCAAATACCTATGCAAAGACCCAGCAAGGAAACAACATAGAACATTTCAGTTCAAGGAATCTGGACCATAAACATCTCTCCCACCTTTAGTATACCCAGTCTGGTTGAGTACAACATGCTGCTAAGGTATGCATGTCAGGAAATTCAGCTACTAAAGCATTTCACTTTGTCACACCCTCTTATTTTACACAATATATATCAACTTGTCTTTTTTATTAGGTGAAGAGGGATTGTAAACTACCTCGGCTGGTCTCAGTCTGAGGTATCTGAATTCCGTGATCATGATGGACTTACCTCTTTCTCATTCAGGCTTTGGGGACAATAGAGGATTTTAGAGATTTGTTCGATTATAAACTTGAAGTTTAAATATTGATTCATCATGTCTCACACTCTTTGTACTTTATTAGAGCTGTAAGAAATGTAATGATTGTTTTCATCTGTTTGCTTAGAATTAAGCTAAAGGGTTCTCATTGTAACAAACATTCAGAATAACCTCCTTTCCAAACTGTGCTTGGCCTTTTGCACTCTCAGTGTAAAATAGCCTGTCTTGTGCAGGCAGTTGAATTTGTTCCAGATTTTGTCAAGCATATACAACAAATACACTTTGACAACCTTAAATGCTTCCTACAAAAAGATTTGTTCCCTGTGTTCCTTGCTTAGATCTGATAAAGTAAAACATATCTGTAATGTTGACTATGTTGATAAAAGCTTTTGTGAAGGTGAAGCAGGTATCCCAAGATGGAGAGGCTTTACTGCAATGTAACTTTGGGTATGCACACACTACTTGGGACAAGCCTTTCCTCTGTTTCCAATGTTCAGTTTCCAGACATTCACAGACTCGTCAGAAGAAAGGCGCATGAATCCCCAGAGCTTGGGGGTGCAAATTCAGACTGGTCTCATGCCAGAAGTCTTCTCCAGCATGGATCCCCAGAAACTCCAATATAATAGTAGTAGGTTTTTTCAATTCCTTATTGTCACATCAACATATCTTGATGAGAAAATCTGATCCCAGTTAGATTACTTTTACTTTTCATTCCATGTCACCCTTTATCAGTTTCTCTCTGGGTCTTCGGGTACTTTTGAAGCAAACTTCCCAGTAATTCCTACTTGCAATCTTTTGTGTTGAGGTGCAGCTTCAGAGAGCCAGAAGACTGCCACTAACATACTTCAATGTCTAATTGATATGTGATCCAGACAACCAGACAGAGCTTTTCTGAACTGCATATGAAATGGGCAATAGGACCTCAGCACTTAACCACTCCACTTTACAGCTCTGGTCTGGCTACACCACACTGACTGAAATGAGAGCACAATCTTGAAAAGTCCCCTCAGTGCTCTACTCCCTTGAACAGTCTTAGCCTTATCTTTCCAAAGGCCCCAGCCACTGCTTTATCACTACACAAAATACTAACTAAGGACCATGCTGCTGTGTACAACAATTTCATTTTAGTTCAAATACTTAATTTTTTTTTGTGTGTGGTAGTTTTAAATTTATTTTGAAGATGTTCAAATGTTAACATTAGGACAATAAAATTTGGCTGAAGCTACTTATTAAGAAATGCAACAAGGAATAGGTACCGGTTTGTTTTTTTTTTTCTTCTTTACAAACTCTGCACTGTTCACACAAGATGCAAAGTTTATTTTCAAGCTTCTTACAATTCTGATGAGTTTTTCTTACTGGTCTGCTCATCTAGCTGCTCTGCTGATCTTACGTGAGAGCCTTGCATTCCCCCAGTTTACCTCTGTAGCTGTAAGTCTTCAAGGTATACATGGCTGGTTTCCACCAGCTTTGAATTCCAGTTATCTACAGACACATGCAGCCCTCCATCCAGCCCCAGGTTATTCACATGGGAATGAGAGCAACAATGCAAGACTGTGGAAAAGAATTCCTTGTATCCAGAGTTGAGCTATGAAAAGATCTTTAAGATCTCTCTCAAAATCCCTCCCCAGAATCCTCATCCCTAGCAGCCCTCTACATTTTTGTCCGCTCTTTTAGTACTTTGGGCTTCTTTTTCTGCCTCTACTTCCCTGCAGCTGTGCACCATCTGTCCTGTTCCAATGCCCCCTGCAAATCCCTTCCAAACCAGAAGCGCAGAGATAGCAAAGCCCACACTGAACTGCCCCACAGCTGAGATAGATCTTTCAGCCTGGAGTCTGACATTTGACAGAGATGTTAAATCACAATAGTTAATAGTTCAATGAGAGTAAGCCCAAGTGGGGCAAATTCAGCCCTCTTAGGCCTTACAGTGACACTCTGAACCATATGACAACTTGTGCTAACACTTAAGAAATGTCTTCCAAACACCGTGGAAAGCACATACTTTCATTTATACACTGTTCTGATGAACTTGTGGAATGAAAGCCACTGCCTAGCTGCATTCCTGAGACAAGTTTTATACCTCATTAATGCACTACATAAGCAGTACAAAAATATATCCATATGTCACTGCCAAATTGATACACTTTTATATACTGTTAGATTAAGATGGTTTCATTTCATTGCTCTGCAAATGGACTTTTGAAAGTGTATTTCACTCAAAGTTTTGTGTGGTACTGACAGGCAAAGCACATGAAAGACATTCGTTTCCTTGTGTAAATGCAGAATCTACTGTATGCCCTGAAATAAAAAAACATGACATCAACAAACACTGACATTTTTACAATCTTCCAATAAAGGGACCTTTTCAAAGTGTAGACTGCAGCCCAGTGTCCCCTTCCCCCATCAAGGGGCACCATTTTAGAACCAATTCCACTGAATTATGTTATCATACACTGTAATGTCTCTTGACCTGACCCACTTCAAGTCTGAGGGGGTTTTGTTTACACCGGAAGACATCTGATCCAAAGCATCAGGAGGATTGCAGCGCTGTCTAATTAGAATAACTTTTCAATTTATAGTGAATAATAAATACACATTGTTGGACACTGCTGCCTAGTGGACTGGGCAAAGCACCAGCAGATCTGGGCTGTGTCCCTTAAGGCATAAAGGCAAAGAAAAAAAAAAAAAGACAGACAGACTTCAGCTGGTATTATGTATCCAGCTCTCCATCACGCAGCCTGCCTTTACACCTTTGGTTGCCATTTCTTTCCCTCCTCAAAAAGGCCAATTTGTTGCATACACTCTCATATCAAGAGACTAGACTATTAGCTACAGAAAGGTAGAATACTAGCTTCATGTTTGAGAGGCAGTTAGTGTAAGACAACCACAATCATAATGCACAACCATGGTGCTACAAGAAGAAAGTTAAAATTACTCTCTCCACTTAGTTATGGGTGTGCTGTATGAACTTAAACACAGCACTTCACATCTTGTATTTTAGTGCTAGGGATTATGCTGAGATGATCCCCACAAGGGCTGAGGTATTTGTAGGGTCCGTCTTCCCAAGAGTGGCCAAGTAACAGAGATGGCTGGTGCTCCTGGTGCTCTCACTGCCCTTAGTTCCATGGTAACTACTGTCCAGGCGAACCTAGAGATATAGTCCTCTACCAGACCAAGAGACAGCTACAAATTTCAAAAGCAACATTACCTACCCCTTGTCCCTTTTTCCCCAGCAAGGTAATCTTGGGAGTGCTTTAAATGGGCCTCTAAAATGGAACCATTTGCAAAGGTAGTTTTACCACAACTATACAAAAGCCACAGATTTTTGTGTAGAACAGTTTCAGGAAACCTGCAGGGTCAGAGCCAGGGATAGAAAACATACTGGGTTGTTATGGGGCAGGGGCAGTAGTAAGTGGTAGTCAAGAAAGCTTAAAGTAATTATGAAGAATGTCCTGGACTGATTCTTTCCGATAGGTGACTGCAGAGTGTCTCTGCAATTGTTCTCCCTTGTTTTGAGAATAGAGATGCATTTATTGAATGTAGCTTGCTCTTACGGCAAAGACAGACGGAAAGCGTGCAGGGCTGTTACTTAATACAGCTGCTTGCACACAAAGCTGCATTATATGAGAAAAGCTGCATGAAAAGGATCAAAATGATGAAATATATCTGGCTTAGAACACACCAGTAAACATCCGCAAATGTATTATGGTAGTTCAATTACTGATAAGATAGTAGAGCCTAATCTTAATATTTAATTATCTTTAGACTGTATCAGTTGTTAAGCTGTCAGCAACATATGTAGAGGGTACATAGGTGGACATCTGCTGCAGACTAAGAATGCCATACACCAGCAGAGCTGTTTGCCACAAATACACAGAGAGAAATTAAGGAACCAGTATTGCAGCCACATCTTCCACATAAAACATAGTTACAACAGAGATACATAGCTTGGATCACACTGCTGCTGGTAGGAGGCAGAGGACAAACTGCACCAACTGGGGGCTCCCTGGGGGTGAGGAGGTTCCCAGGGTAAGGGAGATGAAAAAGTGCTGTTTAAACCATCTGCACTGAACCACCCAGAAATACAGCTGGAACTAAGCTTACATATCCCTCTTGCATGCAAAAAGATGTAAAAGATCATTCAGGTTGCAAAGTCAAG
Source organism: Phalacrocorax aristotelis (assembly GCF_949628215.1). Taxonomy (NCBI): domain Eukaryota; kingdom Metazoa; phylum Chordata; class Aves; order Suliformes; family Phalacrocoracidae; genus Phalacrocorax; species Phalacrocorax aristotelis. Next base: position 14,532,158 of record NC_134283.1, read on the forward strand.
TTCAGTTAAGCTGAATTCTGCTTCTTTGAACAGGTGCATCAAAATACTGTGTATGCATAATTATATGAATGCATTCTTTTTTTTCTGCCCCAGGAACATCACCGCATGGACAATTCTCACAGAGATAAGTCCTGTGTACTCCTCTGATCATAGTTGCTACTACCCTAAGCACCCACTGCCCACACCCACCCGTATGGAACTTGCTTGATTAAACTCATATGCACTTTCTTGCCTACAGTCTTCCTCCAGCAGTTCCATATCATTCCCCTCCTCACCTCACTACTCCTTATTTCAGCTTTCAGCATCCTTTGCCCAGCCAAAGTGTCTGCCTTCAGCTCCAGTCCCTAATGCATTTAGTCTTTGGGGGCTACCCTACCTCAGTGCCACAGCAGCAGCACTACAGCAGTAGAGTGTTCACCTGCCCACTCTAAGTCAGGATGCCTTACCAGTACCACAAAGTAGCTACTGGTCTAAACATATCCCTGAGCTAGGGCAGGTCCAGGAAAAGTGATATCTTCTCATTTAGCTTCTCCTCTAATGAAGCACATGCAAATAAAATCAAAGTCAGTAACGTAACTAGATTTAGCTGGATTCTTATAAGAACAAAAAACAGACTCACTCCCAGCAACAGAGCAACCCTCTAGACAAAGTGTCTGGTCTGAAATATGAAAGCTTGTTGGCCAACACTTTAGAACGTAGTCTCCTTCCAAGAAAACGCTCAATTATTTCTGCTGACAAAGTCTCAAATTCATCCCATAGCAGCAGCCAAGCATACTTCAGCTTGATGAAGCTCAACTCAGCAGAAACAAATCTTACAAAATGGACATACAAGGTAACCTTAATTCTAGGAAGCACAACCAGCTATGCCTACATCACATCTTGCAGGCTTGCATTTCTTCTGCACTGAACAATGACAGTAAAGCACAGTGTAGCTAAGTGTATCATTTTTAAATGATCTTTGAGAAATTAAAGATGAAAATGAATTTCTTCCTTTCTGAGACATGTTTCTAAAATGGTGAGGAATGTGAACCTCTGCAGTGGACTGAAAAGACCTTCTTGCACTCCATAGCATTTGCAGAATTCTTCACACACTTCTAATAGGCACCAAGTCATAGTGATGCTGCATGATCACTGTTCCTTTGCATTTTTGAGACTGATCAATTATCAGCAAGCCCAGAACCAGTGACATTGTTTTTCAAGTGGATTCCCTCATGATACTAGAAAACTGAAAATATAGTTTGTGTTTACATGTTGTACACAGTTTGAGTACGGAATTGTCCGACTCTGGTGTGACGAGTGATCCTTTTGCCTTTGCCAGTCAACGTATTTTAACCATCTTTTAGTCACTAAGTGCACTGGGGAGGCGTATAACAATTGATAATGGAAAAGGTGACTTTATAGTTTTGTGGGAAGAAGCTAAAACTTTTTGTTCCTTCTTGTCAAGTCTCCAGAGCTGTTAGGATTTTGTACTGTAAATGAACCTTAAGATTTGTTTAAACTAAAACTAGATTTTCCTGAGGCCTGAGTAATTTTTTTAAATAAAAAACATGTCTTTATGCTTCTTTTCTACAATGTCACACAGGAGGGATTTAGGATTGTTGGAGGTTTTTTGTTTTATTTGGTGTGATCTTTTTTTTTTTTAACATAATAGCTGCTTCTGCATATTTTTTTTGCTCTAACATTCCAGTGTGGGTTAAAGATGCAAATATTAAAATGCAAAGTCAAATACAAGCTATTTTCACAAGCGCTAATGCACTAATGTAAAAAATTGTCTCTTTTCCCATTTTCTAGTCTAATATTTACCATCTTTGACAGCCTTATTGCTGAGCAGATTGCTGCATATTTTAGCATTATCTTTTAACAACTTGACAGACCCATCTATTTTCCTGTGATTATTTTATCCCAAGTTGGAAGCCTAATAGTTCCTTTTCGACACACTGAATCAGAGGATTTGTATCACAGCATAGAGTCTTGTGATTTACTGTTAATATTTTGATGATGCTTTACAAAGCATATTTGGATTTCCAGCAGTGTTGCTTTGTTTGGTCTGATCTGCTCAGAAATACCGCCAGCAGCCTCAGTAACCGCAGGATGATATATATTCTATCACCAGAAGCACAAGTCAGGCAGCCATCTGAAAGACTTGAAGATCAGAAGGTCACTCAGGAACCACTGAGTGCAACAGCCCAGAGTGCATGCTTTCATAGAAGAGAAGGAAATCTTGGAAAAGTTAATTCTGGATATTCAGTATATGCCAGCAATTTCTATTGTCAGTCATTTAAATACACAGCACAGGAACATGGAACAGATAGCTAAAAATGCACACAGATACAGTACAATAGAAGAGGGAATATATGGTTCCATACAATAAGTTCTGTTGTAAATGCAAGCAAAGGGCATAAAGGAAATTGCTTTTTTAACAATTGCCCTTTCACAGAAGCGCATCATACAGAGTTTTGCCACTGAAATCCAGAGAGTAACAAGACCTTCCACATTGTTCCTTCATTCACTTCAGCTTTCTTTGTCTTCAGATTATAACTGGCAATTCTACTAATTATTTCCAGCTAGGTTCCTAGGGTTATTACAGAAATGATTTTGCACCCAGTGAAGCACACCAGAAACTTTGTTTATTTTCATAATGATTGCATATTCATAGGAAGTAAGACTGGAAGGGACCTCCTGGGTCATCAAATGACATTTCCTGCTATCACAGGCAATGACATAATATAACCTCTTCATAAATGAACAAGTTCCATTTTAGAAGTAATTTGTTTCTTGTCCCCACTACTCTAATTGGAAAGTTGCTCAAGAACTTTACTACTCCAGTGTTTAGCAAGCTTCTTATTACCAAATCAAATTTATTTGTGGAAAGCTTATTCCATTTCTGGTGCCAATGTTGCCCTTTAACTCAAATAATATTTCTACCTTCCATTTGGTCCATTTATAGACCATAATCTCCCATTCTACCATTGTCCTAGCTTATAAAGTACAATATATATCCACTCAACAGCTTATGTACTAAAGTAGACTCATTAATTTACAAAGACGATTTTTAAGCCCTAGGAAACTCTGTGTCACATTAGAGCACCCAACCTGAGGCTTTTTTAGGGTAAGACATCCTGATCTATTGGTGTTCTTTTAGCCATTCCAATTTACATCAATTGACAATGCATGAAAAGAAACACAAACCACCATGTCTAATGAATGTCTAATGGCATGTAAATGAGCATTATGGAGTCACCTGAAGCCTGTGGATGCCTAAAATGGTGAGTGGAAACTGCTTATCACTACAAGATCTTAAATGAAGGTATATTTCTCCAGGTCCTTCATCATGCCAGCAGGTATGAAAGAGGTTTTTGTTAGCCTAACACATTCATAATTAGGCAAATACCTAGTCGGGGCACATACAGGGAAGGGGAACACTTACTACTGAGACCCCAAGGCCAGATTTGCCTCTCTGGGAGTGGAGGCAGAGGATGGAGACACAACACAAAAGGAGGGCCAGGAGGCTCCTAGTTACCATGTGCTCTCTTGCTTCTTGCTGCATTCAATATTCACCACAAAGAGATGTGGGACAGCTGTATCAGTCCTCAGACATGAGCTCCAAGAATAGGAAGTAGGAGTTGTACTGTGCTAAGGCATCCAGCCTCCACCCTTCTGAAAAGCTGAGTGAGCTCTGAATGCTTGTGTGCATTTCCTATGTATATGTGTACCTTAACACAGCTGTGGGTCTGGAGCTAAGAAAAACAGTTTTGAACCAGTGAAGTTACAATATAGCCCCAGAGTTCACTGACCCATCAGACCCATAGCTTCTTGTTGAAACTCTCACTGGGATAACAGCAAGGAAAATATTTTGTGATTTGATGGCACCAGGGCATAATTCACATGAAAAAAAACCCCAAGTCTTTACTAAAAGAACCCTCAGGATAGGATGTTTTACCCTCCTTTTCTGTACTATAGTACAGAAGATGACTTGTTCCTACCTGTATAAACACATGTACACAAATGAACTCTTTCTGCCAATTTTACCAATATATACATAAGTATATTGATAAGTACAATACGCAAAAGCAGGCTCCTCTGGGAATGAGGAATGGAAAGGCATAGCTCAGAATGCCTACAGAAGCATTGCTACTTATCTCTAGTTTGTCCAGGTGAGATCCCTTTATGGCTTTTTTTAGGTCAGCATATTTGTATAAAGTATGATGCAGACATTTCAGATATTATACAGTAATTGCGTCTCAAAGATACTTGATGGGGATTGGGAAGTGATAGACTTAAAATTCTTGTGTCTTAAAAGGCATAGAAGTTGGTTTTTATACTTAGACGTAAGTAGAAAACTGCATAGCAGAGTCCTGGAAACCTTCAGAAGAGGGAAGATTCATTTACAACACTGACAGACATTTATTACTTAACAAATATTGATTGGCTTAGAAAGGATTTTTGAGCTATTCCCTACAACTGAATTAGAACATAAAAGATTCTGGTTACAAATACTGTAATGTAAAATGAACTATTAAATCATTTGAGCAACAAGCTCTGAAAACAAGAAGAAAAAGATGAAAGATTCCAAAGTATTTTTTGATCAGTAAGGTAGAAGGAAAACACATTCCTAGATATGAGATCGGGCAGGCAGAGAGAATAAGAAGCCTTAATAAACCTTGTTGCCAACTGAAAACCAGGTAGATTTGAATCAAGATTATGATAATTTAAAAAAGCAGAGAGTTGAAAGAGGAAAGCAAGTTTGAATTACCAGAAGATATACATGCAGAGTGAATTTTATGGAGAAGATTAGGAATACTTATTGTGAAATAGCCTGATGTGAGCTCTAAGCTTGCTTAACAAAAGTGTATTAACAATAACATCAGAAATGAAAGAAAAATACTGGTAAAAACTGATAGGTTTGAATTGGGCACAGATGCTGTGGTAAGACTATGACTTCTCTTAATATAAAGAGAAGACAATGTTATCAGAAACTGGATTCAAAGAAAAAAATGAAGAGATTAAAAAAAAAAAAGAATTGCTGATAGGAGAGTTAGCTTCTGCCAATGTAAGGGGCATTTTTTCCACATAAATCAGTACTTTTCCATAAGTAGAAAAGGAAATGGAGAACCAACAAGAGGGAAAAGTATCTCTCCAGTTCCTGCCTTCAGCCCAAAGACCTCAGAACTGGAGAGGTGAATGCCTGGTAGCGCTTAGCATGGGGCTCACTGGAAGTGGCACAGCTGCAGCTCTCATGCTGCTCCTCCACTCTGCAACTCAACTGCAAATTGCCTGCTAAGAGGGCACCATGCTGGAAGCTGTCACACTCAAAACAGCTCCTTTTAAGTTCAGGAAGAGTTAAAGTACTAACCTATTGCCTCAGACAGCTTCTAATCAGTGTATCAACAGCGAATGGGAGGATACTGACTGTGGAGATATCAATTTAAATTATTTGCTCTACAATAGGATTCTTAGGTCACTTCAGGCAAGTCATTTAAGTTCAGGCTTTACAGCTTGGGTAATCAGAAACAGGAGTCTGAATCAAGTAAATCTTCATACAGACATCCCCACAGCAAACCCACACACATACTGTTTCATTTTCCAAGGTATTTCAGTGCACAGAGTGATTGAATTTGCCACAGATGCAATTGGACAAATGCAAAAGTGGAGCAGGCACTCATTCAATTGCAGCAGTGTGTCTTCCCTTGGGCTAAAATTATCGAAAATATCTGGGAGAGCTTTTAGCAGACTTGCTCATCCTTACTTCTAGGTGCAATCCAAAACAGAGGGAGAGTCTAAGTTCAAAACCTTGACTACAATGTCCTACAAGCTATCTAAACTTTAAAATCAAAGTACTTCCAAAGTTTTCTAAGAATTTTATCTGCATGGTGGAGAGAGATGGGAGGTTAAGCCATTATAACTGAAAAAAATTCCCAGGGAAAAAAAAAAAAAGAGAAATACAGCTGTCATGCTCTCTCTCAATCTCCATAGACAAAATGTGATATTAATATTGCCTAATTCACAGAGAAGACTGAGGTGATTTAGGATTACTACAGCTATGAACCACTATATAAGCATAACAAATGGTTATATTTTCCCACCAATTCATCATCACACAATTACAACTGGATAAAATATTCTTCGTTACATACTTTTAGCTAAATTAGTGGTAACCATAGCTTTCAGGCAAAATCACAAATACTTTGGTTGGGTTCCCTCAAAAAAATAGTCATAGAGGAAAAAATTTGTTCTCATTTATGCAAATCAAAGGAATTTCAGATGTTGCTTTGGTTGAAATTTTACCTCTTTGACAAGTAGATAGTAGTAATAGTAGTAATATTTCCATAAAATCCTTTAAAAAGGTAGATAGTTTTAGGGTTTTTTTCATAAAGACATTTATGTATTTGTGACACTGAGTACATCTCATTCTTAGGTCCAGATATTTGTAGTGTATCCTAAATGATCTATATAAAAATCAGCTATGCTTGAGAGTAGTTTGCATATATAAGGAGTAGTGTTCTACAGGTCAAATAACGATAGTTCATAATTGAAAACTTTTCTTTTTCTGAAATGATAGCTGTCATCAGCAGACATCCTGAGTGCTTGAACATCTCCCAGTTTTTCCTGAAGCATGTTCAAGAGCACAAAGAGATGATACTGCTTCTGAAACGTGTATATCAGTTCTTCTGCCATTCTACTGTGTATCTGGTATGTACCTGCACCACATATGTGATCTGGGCTGCTAGATTACTATACGTCCTTTATAAATTTGCTGGGAGGTTTCCCTGGGGAATACAATCTCTACCGATACAGTACAACTCACGGTTACAGTCTCAGTAACACATCCTGCTATAATTACATTTAGACTGATGCTTTAAAACTATTCATTTCCTTAAATCTCCATTTGGAGCCTGAAGCAAGGAGCTGCACATCTTACTATACACTGAGTGTCTGAAAAGCAGATCTGAAAGTCGCAAATTAATTTCTTCAAATAACAAAAAAAAGTAACATTAACAACAACAACAACAAAAACTTCAAAAGGTGCCTTTTCCAAACTTCAGGTGTCAGCCCTGAAAGTTAAGAATGTAGTTCATTTTTTAAGGACTCCTCATTACACATAAATGCCCTAAACCTCTAAGCATGCAGTCTATTACATCCTCAAAGGCCTCAGAAGGGAAAGAGGGACAACATTTATTAACTTCATAATATGAAGTTAATAAATCTAGATTCTAGCAAGAAAGATTTGATGCTTCACAAAAGATGTCCTTTTCACTCTTGATGAGATCAATTTATCTAGAATAGAAAAAGTAATTTAGAGGGCACAGAAAGGAAAAGTTATCACATAAAGTTATTAGGGAGAATTTAAATCTGAGCTGTGATTTTAAGTCTAATCCACAGGAGAAAGTGCAGTTTTTAGAAACTATATGAGTGCCATTTAGGCCTATCATTCCTACTGCTGAAATATTGCTATGAAAGAACCTCCATTTAATCCATGTTATCCATAAACTGTTTTCATAATCACCACTTACATGAAATATGACCAGAATTCTCAGGACTATGGAGAGACGTATAAAACAACAAAACCAACAACTACACATGCTTCGAAGTTGCAAAGTTCAGCCTCCCTCAGAACAGTTTCATTAAAAGCAATGACTTCATATCAAATCCCTTGCACCAAGAAATGGCTTGGTTTTTTTTGCATAGTTTAGTCCTAACCTGGAAAGTTTCTCAATGATTTAGGCAGTGTGTATTCTGAGTCAGTCTTCTTGCAAGAACTGGCAAATGGGTTGCCACAGCATTGCTGTCTTTTCCCTGCTGCTGCTGCATAGCCCCATCCATCATCATACAGGTGATTCCAACACTTCTGAACTTGTGAAGTCAAGTCTCAAAACCTTAACCTTAATATAGTTTTTGTGCATGGATGTCCTAGGCTTAAAAAAAAAAAAAACAGTTAGAGAAAACCAATAAATTAATCTGAACCTGTTCCTTCAGCTGTCTCTAAAATTTCCTAATTCAGCCTTACATTAATGTTCCTTTCAGAGTTTAATAAGCAGAGTTGAATACACAGTACAGAATTGTATAAAGTAAGCAAAGGGATTTAAACTTAGAAAATATCTGTAAACTACTGGGAACCAATTAACACTAGCAGCAGAGAAATCTGTGACACAGGAATCATGGTTTTGTCTCTTGTTCACAGGCCTCCTCTGTTCATGTCATCCTACACAGGGTCTTTAGCATTTTCTCTTCTGCCTCTTCCAATGGTATGCTGCGATGCATTAGAAGGAGTGTGTCCATCAGGTCGAGGGAGGTTATTCTCCCCCTCTAGTCTGCCCTAGCGAGACCACATTTGGAGTACTGTGTCCAGTTCTGGGCTCCCCAGTTTAAGAAGGACAATCAACTGCTTGAGTCCAGCAGAGAGCTACCAAGATGATCAGGGGACAGGAGCTTCTCCCTTATGAGGAAAGGCTGAGAAACTTGGGTTTGTTTAGCCTGGAGAAGAGAAGACTGAGGGGGGATCTCATCAATACTTATAAATATCTAAAGGCTGGGTGTCAGGACGATGCGTCTAGACTCTTTTCAGTAGTGCGCAATGAGAGGACAAGGTGCAATGGGCACAAGTTGGAACACAGGAAGTTCCACCTCAATATGAGAAAAAACTACTGTGAGGGTGACAGAGCAGTGGAACAGGCTGTCCAGAGACGTTGTGGGGTCTCCTTCCCTGGAGACATTCAAAACCTGCCTGGATGCGTTCCTGTGCCCCCTGCTCTGGGTGTACCTGCTCAAGCAGCAGGGCTGGACAAGATGATGTCCAGAGGTCCCTTCCAACCCCTACCATTCTGTAATTTTTCATGCTCTGTCATACCAACTTACCAGTCTTCTCCAGGGCCCCATACAGTTCCTGTTTCCATCTCTGTGTCCCACCCCCCTGCTCATGTGGGTCTGCTCTTCCATCCACAATGGCATCAGCTTGAGTGTCCTGTCCAGGCAGCTGTAGTCTGCTCCAGCCTCACCAGGTTGCAATTCTCACATCACCTCATTTGTCCTTCTTGCATCTGTCTCCCATCTTCCCTGTTTTTGCCTAGCATTATGTCAGCAAGGACAGGAAGAGCATCCTCTGATTTTGCTTTAAGGTCCAGTCTAATCCAAACCCCCAGACCCAGGGCAAATGTGCTGGGAGAGCTCAGCTCAGTGCCTGCAGCCCTCGGGTAGTGCTTGCTAGACAGCCACAGAATTCTCAGAATATTCATCAGCCAATCCTTATAAGCCATATGCATTGTATGGTTCTGCCAAAGCTTGGAAAACTTTCACACAAATAGCAGCAAGACATTTCCTGCATGCCCGTCAAATTTTAATCTCCTCTCATAGGAGGACACTACAGTTTATTAATGAAACATCTGCAGTTATTTTTAACCAGGACAAAAATGAGTGCCATTCATTCTTTGGAACAGCCGAATCTCTTTCATTGAAAACTTAATACACATTTTTTTTGGTTGTCAAACACACAGGAAAGAGGCACAGTTGGAGTGAAGTAAATTCCTTCAAAGCCTCAGTTAATTTTTTTTTTTTAATGAAGTTTGGAAGAAGTATTCTCCAACATCTAGTGGAACTCTGGTATTCAGTATTAAACAATTCAGATACCATTTGTCCCAAAACATTAAAAACATATATTTTACTAACAGAATAAGAAGATACTTTCTATGCCATATTAGAACTATGTACTAGCAAAGGGCTTCATCACTACAGTAATGAGTAAAGAAAATTATATATATTTAACTCCGCTATCATTAAAGATTTAAAATTATTGCAATAATTTTCTGCTTCTCCTTCACTTTATTGAGCTTAGTCAAACTGATATATTGCTGTGTACTTCATTCATTCCTGCCGATGGATGATATGAAGTATGTAGACAATGCTGATGTCCAGCTAAAAAGAGGAATTACAGAAAAGGGAAGATAAGCAGTTGTAGATGATGAAATGCTGATTAATAGATTACCCCCCTCCCCATCAAGTCCAAGCTCATATTTTAAGCTGCCAACAGCATTGCAACTGAATGAACAAGTATTTCTGGAATCTGAGGAGCTGACCTTTCTCAAAATTAATCCTTAACAGCTTCTTTCAAGATTTATTTCTTTCCCTTAGTTTCAGACAAAATCAGTAACAGCATGACCCAAGCTTAATTTCTAGCTGTGAGTGTATAAAGTACTTTATGGCTTATAGATTTTATATTCTTGCCTTAGTTTTCGCATAAGCACTTCAGGCAGTACTGCTGACGTTAGTAACGTTCATTAAGTGTGTGTTCAGAAGCGAGGAGGCATAATGGAGCTACTCACCTTAAGTCATTGAGTCAACATTGGCCGATATTAGCAGTAACAACAACTGAAAGCTGTTATTAACTTGTGGCTTTGGGGAAATGAGATAGTACACCTACAGTTCCAGTTGGGCTTAAGAAAGAAAGGAGAATGTTTTAAAGGAGAATGGTAGCTCCTGGGGGTTGAAACTCACTGGACTGACGAAACTCTACAAAACACACCAACCAGCACGGCTCCCTGGGTAAACGGTTGACACTTGCAGGGTTTGCTTTTTGACACAAGGGGAGTTTCTTCATCCTCACCACCAAGATCAGAGAGGCCTGTAACTTAGGGATGAGGCACAGTGATAAACTGATTTTCCAGATTCACTTAGCACCAAAAGAACTGCCCAGAAGTACTATAGGATTCAGCAGCCTATAAAACCACATAGAAAAATGGCTGGACTTCCCTCATCCTATTTATACTATGAACAGTGCAGAATTTACCTCCAAGTCCCTCCACAGTCTTGCTGTATGAATGCCATTTAGAATTTCTGTCAAAGGGCAAGAAATCAAAACCCCTAAGAAATGTACCACGTTGGATACAGAGCAAGGGACAGGAGATGGATGTGTTATCTGCTGTTTCCAGTAAGATGAGAGGATGTGGTGTCAATTACAAAATTTGCATGTGGATACAATTCTGTCTTTCAAAGTGATTAAGTATATTTTTGCAAAATTAGTTTATGATTTCTGGATAGGCATTGTGCTACCCTATGCTGTGGCCATTAGCGAAGAGTTATTCTTTCAATGTAAAGAATATGGTTCTTTTAGACCTGGTTTAGCTAGTTATATGGGAGATGGAAGTGGCTTAAAAGAAGTCCTGTAATTATGAATGTTTCGGTGAACAATTTTTCTTACAGAAACTAAACCAAAGGAGTCAAATAAGCAGCTGCTATAAGCTACCCAAATTCGCTTGAGTTCAGTTACAATATATTTCATGTTTTCTATTTTCTTGCTCCCAGTAGAATTCTATTACATTCAATTAACTTTAAAACAGAGCTAGCTTTTGGATATTCCTATAAGCATACTCATACAGAGATAAGCAATTGAAAAACAAACTATCCTGAATACTGAGCACAGAACATAAGAAAATGTATTTTTCTAGAGTCCTTCAATGACCAGAAGTCTAACTATACATACATGGAATGTAGTGCAGATACAGTTACATCATCTGAATTGCACTGTTGTAGATGCATCAAATATTACAAGTGGACAAAGAGCTTCCAGTGAATACATACTGACAGAATGAAGCAACGCATCCTCAGCCATTCAAAACACAAGATAAGTTTAGCAAAAACCCATGATCAAGACTAATCTGGAAAATAAATACTGTTTGCAGGACAACACCGAAGTAACTTGATAGATTTGCCTGTTTTCAGCTACTACTGCAACCACTGTAAATACTGTTCTCTTACTTCCAGCTGTTCTTCAAGAGAGTTTATGCAAGTTCAGATACCATCATCTGTGACAAACTCTTTTTCAACTTTTCATACACCCGCGTTTAAAATATAACTTTCAATTCTAAATTGAAAATAGTCTTTTATTATCAGTTTTCCAGGCACAGAGTCTTGTTTTGTTCTACTACACATAAAAATCCAAGCCCAGAGGAATGTTTTTCAGAGATCTGTGAATTCCACCAACTGCTAGTTGATTTTTTTCTTTTAATCATGGGACCTACTTTACACCATGCATTTGCTTTCTAGTACAGTAAATGATGATGCCACATAAATTAAACAATTTTTCATTTGTATTTTAATTATTGCAAAGTTATAACACCTTGCCACACTACATTATGGCATGTCATACAGCATGTTACTTATATGATACGGCAAATAATTGTCCCTCAGTGATGACGTGAAGCCATTTAATGTTTTACACATGGTTTCTCCTAAGCAGGTTATACCAAGAGAACAACATTTGTTCTGAAAGGAAGGGTTACAGGTAAGACTGGCCTACTGGTCACTGACAAGCCCACATGTCCATGAAAGCCTCTCAGAGAAAGAGGTGGCACAAGCTGGAAACCAGGCATTATGACTTACAAGCTTGTGATCCTAGTTCTGCTTCTCTACTGTGTCACTGTATGTGACTATTCCATGGACTTTGCTTTATGTCCATCTGCAGGTCTGGATTCATCATCCTCATCCATCCAGTACCGGGAAAAATTAGCTGATTTTCCATTCCTAGTACCCTGGAAGTGCTAGGTCGGTGTGGCTGGGGCTGCACAAAAATTGCTGAAGGAGAAAAACCCATTATTTGTACTTCTTGTAAGAAATGGGTCCACACCAAGTAGAGCAAAGAAATCTGTGAGAAACCTCCTGATATATTTCTATTCCAGTTTTAGACCAAGAAGGTAAACGAGAGCTGAGTTTGGGATTGCATGAAAAACAGTTGTAATACTGTGCACTCCAAAGAAATGCTAGGTGTATAACTGCACGCTTTTGTAATGAACAAGGGACATCACTCAAAGGGTGAAGACGACATTTTAAGGTCAGCAGATACTCAGTGATTTATTTATTTATGTTTTCAAAGGCTGGTTATATTGAGCCAGATCATCAATCTCTAACCAACTCTCCTTCAGTTATGCTTAAAAAAGGCATATGGGGAAGACAGCAGGCAAACTGGGTCCCAAAGACACAGAAAGAAGGACTATATCTAATATATACTTTTACAAAGCCCTTGTATGGGAACAGCGAGTCTAGTACAGCTTAATTCTGTTATTTAACTGGTGTGAGCTGGTGCTGACCTTAAATAATACTATCAGAGTTAAACTAGCAAAATTACCAGCACTTCCTTGCCACCCTCAAAGTGCTGGAGAGATTACAAAGATCTCTGTAGTCCAGATCTAGGCCATCCAAAGGGACCTTCTCTGACCCATGCATCCTGGGTACAAGCATCTGAAAAAACGGACACGTGCCCAGGAAGGATCCAGAGCCATCTCCTACAAGCCAACGTTACATCTGCTTCAAACTGGTTTCAAATACCCATGCAGTGTTTGGCTGCATATACTCTTGTTCTCACTAATAATTATTATGAGGCCAAACAGGACTGGCATTTTAACCACAAGGGAGCTTAAGCAGTCATGTGCTAAACACCTGAGAATAAAAAGCCTGTGGGCATGAAAAAGGATAAATTAACATTCCCAATTTGCTAGCACTCCAACATTTTCAAGTGAAAACTAATTTTCCCAATAGACAGTAAACCACAAATACATTTATTTATTCTAATTTACCACATTCATTTTGGCACTGTTAAAGCAACTATGTCAAGTTTCCACCTCATCTTTAAGCTATATGGCAAAGAGACTTTGGCATTAAAACAAAAATCAACACATTAAAAAAAGCTAAGTATTATGAAGGCTAATTTCTCCTGAAAAATGAGCAACTTCTACAAGTGCCCACAGTACAGTCTCACACAATGTCAACAAGTCTTTTTTGAGAACAAGGATAACAGCGAGGATCAGAGAGCAGATACAAGCCCAGCTACACAAATGCATACACACTCCCTAGCAGGAAGACCAGGTGCTTTCTGACACTGGAAATGTCCTCACTGTGCGGCAATATGTTAAGAAATGATCACCTGCTCCCCATTCCTTTTTAAAGATTTCTAGCATTAAATTTCAAGAGAAGAAATCTAGACATTTTCAGAGGCATTTTCAGAGACATTTTCTAGGCATTCCAGGCAACAGAGAACATTTTCTAGATAAAAACATAGACACACAACAAACAATCTAGCAACAAGAACAGTTCCTTGCTGTTGAAATTCAGTCCAGGTCATAAGGCTAGTACAAAGGCTGTCCTGCTTCAGTCTCATATAGGATTTGCTATTAAAACAAACAGACAAACCAAACCAAACAACAACAAACAAAAAAAAAAGGACCCAAACCCACCAAACACAACAAACCATACTTCTCATGAAAATTTAAATGCTCATACAGATTTAAAAGCAAACAAAAGAACCCCACATCTAACGACATGCAGCACTGGAAACACACCTCAAGAATCAAGGAGGGATTTCATTTTATCAAATATCTTGAAAAAAATATTTCATTTTATTTATAAAAGACAAAATCTCCCCCAAACTTCAGACTCCATGTTCAGACATCAGGAGTCAAAGGGACTTCAGCTAAATTCAGTTTTGAGCAGACATATTAAACACATCTGGAAAACGTTTCAGTTAAATCATATGCTCATGTATAAAAAACATTACAAACCATGTCCAAAAGCATCTGAAAATAGCTTATACTAAAGCCAATGCAATTAGCTGAGGCCCTGGATAAAGGATAAATTCCACCAATATAAAACACCATATAACAGAGACTACTGGTCAGCACTTTCACTGTTACATGAAGCATTTGGTGTATATTGACAGAGTGAGTGCTAAGCACTACCATACTGATTCATTAATTAGTATTATTGACGAAGGTTTTATATTCACTTTGCATTTTAAAACTAGACTTGAAATCAGCTATGTACTGTACACATGATGAAAACATGTATGATCTGCTAGCTTTTTGTAGGCACTGGCATCATGATTTACTACCACTAGAGGAAATATCACTTTTATAAGAAAATATTTATGGACACCTTCACCTAAACAATTCCCTGTCTACCCAGCCTGCTTTCATGCTGCTGGCAAGGCACAGCCTGCAGCTTATGAGTCCAGAACAGAGAGGTCTATTTGTATGAGAAGGTGGTGGTACCTCAAATAAGAAATATTTTGGTTTGGCCCTCTCAGAAAATTTAATGAAGCCCGTTATCTGATTTCCAAAATGCCCAGTATTTAGTTAGCAGACTTTTACATTGGTAAGCCTCTCATATCAAAGACATCTTTATTAGATTCAGAGTACTACAGAGTAGTTTTCTGAATGTTTTAAACATAAGGAGATTCTATTATAAGCAGATAAACTGTAGTTATACCAAACAGCATTACTCAAGTAAGTACAGCTGTTTTAATACAAACAGCTGTTTAATACAAACATTAATAAAAATATTTTAGTATAAAATACATTCTGAAGCCAGAAATTTTAAAAATTGTTTCACTGAAAGGAATTAGTGATGGAATTATGTATTTCCTCTAGTGCATTGAAATCCTGCTCCTTGAGCATAGTTAGGTGCTGAAGAATAAGAGAACGGATCCTAATTCTCATCATTGGGCTGTCCTTCCTTCCACCTTTCAACCTTCTGAAGTCGCTAGACTCACATGAAAATCAGCTGGCAGGGCGAACCTTGCAGGAATTTGTTTCCTCTTTTGCTTTGTTTTGTTGTCAAATAAAAAATTATTTTCCTTTTCCAGTTTAGTATGCAATATTTCTTGAGAAAAGAGGAGATTAACACAACATCTAAGATATTCTTCATTCATAGGAGTAAGACTGATAATTAGCAAAGCTAAGATTAATTTTAGTGTCAGTATAGTCACTTCTAGAGTCTTTTACTAGAGCTTTAATCATGGTGATGATATTGAAAATAGATCACTGAGAATTTTGAAGTAATAGGGGAGTGATTAAGCATATGTCCCTGATGTTAAAACTGACCTTTTCAGTACAAGGAAGTGCTCAGATCAAACACTGTGGATTTATTTGTGCGATTTCAGTGAGATCTCTCCAATACTGATGTGCAGGAGGGTTAGGGAGGCATCTTTTCCCCTTTCTATCACTGATTGCAGAGACTTTTAGGTGAGCAAGAGACATACGCATCAACTCTTCCTGTAAAAGCACAGCAGGTATCACTGAGATGAGTGGCAGATATGTTCCTGGGATTGCATGTTTTAATGGGAGGCAAACGAGTGCCCACGGCTGCTCCTTTGCTTTGCACACTAAACAATTTCGAAAGGGCAGGAGTGGGACTTTCTCCTCTGCCCCCAGTCAGTGAACATAAAAGGAAGACAGTCAGGGTTTATACTGGCATCTGATTGTCTCCTACATGACGCTTGAGAGGATAAGCAGTCACAGTACAGACATGGTCAAAAACCTGCAAGAACCTTCTGTCCTTACTGCTTTAGTTTTCCTCACTCAGTTATTTTGCAAGGAAGCCTGGAAGTTCGTACCTGCAAATCAGCTGCCTGAGTCCTCTGCAAGTGTTTCTGAAATGAGGTCTATCAATCTTTTCACACACATTTCTTACAATAAATCTTTCAGCAGTGAAAGTAAAATAAATGGTATCTATAACAGCAAACATTCACTGAGGTCTGAAGCAATCTCACAGAGTTTATTTCTGAAGATGCATTTTAAATATAAGGAACCAATGGAAACTTTTACTCTGTCACTAATTACTGTTTTATGTCAATAAAAATTTTCACAGTACGTTTCTCTATTAAACCAGTAAATATTGTTGAAAAGTGCTGTAATTACACTGACTACCTCATACTGTCAGCTCTCCCAAGACAGTCTGGGACAGAATTAAGACCTGAGAACAAACTTTAGTTTGTGTCTCTGGTGGTGTTGTTACCTGCACAGCACTGGCTCCTGCCCTGCCACTTCATCTGGGATGAGGATGGAGGCAAGGGATGGGGATGTGTGACAGGGTGGCATGAGATTAAGTATTACCTACAGTTTGAAAAGATCTTGTTCAAGGACCTGTTCTAGGCATGGAAACAGCGGTTCTCTCTGCTTTGCTATTATATTAGCCTGGTCCACTGTCCTACTATACAGAAAGAAATTTTACTGTGTAGTCCTGGTTCTAAACCATAGATTAACCCAAAATGTGTGGTATGACAGGAAAATTGGCCACATGTCCACAAATGTTATTTCTAACTCTTAAAGCAATGATTTATGATGCATTGTTGCTTCCTTTAAGTTTACCATCACTGTCCACCTTTAGTACTGAATGCAGTTCTTGTCTCTCACATCTGTAAAAGATATCTCACTAACAGATATTACTAAGCAGATAATGTTGATCAAAGGTACATGACATGCAGAAAGAGATTAATGGCATTTCTCAGTTTGGAAACAAGATGACTGAGGAAATGTCACAAATAGCATGGAGAAGGGGGCCAGAAGAATCTCCCATCAAAATAAGGTGGCAGGTTTAAATACATATGTATGCATACACACATAATGAGAATATATGTATCCACACTGTAGAACTTACTGCTGTAATAAACAGAATTGCTCTCAATGATTACTCTTGCCTTTTTACATTGTTTTGTTTTTAATTGTAAACAATGAACAAAGTTCTGTAAAAATAATTACAGCCCTGCAAAGCAATTTTATAGCAATGCTACAGTCTTATGATATTGCAGTAGTACAAGTTTAACAGTTCATAAATGAAACAAAATGGGAATAAGGATTTTCTTTATTTCCCAGTAACCATATACTGCTGAAACCTTGGAAGTGTTCTTTACTGAAGAATCAAACCAAGTAGATTTGAGCAACTTACGTGATTCAGAGAGCATGTTACTAAACATACTTAAAAAAAGTCAAAATTGGCTGCTGAAAATAAACGTTAGATCTAAGTTTTTAAGCAGCTTTCATTAAAAAAATTTATAACTGGTGACTAACAATGTGGAAGAGAATGCTACAACTAGACTTCTCATCTCCATGTGGAATTACACATTGGTCCCATCCTCAACAGAAATAAATCAAGGCCCTGGAAAGACTGTCTTGCTTGGTAGCTGAAAACAAACTGCAACTGGAAAAGAGCAGTAGTAATCCAACAGTGACTCCTTTGTTATGAAATCCCAATAACCAGAAAAACTCTTTGAAATGATCAATTCCCTTAAAAGCTTTAATGAGATTATCAAATTTAATTACTCTTCTGTGCTGCACTAATTTATAAAGGGTGGGTCCTCAATCTGAACATCTAATAGTTTCCAGAAATAGTGAATCCCATTTGAAAAGAAGCAGAAGGATTTTTTTTTTTTAATTGAAATAATCTAGCATCACTATAAGTCCTTTGGGCAAGATTTCAAGGAGTACTATAGTGCCTAAAAAGGCTGATATTTCCTAGGTGTCTATTTTAGTTGTCAAAGACCTTTGAAACGTTCACCCTCTGTATGTTAACCACATAAAAATAATTAACAAGGTTACACTTAGGCTGTTTCAGTTTTACAAATGTGATTTTACAAACGATACCACTAGAAAAGATAAGTAGAAGCCATTTTTAATACACAGCAAGATGCATTTCTAACAAGATTAAGCAGCTGCTAACATTATTTTTCTGCACAGCAAGAGCAAATGTCTACAATAACTAGACCTTAAAGGAAAAGGCAATCCCATTTGGTGCACATTGTATACATTTGCTTTTATTCCCCAATAGCATTCAGGAGGAAATTAAAAAGAACTTGATAAGAAAATTAGTTTGCAGCAGTACTTCAGGCATGCACATTTGCAAAAGTATAAGAATTTTAAAGGCATTTGAAATAAGTCCTTAAGAGAAAGAACAAAAGGTTAACACTCAACTCAAACATTGAACTCCAGTGTCAACTTCTTCCCATCTAAAAGTGGCAAGTAGGTAGCAAAAAACCCCCATCAAATAACAACAACAACCACCCCTCCCCCAGATGTATGTGATAGGGAATATGAAGCCAGGCATTTACAGAAGTTGTTGAAAGTCTGCCACTGAAACAGAAAACTATGTATTTCTTGGGATTTTTTCCATACCTGCTGTGACTATTTTCTAGCAGGACATTGTCATTTTGCTGAAATGCTGAGCATTAAATCAAATAGCAGGAAATCCACAGCAATAACAATCATGAAACAATAGCCAAAGTGAGGTTGAGATATAACAACAAAAAGTATGAATGAAACATTGAAGAAGCTGCTGAGTAGCAGCTACATCCTGTAGGGCTCGGTCCTAACTAGGATGATTCTACCAAGCTAAAAGTAATAAGACAGCCATAATAAAAAAATTCAGGCAACAGGATTTGATGGTAATGAAATATACTACATTAGCCAACACATGAAATACCCAAAGGATTTAGTGAATGAGCCTGTTTCTACAGAGTTTTCTGAATATTTGCTTTCTGTAACACTAATAGGGTTATAATTCTCTATGGTGGTTAAAATAATTTATAGACAGGAATTTATTTCTTATTAAATGATGCAAGACTATCCCCATCACACTCTGCTGTCAATATGCCTGTTATCAAGGTCCAGCTGAGGTCCCACAAAGTATGATCACTGCTCTTCACTCAATTGCATTGATTACCATGTTCTGCAGGACGGGGCAGAGCCCTGGGCATTCCTCAGCACTGCCCTGATGGGCATACAAAGCCTTCCAGAGTTTCTCCGCTAAAGTATTTTGGGCAACTGTAGTAATTCCCCTAATGCCTGCTAAAACCACCCTCTAGCAAACATATGGTTTTGTTCATAAAACTATGTATAGGAATCAGATTGGAGTTTACACCTTGCCAAAACGATTTTTCTCCAGAAGGTATACTGGAAAGGCATTTGCATAGTGGTAACTTCAGAAACTTAACTATAAACAAGTATTTAGAGTTTCAAATACACCTAATTAACAACAATACTGAAGTTATGCTCCTGAATAATACGATTCAGCCCATTTCAGATCACTGCAGGAAATTTGTTATTTCAGAAGTGCAGTATGAGCTAGTTTGAGTACAATAGTTAATTATACAGTTGAACTTAAATAGTTCTGTTTCTAGTACAGAGATTTCCGCATTTGTATAGGTTCAAGCTCCCTTTCTGCATGAACCGTTCTTGCGTCCAGGATGGGCACTATGTGCCACATTCCAATCAAGAACACAGTAATCCAGTATCAGTCTTATAAAACAGTAAATCCTGCTGCAAGACATTAAGGACATTAAGGTACATCTGTCCAGCTGAAATCCTCTTACAACAAGACATTATTGCAGGGACACAGTGCTTAGCAGGAACCAGATCAAGGCCTGGTGATCTTACACCAGTACAAATGCACAGATGAAACTTGCAGAAAGAAGGTAATAATGTATACTATATTCTCTGACTTACTACTTTAAAACCAGTTGCTATATGGAAGTTATATAGAACTATTCTTTTAAAACTGGATGAGGAAAACCTCCCTCCAGACTAGAAAAATCCTTAAGCATCCCAAAGAAATTAGTGAATGGATGATTACTTTAATTAGGTTAAACAAAATATTACTACAAACAGAAATGTAGTAATCCTTCTGCAACCAGAACTGTCTAAAATTATTTTCTTTTTAGCAACAAGACCATTTCTTCAAGAAATTCTCATATAGCTTATTGCCATCCACACACTGCAGTTTGTACAGACCAACATGCAGGTCCACCCCTCCCTCCCCACGACATTAGCAGCCAAACGCTGAGGTCTCATTATTTTGAAGTCTTCATTACTTTTAAAACCTCTGCCATCAAATCCAGGATCCAAAACACTACGAAACATAAATAATCAAAGCTAAATGTCAGCTGTCAACATAACAAACACTGCATGAGGCTCATTTACTGGGGAACGGAATCGAAAAGTTGATTCATAAGGTACCTTTGCAATTCCATGACCACAAACTAGCACATCGCAATGAGGACCCTGCTGAATCTTGCCGTGAGATGGAGAGCAAGAAACAAGGGCAGTAGTGGACTGCTTGTGCCAGTCCAGCAGCTCCCTTTCCCCGGTAGCATTACTGGAACCGGTGCCAGGCAGAATTGCCAACATCATCTGTGGAGACCGGTTTTCCCCAACTCTTCCCCCATTTCCTGGGCTCAGAGCAGGCCTCACAGCTGCTGGTATGAACAAGCAGTTCTGCTGTATGCCACTTCATAGGTTGGCATAAAATGAAAGATAATACAGTCTGAAAGAAGCTTTGTAGTCTCTTTTTTCAAGCTAAGATGAAAACAAACAAGACAAAGGAAAACAAAAGGGTAGAAAAAATGCTGAAAAGAATGAAGAAACCTGTGTTTCTTTCCTTATACCTGTATCACACTCCCACCCAATATCAGAAGTGGTTTCCTTTGCTCACAAAAACCTTTGTAGATTTACTTTCAATAAACAGTCCTTCATTCTATCTGGCAACAGCCTGGGTCAGTGTATAGAAATTATATCCTCTGTGCTGCTAAATATTCCTGCTGATAGAGTGCTCACTGGAGAACTGCCAGCATGCCTAATTGCAAATGGAGGAAGTGTTGGCCAAATGATTCCTTTATTTCCAAAAGCAGAGATGAGGGTCAGCTCAGAAGATTTCTTTAGGTTGTAAAAGATTAACCCTCAGCATGATTTGGGTATCTCCTGTTTCAGCTGACTGTCCGTATTCTCCTCATGGAACAGAAGCAATGGAGACCCAACAGTGCTTAAGTTCAACTGTGAAATCAACAACAACAGATCTGTCAAATATATTTCCTTTAAATTTTCCATTCATCTCTGCCTATAATGATGATCTGAGTACAGGCAAATCATGGGAAGCAGCATAAGGAATCTCTGTCCTGACCCGATTTCCCCTCCAGCCTCCGAGGTAGGTGGCCTGGCTCCTGTGGCAATGGGCTGCCTCATCAGCAGGGCCACATGCCAGCCAGAAGGTGAGGCAATGGGCTTCTCTTTCCACCCTTTGACATGGAATTAGAGAATTAACTTTTTCTGCATCAGATTTTTGTTTTCATGCCCATTTAGATATTCTACCTTGCTTTCTAAACAAGAAATGAAAAATCGAAGATTGTGAGTGTGCTTGCTTTTGACTTCCTCTCAGCAACACCTTGACAGATTAAAAAAACTAAAACAATTGTTTAAAAAGTGACACCACCATCAAATCCTGCCTGGGTAGCAGTACTGGGGCCCTTGCACACAACCCTGCAACCAAGTCCAACTTTTGACCCACTCCTGTAAGAAAGAAGGCTTGAGATGTGTCTTCCAAAACATTCCTGAAGATCATGGCATCACCAATGACAAATGAAATTATGTTCCTCACCACAAATATACAAAACACATTTTTGGCATCAGAATAATTTTTACTAGGGAGGAGACAGTGCAGACATTAAGGAAAAGGTGTATTTCATTAATTATTGAGGTCTGACACTCATCAGAAATTTCATCTTTGAACAGTCCACATAAAATGATAATAAAAAAGGCTCTAATTTCTTCACTCCTTCCAGCAACACTATGTAAGAGTATTTTATGGCATCAGACAAGAGAGGTTTGAGGTTTTAGGAGGTCTGGCTTTCTGTATGCACATGTTATTTTATTTTCTTAATGTGTACACTTGATTTTTCACAGACTTTTAAAAATAAAACTATGCATTCATATTTATCTGCATAAAAGATTTCAGTTAAATTTAATGAAAATTCTTGAGGAGAATCCACAGAGATTAAAGGCCTCAGGATAGAAAGCTGACAGTAGAATCCTCAAAAGCCTAACATGACAAATTCTTTGGAAGATTGAGACTTATTCAGATCTCCAGCTTCCTACTTGGGCTTATTTGATGACTTTTGTCTGTGATTTTTTTCTAAAATATTTCCCTGTGTTCATATCAAAGCTGATGGAATTAAATACTTTTTCCTCAATTACAAAATGCTAATTGGTAAAACCAGAACTTTACTACAGCAACTTCTCACCCTCAGGAAAAAGCTTTTGTCAGAAATCAATCGCAAGTTCAGGATGGGAACTGCTAGTCAAGAAATATGAAGCAAGGATATTAATTCAGATGTTCCACATCCTGGGTAAGTGTCCTGGCCTCTAAATCCATGTCATCCCATCAGTTTCTAGTCCCACAGTATGTAAATCATTCAACATTCATTACCACTATCTCAGAGTTACTATTTTGCAATCTTCCTCACTTTTCATAAAATATTTTTAAATGCCCTATTTGTCCCAGTACAAAGATCCTAAACTTTATTACAAACCTTATTACTTTTCACAGTTCTTGTTTTCTGGGCAAATCCAATTAAATTACTCTGCAGTGTACATCTGAGAATTTTTGCATAGAAATTAACTTCCTGATCATCACATTAAATATTTCTGAACCTGGGTGAGTTAGACACACAGAAAGTCTATTAAGATATAAATATTGAGTATAAAATAAGCAATGATCAACCATTCTTCAGAAGAAAGCATTTCATGCATATTTTTGTAACTAAACTGGGTGTACATAGATGCCAGAAAGTAGAACTGCATGTGGAGACTGCCATGTTAGCTGCACTGGTCTTGGGCTGCACACGGACTACAGCAGGAATGCTTCTTTTTCCAACATGAGTGGGGATCTCTGCATGTTGGTATGTTGGGACTATCCAATGCAGTGCTGCACTGTGCCATGTGTACATCTGATATTAAATTTTCCAACAGCACAAGGGCCAAATATGAATGTTGTTTAAGAGAAATGACCAGAAGACGGTGCTGGTTTTCCGTAACAACTATTCATAACAATTGCACCTCGCAGTTTTCATCTGCAATCTAAGATCTTGAGGGCTTTGACGCTCTCTTAAGAGCCCAAAGAAAGGTAGAGATCGAAACGGTTTGTACATTTGTTTAGCCAGAATATTTTAACTCATATTTCATTGCTACTTATTTCCTGCAACTTCAGCTGAGTAAATATATCAGAACTTGGCCGTCTCAGGGTTTTCTGTTCCTCTGTTTCACCATCACTAAATAAATTTTATTGTTTGCTGTTATTCAACATCCAGATGTGAACTGTGGAGCCACAGATACTCCTTCAAGGTATTTTGTGCCATAAAAAGATATATAGTGCACAGAAAATCCTTTAAGTTTAAAAATCAGACTATAAATTAAGACTTTCATGCTTACCACCATCAGATACAGAGCAATATCAAGCTGGCCAGGCCCCACAGAGACACACACACAACCCAGATTTATTTTATATAGAACTAAGTGAAATTTTACCATAGATTTACCTTCTAGCATATCAACTAATCATTTTTATCCGAGGAAAAAGACCATTAAAATACCTCCAAGGTGGCATAATATAATAATAATAATAAAATATTTATATAAACTCCACTTATTACCTTCATTTTTGTATAGCTTTTGCTTTCTAATTATATTGCAACATCTGTAAGTATTTGTACCATTCTTTCAATTTTTAAACCTTTAGATACGGTCTTATCTGCCTGAGTAAACCAAACTTTAACTTCATTTTATCAGCACCTACTCTGCAGTGTTTGAATGAAACAATTTATATAAAGAATAAAATTCAACTTCTGTAAAAAATTCTACCTTGTAAAATTTACATTTTAATCACTTCTCTATCATCCCCTTCAGCTGATCACAGATAAGCCAGTTTTAGCAGCATTATAATAGTCTGCTGATGTCACTGAAGCACAGTAAAGAGAAGAAAAGCACCTCAAAAATGAAACAGCAAACATACGGCAAATGAATTTAGCAGTTTTGTTGTTGAAGGGCTAAGTGTATATTCATGAACCATACGCATTCTATGCAATTAACTTAAAAAAACATTCTTAATCACATCCAACTTCAGGATAACCTAAAATGAGACGAAAAAATACAGCTCAGAGGAAGACAGGAAGAAAGGAACTTAAAGTTGACTTTATCAGTACGGTTTTTTTTTCAGCAAGTAGTTAATGATCACAGTAGTTTTGGCCTTCTCTGAAGCTGTTATGTTGACCATTTTTTTTTCTTGTATTTAATGCCTTGCTGAACTCCAAAGACAAAAAGAAGGGAAACAACCCAACTCAATTACGTTTCAGATGATCATTGAAGTATTTTTCAATGCACAGTATGGCAGCAGCAATTTTGCTTAGATGTACTGAACCATGGGTCCAGACGTTATAGTTTCTTAAAAACAATAATGTGTGTGATTTCTTTTACAGCTACCAATAAAGTTACACACTTTAATTTTCACTGACTCAAAATTAGGCATAATGTACACTGGAAGCCATAAAAAAAAAAGGTTTCAACACCTTTCTTTTACGCATCTTTCTGCCATTTCGAGTTTCTAAGGTAGGAGCTAAGGAAATATGAAGAAGAAGGCTTAAAAGGATGTCATTTCTGAAACTGTTTTAGAGCCAACTCAAAAGGAAGAGAGAATTTGACACCTGCAGAGATGGAGGCACTGGTATATTTTTAACAGAAGCACATGAAAGGTGCACAGGTGTCTCAAAAAATTTCACATTCTTCATCTTTTACAGGGGAGAGAGAGGTGGAATTATATCCTGTTCTAATCCCCCACTCTGAGGTGCTGGTGGCCTTAAAATGATCTTTATCATGCTGCTCATAAGATGTTTGTCCAGAAAGTGAATAGAGATAGTCATATATTGAGAAATTAACTCCCTATTGAATGGTCGATCATATCCGTGGTGTTGATTAAGGACTGCTGGCAAACATTTAAAGGTAGTTTTGCCTTGTTATTAGGCATCCTTTTGTCTGTATGTGTTGGAAATATGCCTGAACTGTTCTCTGTGCCTGGAGCATGAATAATTGATCCTATTTTACTACTGTCATATAGGTGGTTTATTATGAGATGTTTATGCACTGTACATATTCTTTCTTTTTTCTTACTTCAAGCCTGATCGTGCTTCCCCTCCTCAGGTAATAGATCCTTACCAATATGAGGAACACAGGCTACAAAATCATGTTTCCTTTTCAGTGAATTGATCATGGTTCATCTTGGTTACATTTGATACAAATGCAAATTTCCATTTGTGAATTGAATCATTTTTCAGGGTTACATAGGAAGCATTTGATATTTATTAACAAAGACATGACAGTTATTGTACTGGTGGACTTTGGCCCTAGAAAATCTCAACCACAACAGCCAGCTTAACTGATTTGCAGGCATAGGGCTTTACATGCTGTCTGTATTTAAAATGGAAAGCATGTCCCTTGCGCCACTGGCATTTACATTGGGAAGCCCATTATCCCTCAATAACCAAGTTTGACACTACTCTGGATGAACACCTGTATTCTGTTTAGAACAGTCTACTTCATTTTCACAATGCATTAGCAGAGTCATGGACCTCTGAGCACTCATTTGGAGGTCCTTATTGATGCAGATTTGTTTATTAAAAGGAGAAAGCCAGATTTGTGGAAGCTGTATCCTATACACAACTCCCAGCCAGTGTCTTGAGAATTCTGGCAAAGCTCAGGTTCTAAGATTTGGAGGGAAGTCTTCTTAGAGCAGTTTCTTCTGTCTGAATGCATCAAAAGAAAGTATTTTCTCAATCTGCTTTTATCTACAACAAGGATTCACTGGCTGTGCCGTTTTACTTCGATAATTATGCATTGCTAATGGAATTAAGAGGGCTCGGTACACTAGGAGAAATATTCAACAGCTAATTCTCTTATTTTCTGGGAAACTGGAAAAAAGATGGGCTTTAATGCAGCCTCTCAGTCACTTCATTGTGTCAAATTAAATAGAAAAAAATAACATACCAATGAAAAAAAGGTGACATCATATTTGGACCTGAGAGTATTCTAATGAATGCAGAAAAAACTAATACATTTACCAATTTTAAAAAGTACAGCCTTTGAAATTACAAACTAAAAAAAAAGCATGCTCTGAGTGGACAGACTACTGAATTTGTTCTACCTATAGGAAGGCATGCACACTATACATCTTTGTGATACATTTAGTCACTGAAGAAAACGGCAAAACAGAAATTACACAAAGGCTCTCCAAAAAGGCCAGTAATTTTTCATCAAATAAATTTCAATGCAAACATGGACATAATTTTCCCTTACACACAAAAGACATTATGAATCCAACTCTGCCATGTCCTGTGTTTAGTGTATTTTACCTACTTTTCCTTAACTCCACACATCTGAAATTTTAAACTGTTAATTGCTGCTTCTGTTCTGTAAATCAGACTCTGACTAGAGCACACTAGTGATGCAGTGTTGCACATATAACAGCACAGTGCATCACACCACTATGTACAACTCTGAAGGTACAGCACAGATTGCAGGCGAGAGGGGCTTGGAGGTAATACCAGATCATGAGCCTATGTACAAACAGCAGGGTACTCACTGAAGCATCCCTGTAAATAATTCTTTAAACCACAAACCAGTTTGGTTTCAGAAACAGTTTGTAATATTATCCAGCACACAGTACATAGAACATTAAAAATTAATATCCATGTTTTCCTATTGTGCAGCAGAAGCAGGAATTGCCAGATACAGATAAAAATCCAGATAGGTTTAATAACATCATTAATATAAGCCATATCACGCCAAACTTCTAAAGCACAGCTATTTCATCATGGCAACAAGGAATTACTGATAAAGAGTAACAAACTAAAGATGAAGGCTGACACTAGATGCAACCTTTATGCTTGCAAAACGTAAAACACCAGTCTCTTTGTAGCTGAATGGCATTAGTAGGGTCAGTTGCTGTGTCTGGTTCTCTAGGGCAAGAATAAGTTCTAAAAGAATGTGATGAGCACAGCTTGCTATTGGGATCGTGGTTTATAGGCAGATCAGTATTAAAAGAATCTCAGCAGTAATTCAGTGTGTCAGGGGACACACAGAATTGTGAAAAGGAAACAGACTGAAACTTGTTGGATTCCCCTAGAGTAACATTATGGAATTTGGGATCTGAACACACATTTAAAACACGGCATAATGAGCAACCATATATCAGGCATATATTTCTCATGTATATAAAACAAAGATGAAATAAAAATCCTCACACATTATGAAGATGGTAATGTAGGCCATTAGTTTGTGCAGGCAGTATTACAAAAAGTGTATTGCTTTTTCTATTTGTACTTTTTGTTGGATGTAGAAGCACAAGAGAGGTATGTGGCTTATGTAAGAACAGACATACAAGGTCATCTTTAAAAGGTCCCATTACAACCATAAAACCTGGTTCATCTTTTTACTTTAATTATTTTTCCTTTGAATGAATATGCATATAGGTTTGTTAGAGATGGAGAGGAAGGCAATACTGTATTTGTATATTAAATACTTTTCTGGACACATACTTTTTTCTGGACTGCCTCAACAGTGCAGTCCTGTCTCTTAGAAAGGAAGGGAGGGAGCGAGGGAGGGAGGGAGCGAGAGGGAGGGAGGGAGCGAGGGGAGAGAAAAAGAAAGAAGGTGTTAATGAACTTTTCCAAATAATGTGCAGGAAAAAAATGATGAAAAATTAATAAAATATATTGTTCAACACTGTTAGTATTAAAGATGTTCTTGCAACTGCTGCACAAGAGTGGGGTAATTAGGAAATATCTACCATTTTCTATTATGCAGTTTTTGAAACACATTACTCTTCCCTGGAACGATCACCTCTAGCTAAGGCTGCTGCTCACATGCTTAAGCAATTCATTATATGCTGCTAAAACATTGCACAGCCTCCATCAACTAAATGTGTCAGTCACAGCTTCCCTGCACCTGATACACAGAGGTCCCCACTCACTTTGCACTGAAGTTATGTCCTCATGTTAACTGACAAGCGAGATGGGCATGAGATTTAAACTCTAGGCTTTGTTTTCACAGAAGATATTTAAGGCATTTCTGCTCCATGCAGTAAACCTCAGCATTCACTCACTTCTGATAGCAAGATGCAACTGTCTTGATGCTTTGGTCAGCAGAACATAGGTGTCTGCAGCATCCTCGGAGTCCTTTCTACAGGCCCAAGATACCCAAGGCTGAAAAAACCTCTACTGCATCCCTGAACCCTGCAGCTTTTTGCTAGTTGCAATAGGGCACAAGGCATCCCAGCTGTTTTATATTTCAGTATTGTATTTCTGTAATTGTTTTTAGTTTTGACAAGCTGTTAGATCCCTACAGAGCAAGGTCCTATGGTGCAGCTCAGTAAACATCCCCATTAGTCTGCCTGCAGTTATTTTAGGTGTTCACAGTCTTTTGGAAGGAGGAGACCTGTTATTGCCAACCAGGACATACATCCTTCATTGCTTTTACCATCTAGATACAGTTTAGTGGCATTAAGCCTGACAGCCCTACGTGTTGTAATGTTATTACTGCATAGCTCAGCAGTGCCACTATAATTTAAGGTCTGTTGGTATTACTATTATAAACAGCACTTTGCCATTTGAAGTTGCACAAGGCTAAAGCTCAAAAACCAAATTGTCATTCCTCCCCCTTTTAGATAAAGCAAGCTCCCAACTAAAATGACAGGTTCTGTTCCAGTTTGACAATACACCTGTGTCTGAAGTGTTTTCTAGATACTTTCAGACACTGTTTTGCCCTCTCCATAGTAGACAAAAATATCTCTGTAGATGCCATGTCCGTTCTGACCCACACCACTTAGAACCTCTGAAGGCAGTTCAAAGATTACTTCTGCAATTTGCAGGTCTACATAAACACTGCAACTTCTGATTCAGGTCAAATACAGTTTCTTGAAAGTCTATTTCTGCACAGTTTGACAACATATACAAGAACTGGCACTAGCATGGCAGTAGAACACTGAGTTCACTGAGAATACTGTCACAAGAACACTATGAATTTTTCCTAATACTTAATTCTACCTGAAGGAAGGACCAAGACAACCACAGGAAAATCCTTCACAGATCATACAGACGCAGAAGTGCAGCCATGGACAGCTGAATATTTAGGGATTTTATACAACTCGTGAGTATTCTGCATAAGCTTCCCTTAATTTTATTTTAAACTTTTATTTTAAACAACTTGTGATTAAACTTTTAGGAACCCATGAACTGGTAGATATAAAATGATGCTCATATTTAGGTCACAGATTAGAAAATTCTAACAGAAGAAAATAGGTGTGGCTTTTTAAAGATAGCAGTCTAGTCTGTGGGTAAGCTGAAATTAATCAGATGACATCCATATTTGCATATGCAGGCCATATAAATTTATGGTTTTAATAGGTAACTACCCTTCCTGAAGTGCAGTTACATGTAAAGTATGTCTAATCAGCGCAATAGTGCTCTTTTATTTCTATGAGTATGAAGAAAACAAAATGGCTGTGCAAAACCTGGCTTCATATTAAATTTAAATTCAACAGGTGGAAAACTGAAAATAACAAAGTTAAATGGTAAAAAAAATACACCTTGCAATAAAGACGGGGGGGGGGAAAAACAAACCTTTTGAAAACTCTTGATTGATCTTAAAATGACACAGAAATAGAAGCAAAGTGCATTACATGAGGCCAAGGAGAAACTGTAACGCAACTGGGAACAGGGAGCCAAATACAGCAAGTGTGAGAACTGCAGAATTATGGGCAAGTGAAGTTCTGTTTGGCAGACTGCTGCAAAACCCATGCAAAATAACCAAATTAAACATCCAAAACAAGTTCCCAATCAAAATGGCTGTTACTGTTTTTAAGGGTCTTTTTCAGGTTGTCATGGCACTACCTGTAGTCATTCAAACTCTCAAAAAGTTCAGGTTTTTTAAACCTGTGCTTTTGTGCAGTTCCTTCAAATAGTCTCAGGCCTGCATGGACAGATGGCACACTCCCACAGAAGTACAGAGAATACATACAAACTACTACTGCAGGTATCATTTTCCAGGTTCCTGAAGACTAAATAAATTTACCTTTAAAAAAATAGAATTAACACAGCGTGCCTAAAACATGAAAGCCACAGTGGTTGCTGTTCTGATCTTTTTAGTCTTGCAAGAAATTGCTGAAATATATTTTTGTTCTCTCTCAATTCTCAAGACCAATTCTTTTCCATTTGTCAGGCATGCAGCTGAAAAGATCTGTAAACAATTCATCTTTATGCTATTGCTTTATGAGGGACATTTAGACCCCACTATTTCCTTTTTTATAGTAAGCAGCTGTAACTCACATTAAGCAGTAACCAAATACAAGAAGTTTAAATAAATCATTGAAAGATTTTTATTTTGTTTTATTTGTAAAGTTCAACATTTGTTTTCAAAGTAAATCTGAACAAAAGCAGGTATTAGTTAGCACTTTCTCAAAGAGTCCATGAGCATTTAATAAAAGATGACCCATTTTCTTCTTTATTTTGAAATTATTGTTACATTTTTCAAAACAACATTTTAAAAATTAATTTTAAGCTAATAATTTAAATATCCTTTTTCTATTATAATACCCATTTCAAAATTATTTTGAAAAAAGTTCAATTAAAATAACATTTGCAGAAAGTTGGTTTAGCAAAAATATAATTTTCTTTTAAAAGAAATTGCTTTTTCTTTTTAAAAATTTTTCCAACCTAAGTGTTACTGACCTCAAAACCAACAACACAGTTAAGAGTTCACAAGGGTATCCTGCACTTGGAAGGATTTGCCTTTCTTAAGGATTTGATACTTTTCAGTGAGTAGCTTCTGAATAAAGCAGGGAGAAAAAATTGCACGGAGACTGATATTTGCGATATAATTAGATCCCTGTACTTTTATACATGCAAAATATCATGCAAAAAGGACAGATAGGGCACTGAACAAAGTTACCAGTCATACAGACACTACTTGATATCAAAACATCAATAACTTAATTCAGCTTAAAGCATTAATACTTGACACTCTGACACAATCCAGTATGTAATACTACTCCTAATTTTGTAAGTAATATGTATGAAGAGCACTCCGGGACTGATGTCAAGATGCTCACACAGCACATATTGCATGCTAAATGCTTTTCCCATTCATATTTGCATAACAAAACAAAAGAAGAAAATCTTATTTAGGCAGGTAGAAAGGAAACTAAAACATATATTCTCATTATATGCAGAGACAAGTTACATTCACTCATGTTCTCAGCTTAAGGAACAGAAAACACCTCAATGGAAACACTTCCATTTTGAGAAAGAAAAAATCTGAAGCGTTCATTCTGCTCTTTCCTTTCTTCAGTTTTGATTAATACAAACATTTATATTAAAAAAAGTATCCTGTTTAGATGTTTTTGGAGTTCACATACTCCTTCTAAAGTCACAACTTTATGCAATAATCTAATTTCCCACAGCAACCACTTAACAGGCACAAACAGCATAGAAACTATGTTGACGATGAACTGAAATATAAAGAAACAAAAGATACCATTTTTGTGCAAATTTGACTAGTACTAAAGCAAACAATAGAAGTAAGAGGATATAGAATTTACGCTGTAACAGCAATACTTTTACCTTGAACATGGTGTCTATAACCTCACACTGAGCCGATACTGAATTTTCCTAAATGCTTTTGCTTTAGAAAATGCTGACTTGTCAAGAAATATGACTGCATTGATTTCCCAAATCCAGTATAAAATTTCAAAAGTCAGATACCTTCTACCTGCACCCTCCCCCACTTCCCACTTATCTTCACCTGTCTCCCAAATCCACCAAACAAAACTGAACCACCTGTAACCCTGGGAGAAAGTGTTCTCCACCATACTATGTGTTTACAACCTCTTTGCTCTAAATCAGTTAGTTCCACTAAGTTAGTTCTGGAATCTCTCAATCTGGTTTTCACAAAATATAAACTGGAAAGAAATGATACTTACAAAAAAAAAAAGTTAATGATGGGTTTCAAGGATCCTGGTAACTCATGAACCAAATAAGATTTTTGTAGCCCTCCTTGAAAGCAGGGAGACAGCTGTAACACCCTTTGTTCCAAGTCCAGATTCAGGAAAAAAATTGACAAATAATACCACTTCAGGCTCTGGTTTATGGTGGTTCTTGTTTCAGTGACATGGACATGAACTTAAAAACAACAGATTCTGAGTCCTCAAGAATTAATTCTAGTCAACCACCTGCCTTCTCTGTCTGTTTAGACATCCCACATACAGAAGTGGTTAATGAAATAGCCACATAAGAAAATGGTTATCCTCAAACCACATGTGAACACATAACCTTGCTCACACAGAGCTTTGCAGGGCTTGAACTTCATAGAGAAAAAAAGAAACTTTTAATTTCAGTATTACTAGGGGCCACATGCCTATAACTTGTCAGTGCATTGTTTAAAGACAGGAGTCATGAAAATCTGACACACTGATGAAGTTTTCCTATGCTTTTGTTGCTCAAGATTGATTGAATTTTATTATGTCTATAAAACAGGCTGCTTCTTGGGAGATGGCATCCACTGCACAGGACTCCTCAAAAACCCTGGGCAACTCCCATGCAAGAGGGGATTTTCCAGTATGTACAAACACAAGCCTGAAACTTGAGTTTTTCTGCAGAAGGCACTGCTAGTTTCTCACATTGGTGCTCTGATGGTGAACTGTCATTGCATTTCCCCTCTCAGCAGGGTCAGCACCCAGGCAATAAATTGATGGGAGCTGGAAGACCAAAATCAGCCCTGTTGTGGTGTTGGTGAGAGGCTCCCACAGGAGGCAGTTTTCTAAAGCTCAATGGCTTACATTTAAAAAAAAAAAAAAGAAAAAAAGAAAGCAAAGGACAGAACTGAGTTAATAAATTGTCCCCAGGTCTGCCTTTTTCTCTTTTCTGAAAATGAAATTCCAGGATAGATCGCTTCAAATGAAAACAGGCTGCAAAAAATAAATGCATCCTAACATTTTTCTGCTGCTGCTTCTCATCAGTCAAAAATATTCAAACCAATCAACATCCTATTCCCTGAGAAACACAATCTGACCATTCTTTTACTCTCCTGCCTTCCCCTGAAATACAATGCTGCATTACGCTAAGGCTTCTCAGGCTGTCTCTGTAACTAGGCTGTAATGTCATGCAGTCTGGCTCTAACTGCTGGTCTGGAAACAGTCACTGCTCTCAAACATGAGAGACTCAGAGGCTGTATCATACTTGCAGGGCTGTAACTATGTCCTGCAAAGGCAATCTGAAAGAAACCAAGAACAATGAAGAAATGAAGGTGTGAAGGGAAAAAATGGAAAAGGCTCCAGTCTTGTGGCATTTAGTTTGCAACTTAAAATTAGAAAGTACACCTGGATCTTTGGACAAAAGGCTATTTTCAGGTATTACAAAAGACAGATAATGTTGTCCTAGGTGTTTGCACTGCATTTAGTGGATAATTTGAGGAGTTTATTGCTTTTGTACTTTAAGAGACTAAGGTACTGTGGAACTTCACATTGAAGGTATTTCATCATAAGCCAAAGTGACAACAATTTGTAAAGCAAGTAAAGAAAAAAATAGCTAGTGCAAAGCTTGAAGATATTAAAAATGAAAACTGTTATAGTTACCAATTAACATTTAGATTGCCTGTACAAAGGGATGCCCTGAATTCCCAGATCTTGGGTACAATAATTCCTTGTAATATCTCATTGTATCACTGCCAAAAGACTGTCTCTTTGCTGTGTACCATTTCAAGGAACATTTGTGCACTCTTTGGTTTCCAGAAAGTATAGGTGCAGACGAATGATATTAG
This sequence comes from Phalacrocorax aristotelis, assembly GCF_949628215.1. NCBI lineage: Eukaryota > Metazoa > Chordata > Aves > Suliformes > Phalacrocoracidae > Phalacrocorax > Phalacrocorax aristotelis. The sequence goes on from NC_134283.1 coordinate 14,566,594, forward strand.
CCAACATATTTCTCTTTGTTATCCAATTAGCCCACAGTTAGTTTCTTCCCACAGAACCTCTCCAAGAAGAAGCAGATGCAGCTACAATTCTGCTGAGCATTAGTCAAAAGGAAAGGTACCAATTTAACGGGACTGAGTAAATGCAATGATGTTGTTAATGGCAAGAGGTAATTTCCTACAGTCCTATCATGAAGTTCTGCATAATGTACCCATAAATTTCAGATGCAGCCTGCACTGAAAACAGAATTTGGCTTTGCCTATACGCTATCTTCTGAGCTCCTTAGACCTATGAGTGAATATCTAAAGTTCTTCCACTGTTTTGTGTCTCTATTAGGTTTTTGGCACTATGACAAAAGTGCTATTCTGAGCATTTAAAAATATTTAAAATATTTAAATATTTAAAAATATTTTTAAAATATTTAGTTACAACTTCAAAATAATTGGACTCTCACATCATGGAGTTTCTTGGTGGAAGTTTTATCTTTAACTGTAGTTTAAATGATAAATAATTTGCAAAAGGGTTATCTTATTAGAAACCAGCATATCAAACTTGACCTCTTGATTTTGCACTATTTTGTGTATGATGTATATATACAGATGACTTTATTATTTTAAAAAAATCAAACCAAAACAAGCACCAAAAATAAAAGGGTGAAATCTTGAGGAATTTCAAACTAGTAACAAATTAATCCCTTTGCACTCACAGTAAGAATGTTCACAACACAAGTAACCCAATGGGTCAAGAAACATCCCTCCTGCGTCTACTCAAATCCAAAAGGGAAGCACACCAGAAATGAAGTGGAGGATTATCCATCGAGAGCTACAAGGGCATAGCCAGAGTGTGCGGCGATGCAGTTAGAAAAGCAAAAGCCCAATTTGAATTGAAAATGGCTGTACACATAAAAAATAACAAGGGTTCTTCAGACATGTTAACCATAAGCAGAAAAAGAAGGAAAACATAGGCCCGCTGTTAAACAGAAAAGGAGAGTCAATCACCAGCGATGCAGAAAAGGCAGAGGTCCTCAACACCTTCTTCACCTCTGTCTTTACCAACACTGTAGGGTCCCAGGCTTTGGGAATGAAATTCCTGGTTGATCCAAACACCGACCCACCATCGGTGAAGGAACAGTTAGTATATGAATTACTACAGGAGCTTGACCCCCACAAATCAATGGGCCCTGATGCCATCCACCCGAGGGTGTTGAGAGAGCTTCCTGATGTCATTGCAAGGCCACGCTCCATAATCTTTGAGAAGTCATGGAGAACAGGGGATGTCCCAGAGGACTGGAGGAAGGCAAGTGTTACCCCTATCTACAAGAAGGGCTCGAGGGAGGATCCGGGTAACTCTAGGCCCATCAGCCTTACTTCAGTCCCTAGGAAAGTTATGGAATGAATCCTCCTGGGGGCCATCACAAGTCAAATGAAGCACGTGACTGGGAAAAGACAACATGGCTTCACTAAAGGCAGGTCGTGCTTGACAAACCTGGTGGCCTTCTATGACAAAGTGACTTGCCTGGTTGACATGGGGCGGGTGGTGGACATGGTCTACCTAGACTTCTCCAAGGCCTTTGATACAGTCTCCTCCTGGAGAAATTAATGCGTTATAGCCTAGACAAGTGGTCTGTGCAGTGGCCGGGCAACTGGCTGACAGGCCGCATCCAAAGGGTGGTGGTAAATAGCTCTTTTCCAAGTGGCAACCTGTCACAAGTGGAGTCCCCCAGGGATCGATATTGGGCCCAATGTTATTCAATATCTTTAAAAGTGATCTGGATAAGGGCATCAAGTGTAGCCTGATGAAGTTTGCTGATGACACCAAGTTGAGTGGGGAAGTAGACACTCCAGAAGGGAGAGCTGCTCTGCAGGGAGATCTGGATAGGCTGGAAGAGTGAGCCAGCAAGAACCTTATGAAGTTCAACAAGGACAAGTGTAAGATCATGAACCTGGGAAAACATAATCCAGGAGTGCAGTACAGACTGGGATCCACCTGGCTGGAGAGCAGCTCTGTGGAAAGGGACCTGGGGGTCCTGGTGGACAGGAAGCTCAACATGAGCGAACAGTGTGCTGCTGCAGCCAAGCAGGCCAACAGGATGCTGGGTTGCATCAAAAAGGGCATCGCCAGCAGAGAGAAAGAAGTCATCATCCCACTCTACTCAGCGCTTTTCAGGCCACACCTGGAGTACTGTGTACAGTTCTGGTCCCCGCTATACAAAAAGGATGTGGACAGGCTGGAAGGGGTCCAGAGAAGGGCCACCAAGATGATCAGAGGACTGGGAAGCCTGCCATATGAGGATAGGCTGGGAGAACTGGGTTTGTTCAGCCTTGAGAAAAGGAGGCTTAGAGGGGATCTCATCACCATGTACCAGTACTTAAGGGTAGCTACAAAGAAGACGGAGACTCCCTTTTTACAAGGGGTCACATGGAGAGGACAAGGGGGAATGGATACAAATTGCTCTTGGGGAGATTCCAATTGGACACAAGAGGAAAATTTTTCACAGTGAGGACAGTCAACCATTGGAATAATCTCCCCAGGGAAGCGGTTGACTCGGCCACATTGGACACTTTTAAGAGTCATCTGGACAGGGTGCTGGGCCATCTTGTCTAGACTGTGCTCTAACCTAGAAAGGTTGGACTAGATGATCCCTGAGGTCCCTTCCAATCTGTGATTCTGTCCTGTAGTCACCCTGTTGTTCCAACAGCCTGTAGAAGTGATCTTCAACAAAAGGAGAAGCCAGACAACTCAAAGTTCAGTTTCTGGAAAAAGGCTAAAAAGACAGGAACCAACTAGAAAAAAAAAATTCTGAAGAGACCAATAAATGAGCAGGCTGAAAACATGAAAAAGTGAAAGACCTGAACACAGAGAGAGGCAAACAGAGGAGATGAGTGGTATGCTTTATATACATAAAGGCTTGCTGCAGAGAAGAAATAAAAAACCAAACACCTGTTTTCTAAGACAATTACTGGGATGAGAAAATTGAACCAGTGCAAAGACAACTTATGTTCTGCATAAGGAACTGCAAGGATAGCAAATCATTGGAATATGGTTCATATCCGTGGTCCTTTGACCAAAGATGACTGACCAGTGGTCATTAGTCCACCTCCAATGGACTGGAAGGTTTCAGAGCTAGAAGTTTTTAAGACATTAGGTAAATACCTGTTAAAGATGACACCAGGTTATTGCTCCAGACGTCAGGCAGGATATGCATTTCAGGCCTCTTCAAACCTTGTATTACATGATTACTGGGAAATTATGTCAGGAAATAATTCAGCCTTCAGGTGAACCCAAGCTTGTAGGTGGCATGGCTGCTGTGGTAGAATTTGCTCCAGATTTCTGTCTTAAGCCTCATTTTTCTTTTCATTTGCCTGTTTCCAGAGAAGCTAAGATGGCCTTACCCAGACCTGACAAAGCAGACATCTGATGCAGGAAGCTCAGATATAAAGTATGATGAGAGTTAAATCAGGAAACATGCCCAAGATTCTGCAGCAATTAAACACTACCAGAAATCATCTTCAACGCAATAACACAGTTGATTATGGAAACTGCAGTAGATTTTCTAAGGATGTCTCTAAGGCAAACACTAAAAGAGAAAGAAGTAAAAATTGGAAAGCATGCAAAAACAAAATCTAAACTATCGTAAGCATCAATCCTAGACATTTTGTTTTGGCATGGATCTCTGCTGTTGAAGAACCCACAAGAATAAAACAAACAAAATAAGAACCTAATCTTACATCTGTAATAGTAATTCAAAGTGATCAAGTCTTGGAGAGAAATTAAAATGAGCTGGCAGGCAGGAAGAGCGCTGCACAGTGCATTTCAACCTGGTCTCTCTATATCATGCAGAAATGGGTTTTAGCCAAGTCTTTTACAAGATTATTTTCTCTCTTTCCACACCAATACTTTGCGTCCTTGCTTTCCCAACTATGTGCTGTCTTGGCTTTCATTCAAATGTTTTGACATCAAACTTCAAGAATCAAACCCGTAGCTACTCAGTCTAGCCAGCACTATCTAAAGTAATCATCCCTTCTTACCTTGAACATAAAAAGGTCAGACCTACCAAATTGTTCTTTTCATTAGCACTGAACATCTACAACATGAGAATATTCTCAGTGTTTTTTGTGGTCTTTGGGACAGGACAGGTACTTTGCATGTAAATGTATAGGAGTGTATGCATGCAAATGGACAAAATATACTCAAGAAACAAAATTCAAAAGAGGAAACTTCTGACTTTATCCCAGAACTCTGTGTCTTGCTAAGAGAGCAGTCTAGAAAGATAATATTACTTGTAACTGAAAGAGTCTGTGTTATTCTTGCAGAGTAAGTTTTCCAGAGCATCAAGGTACCTTTGATGCATGCAGAGAATTTAATGGACAATATCAGCAAGGGAAAATTACACCAGGACAGGGTATAACAAAGTGTTGTTTTTGTGGGGCTTTTTTTTTTTTTTTTTGTTTTGGTTTTGGTTTTTAATTAAACCATTCACATATAAGGATATTTATTTTACTTATAGTCTCTTCACTTCTCTATGAAAGAGGTACTTAGGACGCTCTGATATCTGCCCTATAACAAGAAACATTGTGGCAACAAGAGTTAAAGCCTCTGTGAAGAGGAGGCCAACACAATGCTATGAAAAGCAAAGTTCAAAAGACTTAGAGATAAAAAACCAGTACAGGCAGTTGCCAGTAGTCATTCCAGTTAGTGGAAATATTAAATTATAGTGTCCAAAACCTTCAGGAAGTTGGGCACTTGGAGAATTCATCGAATGTTCTAATTTTTTGCTTAAGAATCATTTGCCTAAAAGATCTCAAGCAAAGCTCAACTGTTTCCATACCAATGACTGGCTTAAAATCAAGAATAAAATATGAAGTTATCAGCTACATCTGCATAATTAATTCCTGATAGTCAGCCTCATACTAACTACACCAGCTTCACTGGAGTTGCTTTTACTGATGTAAGCAAGATCAAAAATCTGACCAAAACAATTTAGGCTTGCTTTGGTTCCAGTTCAGAGCTTTTCTTTCCGAAACATTTGTTCCATTTTTTGACAGCAATTATTGTAGGTTTTACAGCAGATAGTTATTGCAACTAATTTGTACTTAACTGAATAATTATAAATGAGAAGAATGCTCACTTACAGTACTCTCTCACATCTGGAGAAGACCAGAAGCACAACAGCAGCTGTCCAGAGGCTGTCATGAATTTGTTGCTATTTATTCACTGAATGCTTATTCTTTTCTCTCCTGATGATAAATGGTCTAATGGAACCTCATACATTTCCCATCAACTTGCGTCATTGGTTTACTGAATTATTGAACAGGCAAACTGCATTTACTTGACAAAGATAGTAAACAAAGTAACTACTCAGTACATATTAATATCTTCATATTAATCAATACACATAAGCTACCTGTTACAGAAAGCTTGCTTTTCTTCATTCCTCCATAAGTTCACATGTAATCAATTACTACTTCTTACGTGCCTGAAATTACTTTGGGGCAAAATCATTGTGACAAAACAATTGCTCTGTGTCCTCTCCATCCCGCCCCCTGCACCCCCCCACCCTGCTCCCCCAAATCCCAACACATTAGCACTGCTAAGACGTTATTTGATAGTCCAGATTTAAAAATCCAAGATGATAATGGGCTGCAATAATTTAACACCTTCTGGTGTTTTTTTCCCCTGTGTTTTTTCTTGAGCATTTTCATTTCAATTTTAGTCATTTCTCTCTTGGTAGAAGAATAGGAATAATTCGGCAAATGCTTCCACAAATCCTTGATTAATACTAAATATAAATTAAAAATCTAAGATACAAAGCATTTTTACCACATGCAAAACTACACTAAAAAGAAAAAAAATGCTAGGATTGGGCTTTTTTCTATATTTAAAGGTAAATCAAGGCAATCACCGCAGAAAAAACCCACACTGCATTTTGGACTTTCACCAGAGAAAACAAACAATAGCTTTGAATTACACAAGTTTGAAAAAATTAAGCTGTATGAACAATATGCAATGTTTTTCTAAAGCACTTCAGAAAATTACTACTATTGAGCCTGCAGTCTTTGAGTCTGTAATTCAAGCACTACAATTCGTTCCACACAGCTCAGGTCAAAAAGTAACAAAACAAGCTGACAGAAAGCAAGTTGATGAATTCTTACATGATTTTATAACACTGACACGGACAAGAACAGAAACTAGTATACAATAAAATACATCTGTGCTACTGTTGCTGATGTAAATATCAGCTTTTATTGCTGTAACTGTATTTCACAGGTTACAGTATTCTCACATATTTTAATTAATCAGGCTTTCTAGTCCCCAACCTCTTTCCTGCATTTCAGCGTGTGAAGTACTAGCATCAATTTACTGCCTGTGAGAATTATGCAAGAAACAAACTAAAACATCCATTAATAAAATAGTACAATAATAAAAAAATCACTAACCTACCCTATAAAGTCAGTTGCATTGTACAGAATCAGAAAGAGTAGGCTGGGGCTTTAAAAATTTACTCCAGTTAAAGGCACATTGGAGAAACTTTCACATTTTACCATTACAAACACAGCAATATTTGTATTCAGATTTTAAAGGGCACATTTCAGGGTACTTAAAAGAAACATGAATACCCAAGCAAACAAAAGATTGAGTTGAAAACTGAGGAATTGGTATATGTTTGGTTTTGTTTTTTGTTTGCCCCCTTTTTTTTTTTTTTAAAGAAAGTACAGTACTATTGCAGTACTATATAAAGAGTCAGGCCAAGTAGTGATCTTAAATTGAAACCTCATATATTGATAAAAGCGTTTATCTCTTTCCAATTTCTACAGCAGCCCAAAGCTCCAGCCAGCCCAGCAAGGGCTCTTTGGGGATTTTCCCCACCTCTGCCTTCTTTCCTGAGGAATACACAGGCAGGAGGCATGCCCTGGGCAACATGGTTCTATCCTGCTGTGATACCCAGCCTGCCTATCACTAGCTACACCATCTCTGGTTTCTACTACCATGACCATCACCCCCAGCAGCCCTTTCCCACCCCCTCACAGCTTTCAGCCATCTGTTTTGAACATGTGTGCCCAGAAGGCAGCGACTAGTGCAGAGGCACCAGGTCTGCTGCATCCCTGACACATCCTTGTCTAACGCAGTCTTAAAAACCTCCAGACGGGCAAAGTCTCTGCTGCTTCACAGGGGATTTTTCCTTGTGCACCACAGTTAAGTCTTCGTTATATCTTGTGTCTAAAGAGGAGAGACAGAAACTATCCCTTCTCTGTGCAATTACTGGCATATTTATAAAAATCCATGAAGCTACAAAAAGCAAAGTGAGGGGACAGAACTGTAACTCTCCATGTTTCTTTTTCAGTTATTTTCTCCATTATTTTCCATTATTTTTTTCTGATAATTTCCGTGACTATCCCCTGGATTCTGTCCATTTGGACTCCAAATTCCTTGTGGTGTCATATCACCCTTGCTCAGAGTCTCCGAACAGCACACTTTGTATCATCATGTTTCCTCTTGTTTCTATTATTCCAGCAATTCCATTCTTCTAATTCATTGCATGCAAATGAGAACTCAAGTTTCTCAAGAAACAAACTGGACAAATATAGACTTACCACTAAAAAAGGCAAGTGTTCAGACCTTTTCTTATCTTTTCCATCCTGAGAGAAACTGTTAGACAACCAGAATTTCTACTATAATATAACAAAACCAGGGAGGAAATTGAAGGACTAACATATACAAAACACACAGGGTCAAAACTGAGCTACGATATAAAAGTTTCTCAATTCCAGCTTGTGTGAAACAGCAGTTGGGCCCAGAGACACTACACATCCCCAGAAAATATTAAGTCAACAAAATTAAAGCCTCATAAAACTAGCATGGATAGATAATTAACCCTATGATTTACTCTACATTTAGGTATTTGCACTAAACAGTTTCATCCTAACTCAGGATTAAGGCCTAGAATTCAGAGTGCAATAGAAAAGGTTTTTACTTCTGTTTTAGAATTACTGTCCAAGCTGCCAGGTAGGGTGCTATAAAACAGTTTCTCTGGAAGGTCTGAGCCTAATAGTGTGGTATTGCTCCCTACTGTGTTTATTGCAGCGTTAGAAAAGAATATGTACTTATTATTTAAAAACAGCTTCAACCTGTATCATCTTGTTTGCATGACAGAATCCTTTAGAAATATACCCGTCTATGCAAAAACTCTAAAATGGCATTGAATCCACTTTCTCTCCTCTGCATTAAGGCATATGTGTATTTCAATCTACTTGTACTGTCCTCTGCTTCATTACCATGTCACAACAATTTCAGAAGCAAAATTCTTGTCAGAGCATGCAATGGCAGAAGAATCTGTGTAAGAATATTTTGAGTTACAATAAACAAAAGCACTGAAGCAAACTGAATACCCAGGACAGAGCAGTTGTTGGTACTACTATCACCAGATGCCAAGAAAGCGATTGCACAGAGCAGCATCTTCCATCCCAGCAGGCTACAGCAGCACGGAGGTTGATCAATCATTGTTTTTTTAATCTCATTATGGCCCCAGGGTTTCTTTTCTCTGAAACAAGTTTTCTTGCCCTTTGGTAGCTCAGGTAACCACAAAAGTGACTAACATTAAATGACATCATTTGCCTCCTCTGTATTCATTTACACACAGACTTTGAGATAGTTCAGATTAAAGATGATGTTTAATCTGCCATGAAGTTACACGTTTGCTGCTACCACTCATTAAAACCTGAACAACTCAGTATCTGATTGCATTCCAATAAAGAATGGATACAACAGAAAGTGTTCAGTTCTTAAAGCTGCACTCGCAAAGGAGGTAAGTGCAGTACAGAGTCTAAGTTTAGGCTAATAGTGTGCTGTTAGAATCAATACATAAAGCACACATCTAGTCACTGCACATAAAGTATTCCATCACATTTCTTTGGAAATAAGACTCAGGATAATACATCAGTCTGACAGATGAACATTTAAAAGGACTCAGATCTCAAGGTCCCAAATCAGTTCAGCTATTTTAAATAATTGTTGCAAATATTGAATATTAAATGAATAAAACTCATTTTACAACAGAAACATTACTTATTTTCTTAGAGCTGTTTTATGTTTAATTCTTCTCAATAAAATTTCTCTTGTGAGGTGTATGACAGGTCTCTGCAAAGATCTTAGATTTTACAGCAAGTGGTAAGGTAACCTATCATACCTCTTCCCACACAAAATTTATCTCTCTCAAAAACAGAAAACAGGCATAGAAATGAAGGTGTCAACTGTTTTCACAGCCAGCTGGAATCACTGCTGGCAGGGCCAGCCCAGAGCTTCAACCTATGAAAAGAGCACCTGCACCAGTTACCACTCCTCTCTTGGCCCAGGTGCTAACTTGATAGTTTGACAAGGTTTCAACAGTTTTATCATACAAGGAAAGACACATCTACAGTAGAAAGAAACCCAATCGCCAGGCAAGAGACAAAGGTTGTTTGTTTGGGTTTTTTTTCCAAAGCTGGTGCACTATTACCATAGATTTTAAGAGGAGATGCATCTGCAAGATCTGGCAGCAACAGACAACCAGCTGCCCTTTCCTGGGCTGAGCTACAAAAAAATCAGTCCCTTGGGAGGTTTCCAGGTAGTGACAGAGGCCTTGGAAACATACAGATGAGAATGTTCCCCTCCAAGCCCTTTGGGAACAACCTCCTCACTGGATAACCCATACTATTTAACTTTGGTAGATCAGCCATGCTAACTCCCCTCCTTACATAAGAATTCATATAGCACAAGGAAAAATATCCAACCAACATGATCCCAAACATGTGCACAAATGGGAAGATTCCTTCCTAACGTTATCCATCCTTTCCGCAGACACAGATTTATTAGATTATTGGTTAAATGCTAGTCAGAACCCATGTCCCAGGCCCACAGTTTCCAGCCCTGTCACCTCCTGACACAGCAGAGTACAGCTGGAGCTGGTTGATGCCCTGTGAAACCTCTCCCACACCTTCTCACATGCCCAGGGCCTGGACGTTTCTCCTTCCAATTGGATTTCATACATGCATAGGCTTTGTTGGTTCTTGGTTTTTTTGGATAGGAAGTTAAAACATCAGAATGAGTGCTATCATTTTATGAAAGATCTGACTGATCTGATCTACGTTTTCCACTCAAAATTCAGCACTGCTGGAAATTCCATCTACCCCTCCCTCTGAAACTATGAAATTCCCTACTGCCCATTTCCATTCAGCACTATTAACCAGCCTTCCACTACTACCCCCACTCTGCAAAGCATCTACAGAAGAGATCTTGTTCTCTTCAATTCCCCACCAGCCTCCTATTTTCCTCAAGGTACGAACCAAGAACACCTTTTAAGTTACTGATTATGGCTTTTCATGGGAGCTGAGCAAGAAGCATTTGAACAGGACTTAGTAGAACCTGATATTAGAAGTTATTTGCAGCATAAACAAATGGCAGGATGAACACAGGATGAACACACAGGATCAAAGTAATACCTCCCCTGGGACAGGTCAAATGCAAAGAAGAGATTCTTGGTATTTTTATGTATTCTTGCTGTACATGTACAAGAAAATTGCACCACAATAAATATCTACCATTCAGAGACCATACTATAAATAAACAGCACACTGAATGAAGGGGAGTGCTGTTGTCAAATATTGTATCAATGGCAAAAATAATATCTTCAGCTACAAATTTTCAGGAACTTTTTATTGTGTGTTATCAAAACCCTCTACAGATGAGATTTGAAATTTGAATCCAAGTTGCTGCATTTAATTACTAAATAAGTCTTGAACTAAATCTTCTGAGCTGATTTTAATTGAAAAATTTCCTCCTACAAATCCTTCCAAAGGAGAAAACTCATATCATTTAATATAACTGTATGGCTTTCTGAGCTCTGTAACATAGAAGTACAAATTATAACTGTAAAACATTACTGTATCTCTGGAACACCTTAGGTTTATTATTCATATTTCTGTGACATTGTTTTGTTGCCTATCTTGCTGCACAGTTGTTCTGCTGTTTTCACACAGCTCTGGAGAGGCTTGGCAGTTTTCAGTAGGGCTAGACTTGAATTAAATCCCCACATTTTACCACTTCCGTCCTTAAAGATCAAAGTTTGACTTTCAAATAGAGAGCTGAATCTGGGTTTAAGCCTCATTTCAGCTTCTTTAGAGTCTCAAGTGCCGTTAATTCTAAACAAGGGGATGATTTTACAGGTAAAGATCAAGCTTAGGTTTTCAGCATGGACAAGCCAAGATTAACTTATCAGAGGATATTTTGCTACAACGTGACCAAAATATTGCTGCTAGACTGGTTTTATCCTTTATAATTAAGCCTAAATTTTGCATTAGATTTATTCCGAGGCATGTAAGCAGGAAATACCTAGGTATGCTAAAGGCTAAGCTACGCTAAGACGATTGCTTCCATTTTCTCAAAAATGGATTTCCCTAAAATATGCTTACACACAGAGAGTCATTCTGCTGCTACTGTCAACTATCTTACTGCTTTTTAGATAAAATTATATCCCACTTTACTTCAAATCTGTAAAAATCAGTGAATGATAGTTAATTGCTCGGTCATGTAGTATGTACAGCTGGAGAGCAAATAATGTCTGTTCCAGTTTCCCAAGCTTGTTTTAAGTATGTTCTCATGGGTCCTTCTGTAATTCCCTCCATTCTGTCCCTTAGGCGGACATACATCTCTCTCTGTCTCCTGAACCAATTTGTTCTATTTTTGTTACCACTTTAGATTTAAGGTAACGGTGAGACTTTTGTCCTCAGTCTCCAGACAGCTGAAAATCTGGGTCTGGATTCTTTCATCTGTTTCATGCACACTAACATGCCTGCGCTGAGCCCCACCGCTTTCTGATAGGGTCCTAATAAGAGCAAGTTTCTATATGTATATATCCAATTGTAAAAGTCAGCATTCATGTTTTCAGCACACAAGTATTTTCCATATTTATGATGCACAAATGCCGCTTTGAACATCAAGATGAGAAATAAGAGCTCCTCATTTTAATAGAAACATTGCCACACATATGTTAAATACTTCAAAGTGCTTGTAGATTACTGGGTACAGTATATTTTCATTCATTCATCTTTGCTAGTCTCAAGACCATTTTACATTAAATCATCAGTAAAAGCACAGAATTGTTAAGAATTTGATGCAGATGCAGAAAGGGTATTTTTAGTGCCCTTTTTAATGGTATATTCTAGAAACCTAGAAGTCAAACATTCTAAAATTTTTCTTCAGGTACTTTTGAAAAAGCCCACTGTTCAAAAATATTCCTCACTACGTAAATATTCCTATTAGGAATAAGGCTTGAGAATTCATATGCTTCAGGCTGTCTGACAACAAAATTTCCATTTCAATAAAAAAAAAACAACCGCAAAGCCAGCTAAGATCAGAAAATTTACTTTTTTTTTCCCCTCCATGACAATGCAGACCTCTAGGTAGGAGGACATGAGTGCTTATAGTCAAAAATCCATTTTTAAGTCTCCTATTTTCTTTGCAAAACCTGAAATGAGCTACTACAGTCAGATGTCTGCAGTGTGGTACAATGAAGGTTAATCATTAGGTGTTTTCTTTGTATCCTACAATCATCTTCTAGATTATCTTATTGAATAAAAGATTAGCTGGAAATTATATTAATAATATTGAGGCATCAGTTCAAAATGAGAGAGAAGGCTGCTCAAATTTGGACATTACAATTATGCACCAGCAGTACCATACATTGGCTAAGAGATAGACATAATCTATGTTTCAAAATAAACCAGTTGTCATCAAAACCTTCTCCCCTGAGCCCAGCAGCACTAAGTCAATAGAGAACACCATATGCACCACATATGTAGCTGATTCCAATATCACACATTACAAGTGGATCATTTGTGTGTGTGATTTATCCTCTGTCCTGGTTTTGGCTGGGATAGAGTTAATTTTCTTCCTAGTAGCTAGTTTTGGATTGATCATGTGATAACACAATGATGTTTTAGCTAGTATAAGCACCGCTTAGAAACAAGTCAAGGATTTTTTAGCTTCCCATACTCTGCCAGGGAGGAGGTGCACAGGAAGCTGGGAGGGGGCACAGACAGGACAGCTGACCCAAACTGGCCAAAGGGATATTCATACCATATGACATCATGCTCAGCATGTAAACTGGGGAGATGCTGGCTGGGGGGCAGCAGTCACTGCACAGGGACCGGCTGGGCATCAGTCAGCAGGTGGTGAGCTGTTATATCACTTGTTTTCCTTGGGTTTTGTTCGTCTCTCTTGTTTTGTTGCTTTCCTTTTCATTACAATTTATTATTATTATTGTTGTTGTTGTTATTTTATTTCAATCATTACACTATTCCTAACCGACGAGTTTTCTTACTTTTACCCTTCTGATTCTCTCCCCCTTCCCACCAGAGGAGGAGGGTGAGTGAGCAGCTGTGTGGTGCTTGCTTACTGGCTGGGGTTAAATCATGACATCCTCATAACATGGTAGAGGTGAGTTTACCCCTTCCATCTTAACTAAATCTAAAAATAACTTCAGCAGGAAGGGACCTCTAGGTGCTACTTAAGGGAGGGCTAGCTCTGAAATTGAAGCAGACACGTGTCTTGTCCAGTCCCCAGGGATGCAGGAGGCTGCACACTTCCTGGGGCCTGGGCCCCTGCCCTTGTGTTTGGCCATCCTCAGCTTGAAGAACTTTTTCCTGATATCTAGCTGTAATTGCCTTTGCTGAAGCTTGTGTCTTTTGTCCTTTCACTACACATGTCTGAGAGGAGACTGGCTCCACCTTCTCTCTAGCCCCTCATATCCCTTTCTGTGAAAGGCAGAATTGCTTCCCTTCAAATGATGCTTTCATAATTAAAAAGTTATTTTCCTTTTACAGCTAATGGATTAAAAGCCTAATTAAGGAAATCCTTGACAGACTGCAACAATTACTTGGGGCAATGACACACACACACACACAAAAAAACAAAGAAAGAGATTCTCAGGGCAAGGCAAAATAGATGCAAACACATTGGGATGTAGCTCGGTCTATACTTGTAGCAGATGATCTTAAAAACCACCACAGCTAACAAAGGCCACAGAACAGCAAAGAGGTCTAAAGGTAAAATATACTCTCTGTTATTTAGTGCACTAAGCTGTTCACTAAACTATTACATTGTTAAATGGAAAAACTGCAATAGAGCAAAAAGTTAATTCTTTGTGAGAGATCATGCCTCACTGTTGCCTTACAATTAGAAATAATATTGGTGGTCTCCGAAAAAATTATTCACACTCCAGAAATATTCAGACATAGTGCAAACACACACATAGTTTCACTACTATTTAAGTTATTACAAAGCAAAATCTTTTAAGAATACAAGTAGCCAAAGAACAAAAACAAGGTAAAAAGAGTGCAGAATTTCTTTATGATTATTTTTTCATAGCATTGGTTCATCTATAATTTAAATTACTCACAGGAAGGGAACTCACCCTTCTTTTTCCAGTGGAGTCTCTTCAGCCAGCAAACTAACAGCTGAAGATCTTAATCTCAAAGATGCTAAAAGACTAAATTATTTGCAAATTAACTATAACTTAATTCCAAAGGAATTGTGCTTGTGGAGCTTTTTCTAACAGTTTATGCAAGCACAGGCCAGCTGAGAACCAACAAGGCATGAGCTGCGTACAACTCCAGATTCCTAATTAACCATACATACTACAACAAGCAGCATCACTGCACTAAACAAGTCAGTGTGTAAATTATTCTTCTATCAAACCAATGCTACTGAGACAATAGCGTTTGAAAGCATGGCAAAAGAACCAAGACTCTGCTTTTAAACCCCCTTCATAATTAGGTAATCCAATTTGTTTTCTTAGGCAGTTATAGAGTAACAGCATGTAAATGCTAGAACAGGTCTACTCCATTGCTTTTGGCATTGTACAAATAAAAGAATGAGTGGCAAAGATTTTGTGCTTATGTAGAAGTAAACATCTATTCCCATGATCTTTCATATGCTTTATAGACATATTCAGTCATCAGGTATACTTTTCATTCTAATTCCTTCCCATGCTCACACAAGATGACCTGCCTCTGAACTGAGCAAGAAAGATATTTTAAAAATATTTTTCCAGCTATACAAGGTTATAGTCTACAGTTCAATACAAATTGTTTAAAAGGTCACCAACAACAGTCCTTCTAGAAGAAATGGAACAAATAGGAATTGCTACACTTAGTAGAAGTATGTAATAATTTAGGATAACACATGAAAAACATTCTGTCTTCCTGAAATCGAATGTGTACATACTGCTCTGTGTCCAGAAAAACAGAATACCATAGCATATATTGAAAATGGATCTTAAAACATACTCCTCCTACCTGAAAGGCAGGGCTTCAGGCTACGTCTGGATTAACAGGAAAAATTGAGTAGGATTTAATTACTCCCTTTGCCAGCATGACGAGAATGGCTGCAGGGGATGAGGGCAGGGAAGCAGGGAGCAGTGCTCAGCAACCACTGGCTCTTCTGCATCCCACAGTGTTATGTAGACCTTATAACCTTCAGCTTGAGCCATTCCCTCATGCCCAGATCAACAATACAAACTAATTCAGCACTAGGAAGTAACTGATAATGCTACAGGAGGGGTCATATCCATCAAGCATGATAAAAACCTGCATAGAAAGTTTTATAGGAGGCTTTGCAACACAACAGTTCACAACAAGGAGGGAGCATCAAAGATCTGACACCCTGTATATCAGTACTGAGCAACATCAGAGTTGTATAGAAATAAAGGGTAATCAGAAATCATGCTTAACTTCTTTAATATTTGGGTTGTTCTTTCTTCAAAGGGAAAAAACAATTGCAAAAAAAAAAAGACATGCAGCTACACTGCATTGTTAAAAGTTCTTCTGGTAAAACAAAGACATCCAGATGTCGTGGTTAGGACCACAATGCAATTACTCCAAGGAACCCCAAAACTTATGCTTATCATCAATGAGATCCAAATGTAAGCCAAGACATAGAGTTCTACTGGGGAGACAAATAAGTAATATAAATACAATAAGCATTTTAGGTCTCATTTGTTAGCCTAAACCTCCATCTGAACCCTTAAGTCTGGTGGTCCTTCTTGCCTGGAAGGAGTACTTCTTCTAGGCGCTCAGATAAATTAAGTACTTGCTGTCTGCACATGCCAGCTTCTGCTTACCTTTTTCTTCTGAACCACAGGAACTCCTTGCAAAGTTGGATGACCGTTCAGCTGTTACGGCTGGGTATAGAAGGCCCACAGGTCTAATTCCACTTCAGTACAGTTCAAAGCAGAAGAATGACGCAAGAGCTTTGTGCTTTTACCAGTTCTGCCCTTTTTAAAATTTCCAGTAGTGAGAAGCAGCCAGATCCAGGGATTATTTAGACAGCTGGATGTTGTATGAGATCTTGTACACATGTCACAAACATTTGTGACAGACACAGGCCCTTTCTGCAATACTGACTATTAAACTGGTCTGAAATACTGCAGTGGAGATGTCAGCCGTTTACAGGGTGACAAAACCAGAAGTTGTGTAGATTATGGACAGGAAAAGCAACAATAAAAATCAGTGACTACCGATTACTTATCATAATCATCTATTATTTGAGTAATTTTGGAGGAAGAGGGGTATTCCCTCCACTTGGGGAAACATATTTTGTAAAAGCTATTAACTATTAGCAATCCAGAAACTGTGGGCAGGACAAATGAGCTGATCAATAACAGATCCCCTTCTAGCAGTTACACAGTGCAGATCACTTGTCAAGAGAGACCTGGTTCCATGCTGAGAAAGAACTAGATAGAAATTGGGAAATAAGGTCACAGTCTAACAATTGCTACCGTGCTAAGAAACCCCAAGCACTTCAATCCTCCCATGATGGGGATGCAGCAGGTGCCCAGCAAAAGCCTGGGGAGGCAAATGTCAGTTTCTACCACCTGGCAGTAATTGAAAACATCATGACCTGTACTTTATAAGTCATTGCTGAAGAGCTCCCAGACGAGCTACATTAATAAAGCTGTAGCTTAATTAAACCACATCCTTCACATCTTATCCTCCCATGTGTCTGGGAAGATCAATGCAAACCAAGGCAACCCAAGTGGGAATCATTAAATACATTTGTGAGCCATGCCAGATCAACAAACAATTAGACACACAATGTGCCAATCAGTACAACAAACCAGCCTTATGGTTATGATCCTATCAGCTTAGCTTTCCTCAAGTGTACTTCCAATTAACTATAAAACATTTATACATGAACAGTGGCATCTCTAACTATCTACTTTAAACACTATTAACAGTGTCAACAGTCTAATTTCTATAAGTAAACAACATAGCCTTGCTCTTGCCAGAAGAGTCTTACCCCACTGAAATTTTCTGTGCCATCCAGCAAGCACATAATTTCATTGGTATAGTTGTAACCCCTGAAGGAAGTGAATGGGAAATATGTGTAAACATAGGACCAGGATAATAGGGCTCCCCAGGAAACAATGATTAACACATTTCAATAAATAACATGGAGCTCACAACTTTTTACAAAGATCAGTGTTGCCATTCTCTGGATTAGTACATTTAGCCATTTCCCAGATGGGTGCAAAATTTCTGGAGTGCTCTGTTTGCTGGGCTGGAAGCTGGCCCAGGAAGTCATAGCACTGCTGTGAGAGCAGAGAATCCCACACAGCAACACTTATGCATCTATCAGGTAGGAAAGAAGAGATTTTAGGAGTTAGACAAGCATTAATAAGAATAGAATGAAGCAGTATCACCTGTATATCCTAGATGAGGCCTGCACATGCATCTGCATAAGCCAAACAATGAGAAAGAACTTGTAAAAGGGAACCTTCACATCACTGTCCTGAGTTACATAGGGATCAAATGGCTGGTGGCCAAATGACCGATATTCTGCTAAATGCTCTGCTCTTCTTGTGTCATTGTGTAGCACAAACCTTGTGCTACAGCTCCCAGTTAGTAAATATGGAGAATGCATTTGTCCAGTTTTGTGAAAGCACTGGCTTGTTCAGAAAAAAAATCAAAGCCAAAGCCAAAACCCCTCAAAGCCTACCAACTGAACTAGATTACCAGATACAGACCAGGTAGAGTTCTTAGTCTGCAATACCAAAGGCGAGACATATATTTTTACTTGCATCCTTTGTTTATTTGCTTTTTGTTTTCCACAGTGCCTTAAAGACTCTCCCTTGCTGGCATAGATCATTTACCAAAATATATTTGAAGACTAGAAGAGTAATAGCCAATTCTGATTCAATAAAGCAGTTTCAGTGGTTGAATGTGGTTATTTGGTCTGAAGTACTGGGGGGGAAAGGGGTGGAAATGATTAAAAAAAATCCACAGCTGCATACCTTAGCACTGCTAAAAAGAAAAATCCAGATCAACTTAAGTGACTTAGGATCCTATGCAAATTCACTGGGTCTCAACTCCTAAAATCAAACTTAGTCTTCTGTTTAATCAGTAAAGCAGTCAGTTCAGTACAGATATTACAGGAAGATACACTAGGATGATATAACACCAATATTCCAGTATCAAATATTTACTTCAATCAATATGGCTTGTGTCCTGGTTTCAGCTGGGATGGAGTTAAATTTCTTCATACTAGCAAGTATGAGACTATGTTTTGGATTTTTGCTGGAAACAGTGGTGATAATGTGGAGATGTTTTAGTTGTTGCTAACTAGCGCTTACACTGGTCAAGGACTTTTTCAGCTCCCCATGCTCTGCCGGGTGCACAAGAAGTTGGAAGGGGACACAGTCAGGACAGCTGACCCAAACTGACCAACGGGATATTCCGTACCATATGACGTCATGTTCAGTATATAAAGCTGGGGGAAGAAGAAGGAAGGGGTGGGAAATGTTTGGAGTAATGGTGTTTGTCTTCCTACGTAACTGTTACTCATGATGGAGCCCTGCTTTCCTGGAGATGTCCGAACACCTGCCTGCCCATGGGAAGTAGTGAATGAGTTCCTTGTCTTGCTTTGCTTCCGCACGCAGCTTTTGCTTTACCTATTAAACTGTCTTTATCTCAACCCATTATTTTAAATTTTGGGGCTATCAACCTGAAGTCACTATTTGGTGTAAAAGGAGCTACCAAAGATAAAAATGTTACAAGTGAAAGACCAGAGGGATTTTTTTTTCAGGTTTCTTTACTGTATTTAATGATGTTTGCTGAGAGTTTTCCTGTGAAATAAGTTTATGCCAGAAATTCGTTTTGTGATTACTGGAAATCGGGTGTGTTTCTGTCTGTCTTGCATGTACTTTCAATGATTTCACATCAGAAAAAAAAATAATTGTATCATACAATTTTTGGACCATAAAAAACAAAACCACCCTTAGCACAGTTGGGGGCTGGAATATTGACTACTAATAAAAAAAAAAAAAAACCAAAAAACCACCCCAACAACAAACAGGTCTAACACCTGCATGACACCACCCCCCTTTTTTTTTTTTTAAACTAACTAATATAGGGTGGATCAAATAATAGGAAGGAATGAGGCACACTCTTTCCAGGACAATCAGCTGTGTAGTCTCTGGCAGTTAGGAATCTCCAATTTGGTGTAAGGACTTCAAATTGTATTTATTACTTCCATCTCACTGTCCCCAACCATCAGGCTACACTTGCTCTGGCAGCACAACTTTTCCACAAAATCTCCCTTCACAACAAAACCTTTAAAGAACGAGCATCAGTGCTATTTGGGTTCGAAGATTTCTAAATCTCATGTTACCACAATGCAGAAATCTGTTCAGGCAGACGTTTCAATGAAGTAGTATCTCATAATTTCCTCTCTCGGTGAATCTTACAGCAGAAGTTACAGGGAATTTAAAGAAAACCCCACCAGTTTTAAAACTATGTCAGTTTTATGACCTGGCATCTGACTTGCTGACTTGCTTTCAGCTACTTTTTTGAGGCTTAGCAAAATTCAATTTGATAATAGCTGCCCTCCCACCCTTACATTTTAGGAAGCTTACACACGTTAGAACTTGCCAAATGGAGCTCTTGTCCATGCTAGAAAATTGTATCAATTTGTTTATCTTCCTGCAAACAAAAAGTATAAAAGGTGCTGAGTCAAAATAAGAATAACCATGCTGATAGAAGTCACTTATATACTCAAATAACTCCTACATTAGAGTCTTTTCTTGAAGCTACCAGTACTGGCTTGGACAAGTGCACGCTGCACTAGGTTAAAAACTGGCTGACGGCCGAGCCCAGAGAGTGGTGGTGAATGGAGTCAAATCCAGTTGGCGGCCAGTCATGAGTGGTGTTCCCCAGGGCTCAGTGTTGGAGCCAGTCCTGTTCAATATCTTCATTGATGATCTGGATGAGGGGATTGAGTGCACCCTCAGTAAGTTTGCAGATGACACCAAGCTGCGTGGAAGTGTTGATGTGCTCGAGGGTAGGAAGGCTCTACAGAGGGACCTGGACAGGCTGGATCTTTGGGCCGGAGCCAACAGTATAAGATTCAACAAGGCTAAGTGCCAGGTCCTGCACTTCAATCACAACAACCCCATGCAATGCTACAGGCCTGGGGAGGAGTGGCTGGAAAGCTGCCAGGCGAAAAAGGACCTGGTGGTGTTGGTTGACAGCTGCCTGAATATGAGCCAGCAGTGTGCTCAGGCAGCCAAGAAAGCCAATGGCATCCTGGCTTGTATCAGGAATAGTGTGGCCAGCAGGAGCAGAGAGGTGATTGTGCCCCTGTACTCAGCACTGGTGAGGCCGCACCTTGAGTACTATGTGCAGTTATGGGCCCCTCACTACAAGAAGGACATCGAGGTGCTGGAACATGTTCAAAGAAGGGCAACCAAGCTGGTGAAGGGTATAGAGAATAAGTCTTATGAGGAGCAGCTGAGGGAGCTGGGGTTGTTTAGCCTGGAGAAAAGGAGGCTGAGGGGAGACCTTATTGCTCTCTACAACTACCTGAAAGGAGGTTGTAGCGAGGTGGGCGTCAGTCTCTTCTCCCAAGTAACAAGCAGTAGGACAAGAGGAAATGGCCTCAAGCTGCACCAGGGGAAGTTTAGGTTGGACATTAGAAAAAACTTCTTCACCAAAAGGGTTGTCAAACATTGGAACAGGCTTCCCAGAGAAGAGGTTGAGTCTCTATCCCTGGAGGTATGTAAAAGAAGGGTAGATGTGGTGCTTGAGGATATGGTCTAGTGGTAGACTTGGCAGTGATAGGTTAGTGGTTGGACTCGATGATCTTAAGGGTCTTTTCCAACCTTAACAATTCTATGATTCTATGATTCTATAGCTGTGTATTTCAAGAAAAAAAAATCAGAACAAAAACAGGTAAACCAGCTAAGCTGAAACACAGTATTGTCAGTGTTACTATTTACCTTAGCAGGCACAAGATGCAAAAACAAAAATTAAGACTTACATCCAACAATGAACACATCAAGAATAAATAATATATGCTATAGCATGGCTACATTTATGCAATTTATTCATGTTTGTTACCATCATAACAACACTGTGGGTACTAATGATAATCACTACGCAACTGCTTGCTTGCCTGCTTCCTTCCTTCCTTTTTCCTGCCCTATTTTTTTCTCTCCCAGAATATCCAAAGACATTAGTAAAAACAAGATAAGTCTTATTAAAGGCTTAGAAGAACAGAAATAGAAACTGGAGGTACGTTACTTGCAACTAATATGAAGAGGTATGAGGAAGTGACAGCTCCATATACTCAGATCACTGCTCAGATCAACTGTAAAATGTATATAGGGAAGCCAAGATATAAATAAGTTTTTGTTGTAAAAGCTACATTTAAATAGGTGTGCTCTAAACAAAAAGAAACAGCAGGCTGGAAATGAAGGTTGCCTGAAATTAATGGAAAACTTGCTCAGGCCTGACATATCAGGAAAATTATTTAAGAACACTTCATGCACTTGGAAACACAGCCTCACGGCTCCTCCAAGGCCAGCAGGATTCAGGCTGAACAGTTAAGGAAAGGCAACCTCTGAAGCTTGCTGCAGTTACATGTTCTCAGGTTCCCTAACAACAAGGAAACTACTTTTAAACTTAGCATTTCAGATGATGGGATTCTGCTTTTTCTTTTTTTTCTTCCTATGGCAGACTGGGAACTGCTGTTCTCTAGTTTTAGGCAAGTTTGAGGTGCCCAGTACATTTTAATTAGTCCAACACTGTTTTATGCTTTGTATTGAATTTGCCCTTTTTGGGGTATTATTTGTTCCAGTTTAGGATATGAACTTGTCATTGATTTCTACTAAGGCAAGTAGTTGAAGGACAATACTTCTACTGCAACTTGATGTTTTTCCAGAAAGTGCCACTAAGGAAGAAAGTTTCCATTTCACCTAAGTTTTCCAGGTGAAATGGCTAAACAACTGCAGCCTCAATTCTGGATTACTCCCACTGAGGAATGTGATTACTGCCAAACAATGAAGGTGCTTATGCACATCATGTTGAATGGTATATTGTAAACACAATTCATCACAAGTGGCAGCTACTCAGTATGTTAAACCACTTATATTTTTTTAATCCAAATTGTTATACATAAGATAGTGTGAATAAATAAAGATATTTCAAATAAGATCCTCTTATTTGGCATTTAGTAGACTCAGCAGAGATACCAGACATCTTTTCCATTAATCCCTTTAGAACAGAATATTGTGATCAGGAGAGCAGAGACCCCTACAGCAGAGGTGCAGTCTGTGCTTGAGGATTTCCTGTCCATCAAAGGATAACACTACATGAGGGCTTATATGCTGTGACCAAGACTTACCATGTTCAGGCTATCACACAAACAGAGGAAGGCATTTCCTCACTGTATCTCACCATGCCTTAATTTTCTTCACAACTGAACCTATGTGAAATTAATGAATAGTTGCCAAAGAAACTTTATTTTCAAATACACTATATTTTGAATAAAGAGTGTGCCCAAGTCTCATTACACAAGTCACATACTGAATGTTTGCTAGCATATTTATAAAACTTACTGAACTTGGCAGGTTTGTCTACCCATCCTCCTCAGAGGCTTGTGGTTTAGCTGGCAGCTCAGCCCCACAGTCACTTGCTCGCTCCCCTACCGGTAGATGGGAGAAGAGAATCAGAAGGGTAATGCTCGTGGGTTGGGATAAGAACAGTTTAATAATTAAAAGAACCAACAGCAGAAATGCAATGTAAAGGAGAACAACGAGAGGCGCAAAACCCCGGGGGAGGGGGGAAGGGAGGGGATGGGAACAAACCACACGCGACAGTCACTCACCACCTGACACCAGACCACTCCTGAGCTGCGGCCTTCCCGCCCCCCCCCCTTAATATACTGGTCATGGTGTCACGTGGTATGGAATGAACCTGCCATTGGCCAGTCGGGGTCAGCTGCCCCTGCCATGGCCCTGCCCCTCCCAGCCCCCCCGCCACGCGGCAGGCAGAGCGCGGGAAGCTGGAAAGGAAGCCGACCCCCCACAGTGAGGAGAATTAACCCCTTCTCAGCCAAAACCAGCACAGGCTATAAACTTTATCCCACCTAACAGGTGAGATTTCAGCAATAGCTTTTATCTAACTGTTTGGAAATTTCAACCACCTAATATTGTGAATGTCAGTTCTAGAAGGAAGACATTTGTCTGCTCAGCTGATCAAGGCAAAAAGATGTTGTAGTTCAAAAACCAAGGCAACTAGATGTTTACATCATAATAACTTGCAAGTCTGATGCAAAGCCAGGGAACTGGCTGAGATTCACTGTAAATCTGCCCTTGTACCACTGTGCTGGTTTTGGCTGGGGTAGAGTTAATTTTTAACATAGTAGCTAGGATGGGGCTAGGTTTTGGATTTGTGCTGGAAAGGGTGTTGATAAAACAGGGATGTTTTCATTCCTGCTGAGCAGGGCTTACACAGAGTCAAGGCCTTTTCTGCCTGTCACGCCACCCCACCAGTGAGCGGGCTGGTGGTGCACAAGTTGGGAGGGGACACAGTTGGCACAGCTGACCCCAACTGACCCAACAGATATCCCATTGCCATATGATGTCATGCTCAGTATATAAAGCTGGGGGAAGAAGGAGGAAGGGGGGTATGTTCAGAGTGATGGTGTTTGTCTTTCCAACTAACGGTTACATGTGATGGAGCCCTGCTTTCCTGGAGATGTCTGAACACCTGCCTGCCCATGGGAAGTAGTGAATGAGTTCCTTGTCTTGCTTTGCTTCCGCACGCAGCTTTTGCTTTACCTATTAAACTGTCTTTATCTCAACCCATGAGTTTTCTCACTTTTATGCTTCCAATTCTCACACCCAACCCACCAAGGGGGAGCAAGTGAGTGGTTATGTGGGGCTTAGTTGCCAGCTGGGGTTAAACCATGACAAGCACTGAGCAGAAGGGCAAGCCTCATGCAGAGAAAGTAGGAAGATGTCCCATTTCATTAATGCTGCACTTCACAGAAGGAGGACCTGTGACTAATTTTATCTGCCAAAAGGAAAATTCCAATTTCAAAGTGAGCCTGATAACTTGGTTGGTCACCCATCTTAGAGAAGAACCTCCAAACTCAGACTGAGCAATTCTGAATACCAGACTTGCCAATTGCTTTTATGAAAACAGAAGATGGTGAAAGTTTGCAGCTCACCAGCTCTCATATGAAGGATGGTTAAGAGAAGGAATCCCCAGATAGTAATGACAATTCTTCCAATATTTTGTTATTATCAGTGCACTGGGCAGAGCTATTATTGAAGTTTACCACAGAATGAACTACTAGTATGCTGCTAAAGGCAGTAGCTGTTACTCACCTTTATGAGTCCTGAAATAGCAGTGTTGAGTAGCACTCAGTAACTTCGAAGAGAGATGGAAGTCAAAACTCTTTTAAAGAACAGCCTCCAGAAATTTACATCAGAAATTCAATGTATTCTGGATCTGAAGCTTACATAATACTTGAGTTATGTGTTTTGCAGGCATATCTGCTTTTGAGACTGTATTTAATACTTGGCGTAATGAAAGCCAAAAGACCTGCAAGATCCTTAGTTTTGCCAATCAGCAGCATTCTCACAGCCTGTTACAGCACAGGCTGAATGCAAGTTAATATTAACTTTTAACAAAACAGTTACTGGTCTAATTTGCATGGAGTGCTTCATTATGCCTACCTGCACTGAATCAGACAATAGATTATGCCATAGGCAGGCATATGCTACGTGGCAAACTGAAAAAAATATTTTTTTTTCTTCAGAAATAGTATGGATTCTATGAGTTGCAAAATAACTGCAGCCCTAATGGAGACCATCAGAGAGAGGAGTTGTTACGTTAATACTACATGACTGTATTTTTAATCTATACTTTAATCAGGAAGTCCAAAAAACTGTAGACATTTGCTCTTGTAACAGGTAACAGATGATCTCTTTGTATGCCAGAGACTCAGAGGCAAAGTTGATCTAACAGGAGTTTCACCTGCTAATGTTTCCCCATTGCATCCCTACTCTCACAACTCCTGCTGTCTCAAATACATTCATTTCTTTTGCAGCATGTTTCCTCCGCACATTTCTATCAACAGCACCACTGCCTAATACTCAGCCTTAACCCATGAACCTGACTGTTCTGAACTCCAGCAGCTTGGGGAAAGAGCACAAAAAGCAGCACAAATACAGTTTTCCACTCACTCTGAGTGTTAACATGAGATCCCATTTGGAGGCTCCAACTATCATAAAATTAAAAGTTTCCATCCATTGATCCAGTTAAAAGAAGTAGTAGGGGAGAGAGGATGAAAACGGATCCTCAGCAGTGCTACTCAACTCAGAGAGGTAAAATAAAATAAACAGCCAAATCACTTGCAATGGCAACAGTTTACCCAGGCAAAAGTGTACACCACCACCGATTTCTCAGATCTATATTAAGAGCGAGCCCATTTTACAGATTAATGAAAAATGAGGATGGAAGTGATGCTTAGAATTGCAATAAACCTTTTAATTTATTGCTTTGAATCTTATGCATTTGATAGAATGTAGTCTTCTTCAAGGTGAGGTCTGTGGCTATTTGCATTTAGAACTTGCACCTCTCCCCTCTTTATACACAGATAAATAACAAAACTAAAATGTAATGTTCCATTATACCTGTTTGGTTTTTTTTTCACTAGGAAGAATTCAGCTAAATGGAGCAGCAGCGACAAAGCAACTAAGCTTAGTAAATGAAAGCTCTCCCACATCATGGTGTCCAAGGCTAACTGGTAAATCAACATACACATTTTAAACCAGATGTTTTGCTTTCTTACTACATTCAGTTTTGAGAAACTTAATTTCTGTCTCATTTTTTGATGGCTATGTATGAAGTTTGGATGAATGTGTTTTAATGCATTTGTGAATCATTAGTAGGGAAGCGTTGACAATGATGACAATAAAGAGAGGAAGAATGTTTGCCTCTATAAGCCACCCTCAATATTCTATCTCTCTTCAAAAAGTAGTTAGGTATCAAAGTCACAAACATTCAGCAAACACCAGAATTACCAACATGCTGAGAGAATGCTTGGGACAATCTGCCCAGCAGGGTCTTTTACAACCTGAAGGGCTGAAAATACTGTCATTTCAACCTGGACAGCTGTTTGTCCTAAACTTGTTGAAGCAAAGACTGCTCCCTCACGTGAAGTACTTACTTTTGAACTGGACTTTGACAAAGCACAACTCCACCAACATAGATTAAATTTCTGCTTCACACTGAGAAGTACTCAGCTGTGCAGTTCAGCTGCCCATACCATTCTAAGTAAATCTTGTCATACATTAACTCAAAGTCTGGTTAATAATTTAGAAATAAAAAATATAATGTAGCACCTCTAAAATTTTGCTTAATCATCTCTTCCAACTTAGAACTTTTTTTGCACTAGGTAGACGCCTGAACTGTGTGAGAATTCTGTTGCACTGTTTTTTCTGTTTTATTTAATTCTCCATTGATCAAAAATAAGAAAATAATAGCTGGAATTAGGAAGAATACATTAAGAAAAAAAACCCAATGTCCTATAGTTAATAATGAATGATAGTATAGATTTTTAAAAATGCTTTTAGCCTTATATTTTTATAATTATACTCTTCACCAAAAAAATATATTTTTAAATAATGACCTAGAGCTTCCAAATCACTGTGTATAATTTCCCCAGGCATGTCACCTGCATGAGTTA
The DNA here is from genome assembly GCF_949628215.1 of Phalacrocorax aristotelis. Lineage (NCBI taxonomy): Eukaryota > Metazoa > Chordata > Aves > Suliformes > Phalacrocoracidae > Phalacrocorax > Phalacrocorax aristotelis. The sequence goes on from NC_134283.1 coordinate 14,593,661, forward strand.
GGTGAGCAGTAAAACAGAAGAATAATCAAATTTGAAGCATTACTTTAATAATATTTGCCAGATAAAACATTTAGAAAATAGCATAGATAGAAATTAGTCATTCTTCCCAAATGCGGTGTATTATCAATACTGCTACAATAAGCCATCTATACTTGTTCAGACCCAAATTTCAAACATTGCAAAGGCTCCTGACTGAAGGGTCAGATTAGGATTTCCAAAATCTCAGCTGTCAAATTCTGAAAGAACATGTGGTATAACACGTTAGATGGCATCATAAGACCAATATGTTTTCTAAGTAAAATAAGTGCAAGTATCAATTCGCAATTCAGGTCTCACTGCCTGATGGAAGGAAGGAAGGAACAAGAATACCCAGGAGATGGTACATGTACCACAGTGGAGTGGTTTGGGTGTTTTTCTCCAAGCAGTACTTGTTTACATTACATTACTTCAGGGGAAAGATCAGATCCAGAGAAGAGTGCTTGTAACCTGCATCACCAGCCTGGATACAATATTTCCGAAAAGACATTTACAGAAGGTGAGAGGAGGGCATCTGTCTTTCTACCATACTTTCTCTCAGCCCCATTCATTAATCTTTTCTTTTACTTCCTTTTTGGCAGCTTGAATGAAAACAGGTACAAACATAAATCTTTTTAAAAAAAAGAAAAAAGAAATAAAGAAAAAAATCTATGGAAGTGAAGTATGCAGCATCAATATGAGTCAATAAATACTATTTTACAGATTATCAGTGGATGAAATCCATAAAACTGCACCAGATCAGAGATAATCACAGAATCACAGAATCACAGGTTGGAAGGGACCTCAGGGATCATCTAGTCCAACCTTTCTAGGTTAGAGCACAGTCTAGACAAGATGGCCCAGCACCCTGTCCAGATGACTCTTAAAAGTGTCCAATGTGGCTGAGTCAACTGCTTCCCTGGGGAGATTATTCCAATGGTTGACTGTCCTCACTGTGAAAAATTTTCCTCTTGTGTCCAATCGGAATCTCCCCAAGAGCAACTTGTATCCATTCCCCCTTGTCCTCTCCATGTGACTCCATGTAAAAAGGGAGTCTCTATCTTTTTTGTAGCTACCATGTAAGTAGTGGTACCTGGTGATGAGATCCCCTCTAAGCCTAAGCCTCCTTTTCTCAAGGCTGAACAAACCCAGTTCTCCCAGCCTATCTTCATATGGCAGGCTTCCCAGTCCTTTGATCATCTTGGTGGCCCTTCTCTGGACCCCTTCCAGCCTGTCCACATCCTTTTTGTATAGCGGGGACCAGAACTGTACACAGTACTCCAGGTGTGGCCTGAAAAGCACTGAGTCGAGCGGGATGATGACTTCTTTCTCTCTGCTGGTGATGCCCTTTTTGATGCAACCCAGCATCCTGTTGGCCTGCTTGGCTGCAGCAGCACACTGTTCGCTCATGTTGAGCTTCCTGTCCACCAGGACCCCCAGGTCCCTTTCCACAGAGCTGCTCTCCAGCCAGGTGGATCCCAGTCTGTACTGCACTCCCGGATTATGTTTTCCCAGGTTCATGATCTTACACTTGTCCTTGTTGAACTTCATAAGGTTCTTGCTGGCTCACTCTTCCAGCCTATCCAGATCTCCCTGCAGAGCAGCTCTCCCTTCTGGAGTGTCTACTTCCCCACTCAACTTGGTGTCATCAGCAAACTTCATCAGGCTACACTTGATGCCCTTATCCAGATCACTTTTAAAGATATTGAATAACATTGGGCCCAATATCAATCCCTGGGGGACTCCACTTGTGACAGGTTGCCACTTGGAAAAAGAGCTATTTACCACCACCCTTTGGATGTGGCCCGTCAGCCAGTTGCCCGGCCACTGCACAGACCACTTGTCTAGGCTATAACGCATTAATTTCTCCAGGAGGAGACTGTATCAAAGGCCTTGGAGAAGTCTAGGTAGACCATGTCCACCACCCGCCCCATGTCAACCAGGCAAGTCACTGTGTCATAGAAGGCCACCAGGTTTGTCAAGCACGACCTGCCTTTAGTGAAGCCATGTTGTCTTTTCCCAGTCACGTGCTTCATTTGACTTGTGATGGCCCCCAGGAGGATTCATTCCATAACCTTCCTAGGGACTGAAGTAAGGCTGATGGGCCTAGAGTTACCCGGATCCTCCCTCGAGCCCTTCTTGTAGATAGGGGTAACACTTGCCTTCCTCCAGTCCTCTGGGACATCCCCTGTTCTCCATGACTTCTCAAAGATTATGGAGCGTGGCCTTGCAATGACATCAGCCACATAATGCCACATAAAAGTTAAGACTAGTTTCTGACATGTATCAGGATATGTATGTCAGCTTTAAAACACAGTTTAGCCTAATTTTTCTCACATTGTCTCAATATTTTTTCCCCCTGTGACACGCCACTGGTTTCAGAAGAGTTCTTCCTTTACATGAGCACATACACAGTATATTTAGTATATTTTCTTCAGTCTGTTCCCTGGGAATGCATGTCAAAATTTGGGATTTTGAGACATGCCTTTAGGGCATTGCTCTACCCACTGACCAGTGACACATCCTGTAAAAATTCTGAAAAGTAACATTTTGTCCCTTTCAAAGTTTGCAAACTTTATTCAAAGTCAAAGGAGCACTAAGGGAGGGGGAAAGAGTTTTTAAATTCCTGAAAACAGAGAAATGAGACCCTGCTTAAGGGAGGAAGCATTTTATTTAGTATGGTAGGCTTTTAAAGAACAAGGAGGATTCTTGGGGATTACTTTGTTTTGGAGAAATTTCTGACTAATCTTTTTGTTGCCTGTTGTATGCATAAGGTACTATTTCTGCTTGAAAAGTGCCTTTATCTACTAACAGTGTTGCTTTTCTTTCTATTTCAAATACCACTGCTACATAAAAGTGTGCTAAAATGTTCAAATTAAAATCCGAAAGTCCATCACACACACCATCTCCCTTCAAAAGGAAAGGAGAAGGTTAAGACAAAGGACCTTCTAGAGCAGCAGCAGGAGGTACGCTGGAATTCATTGGGAACTCCACAACCTTTGTCACTCCAGCAAAAGCAGGCAGAAAACAGACAGGCAGGCTGTCACTTCTCAGTACTGTTTAGTCCATGCTGCATTTTACAGACAAGCAAGAGACTTCCTGTTGTCCTGAAAACTTTTAGTAACTCTGACAAATAGTTCAGTTAAAAACAGGGAACTTGTTATGGGGTGATAATTTATTGGTCAAATCCTCTGAAATATTTATTTATTTTTATTCCTGTTGATGCAACCAACAGTCAAAACCAAAACCTTGTGCTTTACTGTGTCTCTTCCAGTTTCTGTAATAAACACACAGTTTCCTTCTTCAGAGTTCATAATTGAATATGGTGTCTATATAACTTTTATAAGGAACTACAAAATCCTCCTCCCACAGGCAAAGCCAAGGGATATTCATCACCACAGTCTGTAAATAAAATGTCAATATGCATAAGCACGGTCTCTCACACTAAACATCTGTGAAATTTATTTTGTAGTGTTTTCACATTTTTGTTCAGAAAGCACGTACTGTCTGCAAAGAAGAAGCCATGTAGCTCTCTGACACAAAGTCAAGATGGTTCTTTAGAAGGACACACAGATTCAACAATCAGAAAAGTGGTCCAGTCCTGCTCTGGATACTTAGTTACATATCAGAACACTATGAATTCCAAAGTTCTGTAGTTTTACATTGTGTAACTTCATTTACTACTTATGATTTATGCTGAAAAATAGCTAGAACTGACTCAAGGCTGGAAATGCACCAAGTGCTGAAACACCATCCCAAATGCAACTGTATACAGCTGTGTAAATATTATGAACATAAACAGAAATTAACTTTAGTTAAAAAGGAATGGATACTTTCAGTAGGGTAAATACAGACCCGTACTAATGTGTATACTCCCATCACTACTGACAAGGAACCACTACAGAAAACTTCTATATGTATGTGATAACAGAAGTGCCCATGGAGAGTAAGATGAAAAGCAAAATGAATCCTTCAAGCCCTCATCCAAGGACCAAAAAAAATATAAGTACATATACTTGATTGTTGCCATAGAGATGGCATAGAGCTTTCAAATCTCTTCTAGTACCATGTTTGCTCAGTAATTTGTTACAAGGTATAGATTTTTTCCTTTATTAATACTATGCCTTCTACATCTTGCCTGTAAATTCAATAAGATGTCACAGGTAAAAATCGCTGCTGAGGGCAACAAAGTATTTCTCAAGTACTGTTCAATTATAGAACAAACATTAGGAACAACTAAACAACAGAATTATTAATTTTTTAAAAACCTGGAAGGTGTGGGTGTTTGGGTGGGGTTTTTTTGGGGGGTGGGGGTGAGTTGTGGGTTTGTTTGGGGTTTTTTTCCTCTTTTCCTCCCCCTAATTGCTTTAAAATACAATAGCTCATCCTAGAACACTGCAATCCTGGTATCAGTGATAGGCAATATCATATTTACTAGAAAGTTAGATCGCAGAGTGTCCAGAGGTGCTGAAAAACTCTCTGACAATAGGATCCCCAGTCAGGTAGATTTCTTGCACTGCACCGTTTGCAAAGTTGGAACCAAATAGCCTCCTGTAATACATGCAGCTAAATATTCATCTACTGAGTCCAGCAAACCCCCTCCAACTGCTCATTAACTTTTCCACTTAAACATTTAGTGATCTTTTGAAGTCCACATGGTTCCACCTTCCTGAGAAGCACCAAACAGGGAATTTTGCCTGGTTCTGCAGAAGGCGCAGAACATCTTCCGGAAGCACTGGCTGTTTTCCCTTCCTACTCTCTCAATTGGAGAGTAAGAATACAAAACAAAATTTCATCCTCTTTCAAGGCTACTTTCAGCCATCCTGGGCTAATTTTTACTATCCTAAAAGTAATTATCTTAGAGGAAGCAGCATCTGCCCCACTGCAGAGGGGAAAGGTTGGGTATCCTGTCCCTGTATCAGTATGTTTTGTAGTATAAAATATGAAGGTTCAGTGGAGGAAACAATTCATGCTGAAACATGCACAACAGCATAGCGAGAGGGAAGGAACAGAGAAATTATTTTCTGCTACAGCACAGACTTTTTAAGTAGGCTAATACAGATGACAATACCTGGTCTGACAGAGATATTTGTATCTCTAAAGTGAAGCAACACTTAGTTTAATTAAGATGAAATGCAAGATTACATGTGAATAAGAGGGGGTTGGGGGGAAAGGTTTTGGGAAGGAATAATTTGTTCAAAAGCGTTTTTAAAAAAAAGCTATGAGGAATTCAAAAAGGGACTGGCCCCAAAGGCACCAGGAAGAGATCGCTCTGTAAGACACAGCTGTTTTACTGGCAAACAGTAAAATCATGCTTATGTCCAAACTGTGAGGGATTCTGTAACAACTATTAGTTAGTAGTTATTGTTTTACCTTTCCTTGTACATAAGGAATTGTTTTCCATAGTAATTATGTTATTCTGAGATGCTTTTTTTGCCAGATGAATTCTCAGACAGCTAGTTATTTCACTTCCTTTCCATCTATCTTTCTAGCCTCCCACTTTAGCTGCTGTCTTGTTATCAAGTTTTATTATGAACCTTGCCGTAATTAGCAATGAACAACAAAATAGTGGCATAAGATTCCCAACTTTAATCTAAAATTACCACCTTGTTGACTCCAAAGACCAAAATGAGTTATCCAAATTAATCCAATACCTTCAAAGAACAAAAAGGTACTAATGCAACTTCACTGGGTTTCAAAGTTCTTGGCCTGATATTAATGGGACTACACAAAATAATTATATCATTTCACTGAACACTTACACTGAAATGATACTGAATGCTGAAACATAGAAAAATACTGAAAATACAGAACTAAGTTAGCTGCATCATTTCACACAGATACTGCTTATCACATGGAACAAAGATCCCCATACCACAGGAATGCAGTACAGATCCCTTCCATCTGCACATGCATCTCATCACCACAGTCTACTGTTGATCACAGTAGCAAGACAGTGTTCAGGTGATCCATCCTCTGACCAGATCACACTGTTACTCAGGGGCATCAATGAATGATGGACAATTAAATAAAGAGCAGTCAGATGTGAGAGGAGCTGGGGTGGGAGAGATCAGTTGACTAACTCCCTTTCACTTGGTCCAACTCTTGTGCCACTTATACCGGCATTAACTTTACCAAGATGCTTGCTCTTGCCAGCATAACAAGACAGATAATCACCAAATCCTGTCCCTTACTTCATTCAGAGCTTGCTCTGATTCCTATAGTCTCTACTGTCCAAGACCATGAAGAGACCCTAGGTGCCAGACCAGCTTCTGAGTGGATTAGTCTTCTTTCTCCTACCTGTCACTGTAGGAACCCTTCTGTAGAACTGCACTCAATTAAACAGCTCCCAAGGCTGGCCTGCTGATACCGCTATTATATAACTGTATAGTTATATACATAAACGATAATATATAAACGATATAATATATAAATGATATAATATATATAATGATATAATATATAAACGATATATTAACTTTGTGCATGAGGAAGAGACAGGCCAGAGTACGAACATTTGAAGCATGAGGTCTTCTGTAAACCCCAGTTCTAACACAAATGCCTAATCCCACAGCCAAAGGATTAATTAGCTCAGTCTACAGCAAATGGTTTAATTAGAACACCATCTGCTTTAAGTTTTTCTGATGGCTAGAAGAGCCTAGAAGTAGATTAAAACATATGCTACTACAACAATATTAGAATAATAAAGCAGCCAGACTTCCACAGAAACCTATGGAATAATTTACATCATCTTTTTGCTATTAGTGTCAGAGTATTTGAAGACTGATTCTTCTTTATTAAATCCATGGAGCTTCTGTTTCTATGTGAAAGGGTAGCATCAAGACCCTAACCCAGCAAGCTGACTGTACTGTGAGATAACTCAGGAGGATCTCCATAAAGAGGTGCCTGGTAGCAGTACTACTAGTAGTAATAGTAAAGTATCTCTTCTTTTTTTTTTTTAAAAAAAAAAAGTAATTTTATTTTAGATGTCAGAGTGCACACCTTGCAAATCTTCATTCCACTGCACTCCAGATTAAAAAACACGGGTACCAGGCTGAGTTAATAGAGTGAAACTCACCCCAGGAGTTCCTTCAGGTGGGAACTACTACTACTAATTATAGAAACCACTAGTTAAAGATGGAACATATATATAAGGGTCATGTAATCTACCAATGTAGTACATGCCCTCGAGTACATGCCCTACTGCTCTTCTCCCTCTGGTGTAAGTGTACCTTGTTAGCATTTACGCTACCCCTATACATACATACAATGAATGGAAGAATAATACAATTATTCATCATTATATGTAATTTTTAGGTCTGTGACATGGAATTTATAAGCATGAAGGAAAATGCAGTTTGCAAACTGATTAGATCAAATTGAAATATTTACATAATTTTAAAAACAGGAGACTATATCTTATTAAAACATTAATATCCATGTGTTCCTTAAATTCATATAGGCAGCCAGTGCTCTGGCAATTATATGTGATATCACATTTCTGTATTCCGTGAATCACTGTGAAATGTTCTATGAAAGAATAACATGTCTAATTTTATTCTGAAGATGAATGATTCGTCATGCAGAAATCCCCATTAGATTTAACCATTACTAAAAAACAGGGTAATAAATCATCATTTTGCATCAAATGAAGAAGCAGCACCTTTCTTTGGTTGTTCAGTCGTAATCATGATAAATGGACATTGCAGGGCAGGTGAATTTTAACAAACATCCAATATGCTTAGATTAATTAGATTTTGTTTTCTAGTTTTTGTTCTCTCTTATTCTATGAATGAGACACTAGAGTTGAAAGTAACATTGAATATACAAGTATTCACTGTTGCATTAAAAAGGTGTTTGTTCTCACAAGGCGTCCTACAGAAGTCAATGGGACTTTACAAAAGTGCTGGTAGGAGAACATGATTGAACAGTTCAGAATAGTTACTGCACCTTCCTTTAAATTTGTTCATCTCTACCAGTGAAGCTCCACACAAGGAAATATGGGCACACAGAACACAGAGAACACAAATGCTTCTAATATGTCTGACCAGTCTAATTTGTACATGAGGATTAGCCCGTGGTCTAAGACTTCCAGTTACCAAACATTCAGTTCCTCTAGTTCTGATCACTCTAATTTTCCTTATTAAAAAAAAACAGAGGACATGCTGAGAGAATCCTGCATTTCAGCTTACCTGCAGGGTCTGTCTCTACACGTTCTGTGAAATGAAACATAAGTAAACCACAAAAAATACCCAGCACCATTGCAGAGAATGTCATCAGCACTGTACAATTGCAGCTAAGAAAGTGTAAGTAATTTCATCAGCTGCTGCTATTAGCAGATATGTGATCCTTCCTAGAAATCATTAATCCAAATTCTTATATATCCTGCATATACACATATATTGGTCCCATTATAGAAACAAAAAAGACAATTATTTCCCAACAAAAAATGGTTTTGATGTGAGGGGTTTGGCTTTTATGAGAATGGGACGTTCTTCAGCAACCATAGCCTACTAGGGAGGGATAGAATCCACCTGTCTGGAAGGGGTAAGGGAATCTTTGGCAGCAGGCCAGCCAACTTGGTGAGGAGGGCTTTAAACTGAGGGACTTGGAGGGGTGGGGACCAAAGTGGCAATGCTAATGCCATCACATACAACAGGTGAATAAGACAGGTCAACCAGAGCAGTAACAAAGGTGCCTTAGATGCCTCATGAGATGACAGCCAGAAGACCAATCACCTCAAGGGTGTGCATGGCTATAGTGGACCCTCATTCACCCCCCTCCAGGGAAACCTGTATGCTCAAGTACATTTCTGAAATGCTTATACACCAACGCACGCAGCATGGGCAATAAACAGGGGGAACTAGAGGTCTGTGTGCTGTCGCAGGGCCATTATCTGATTGCAATCAAAGAGACATGGTGGGATAGTTCGCATGACTGGAATGTGGTCACGGATGGCTACAGGCTTTTCAGGAAAGACAGACCAGCAAGGTGAGGTGGGGGAGTTGCTTTTTATGTGAGGGAGCAACTGGAATGCATCGAGCTCTGCCTAGGAGTGGAAGGAGAACAAGTTGAGAGTTTGTGGATAAAAATTAAGGGAAAGGCAAATATGGGTGACACAGTTGTGGACGTTTGCTACAGGCCACCTGATCAAGAAGAGGTTGTTGATGAAGCCTTCTACAGACAGCTGAAAGTAGCCTCAAAATCACTCGCCCTTGTCCTCATGGGGGACTTGAACCACGCTGATATTTGCTGGAAAGGCAACACAGTGAGCCATGCACAATCCAGAAGTTTCCTGCAGGCCACTGAGGACAAATGTTTGATGGAAGTGGTGGAGCCAACATGGTGAGATGTGCTGCTCAACCTTACAAACCTCAAACCTACAAACTACCTACAAAACCTCAACCTACAAACACGGAAGGGCTGTTTGAGGATGTGAGAGTTGGGGGTAGCCTTGGCTGCAGTGACCATGAGATGGTCGAGTTCAGGATACTGCGTGGTAGAAGCAGGGCAACGAGTCAGGTTACAACCCTGGACTTCAAGCAGGCCAACTTTGGCCTTTTCAAAGACCTGCTAGGAGGAATCCCATGGGCTAGGGCTCTGGAAGGCAGAGGGGTCCAAGAGAGCTGGTCAGTATTCAAGGACCACTTCCTCCAAGCTCAAGACTGGTGCATCCCTAGGAGGAAGTCAGGCAGAGGAGCCAGGAGACCCGCATGGATGGGCAAAGAGCTTCTAGAGAAACTCAGGTGGAAGAGGGAGGTTCACAGTATGTGGAAAAAGGGACTGGCCATTTGAGAGGAATATAGGAACGTTGTCAGGGTATGCAGAGATGCAGCGAGGAAGGCCAAGGCCCACTTGGAATTAAATCTGGCATTGCATGTCAAAGATAACAAGAAGGGCTTCTTTAAATACATCAGCAGTTAAAGGGAGACTGGGGATACAGTGGGCCCACTGCTGAATGAGGAAGGGGCCCTGGCAACACAGGATGCAGAGAAGGTGGAGTTACTGAATGCATTCTTTGCTTTGGTCTTCACTGCTAAGGCTGGCCCTCAGGCATCTCAGCCCCCAGAGGAGAGAATAAAAATCTGGAGAAAGGAAGACTTACCATCAGCTGAGAAGGACTGGGTCAGAGATCACCTGTGCAAACTGGATCCTTGCAAATCCATGGGCCCCAATGGGATGCACCCGCGAGTGCTCAGGGAGCTGGCAGATGTTCTTGCTGAGCCACTCTCCATCATTTTTGAAAGGTTGTGGAGGACAGGAGAGGTGCCTGAGGAATGGAGGACAGCAAATGTCACTCCAATCTTCAAAAAGGGCAAGAAGGAGGACCTGGGGAACTATAGGTCAGTCAGCCTCACCTCCAACCCCAGAAAGGTGATGGAGCAGTTCATCCTGGAGGTCATCTCCAGGCATGTAGAGGACAAGAAGGTTATCAGAAACAGTCAACATGGATTCACCAAGAGAAGATCATGCTTGACCAACCTGATAGCCTTCTATGATGGTGTGACTGGCTGGGTGGACGAAGGGAGAGCAGTGGATGTTGTCAATCCTGACTTCAGTAAGGCATTCGACACTGTCTCCCATAGCATCCTCATAGGCAAGCTAAGGAAGTATGGGTTGGATGAGCGGACAGTGAGGTGGATAGAGAACTGGCTCAACAACAGAACTCAGAGGGTCGTGATCAAGGGGGCAGAGTCTGGATGGAGGGCCGTAATTAGCAGTGTTCTCTAGGGTAATGTGCTGGGTCCAGTCCTGTTCAACATATTCATCAATGACCTGGATGATGGGATAGAGTGTAACCTCAGCAAGTTCGCTGATGACACCAAGCTGGGAGGAGTGGCTGATACACCAGAAGGCTGTGCTGCCACCCAGCGAGACCTGGACAGGCTGGAGAGCTGGGCCGAGGGGAACCTGATGAAATTCAACAAGAGCAAGTGCAACGTCCTGCCCCTGGGGAGGAACAACCCCATGCACCAGTACAGGCTGGGGGCTGACCTGCTGGAAAGCGGCTCCGCTGAGAAGGACGTGGGAGTGCTGGTGGACAGCAAGTTGACCATGAGCCAACAATGTGCTCTTGTGGCCAAGAAGGCCAATGGTATCCTGGGGTACATTAAAAGGAGTGTAGCCAGCAGATTGAAAGAGGTTATCTTCCCTCTCTGCTCTGCTCTAGTGTGACCACATTTGGAGTACTGTGTCCAGTTTTGGGCCCCCCAGTTTAAGAAGCACAGGGAACTGCTCGAGCAAGTCCAGCAGAGAGCTACCAAGATGATCAGGGGACTGGAGCATCTCCCTTATGAGGAAAGGCTGAGAAACTTGGGTTTGTTTAGCCTGGAGAAGAGAAGACCGAGGGGGGATGTCATCAATACCTATAAGTATCTAAAGGGTGGGTATCAGGACAATGAGACTAGACTCTTTTCAATAGTGCCCAATGACAGGACAAGGGGCAATGGGCTCAAGTTGGAACATAAGAAGTTCCACCTCAATATGAGAAAAAGCTTCTTTACTGTGAGGGTGACAGAGCAGTGGAACAGGCTGCCTGGGGAGGTTGTGGAGTCTCCTTCCCTGGAGACATTAATAAAAACCTGCCTGGATGCGTTCCTGTGCCCCCTGCTCTGGGTGTACCTGCTCAAGCAGGGGGGTTGGACAAGATGATCTCCAGAGCTCCCTTCCAACCCCTACCATTCTGTGATTCCCTTTTCAAAAAACATCTCTATCTAAACATCATAAAGTCTTTGCAAATCTACTTTATTTCACAACTTGTTTCCAAATGGAATGGTGGAGAGTCCAAGGTCTCCCATATCCTCCACAGTATCTTCTAGAGCATCACCGTCATCATAACCCACTGTCTCAACAAAACCAAAGAAACCAAGAAACACAACAGGCAAAAAAATAAACAATCCACCCCAGACCCACAAAAACTTATTTGCATGCTCTGGAAGAAAAACCTTGGGAGTCCTCATACAATGAGCATCTTAAGTAATGATTCAAAACCTAATATTTAACTAGATTTGCTACAGTAGTTAAGATTGGCCTTTAACCAAAGCATTCTAAATTTGTTCCCCCATATCCATGCATAATGGCTGTTTTAAGAACTGCAGCAAAACCAACACCTTTAGTGGCTTGCAACTTGGTCAGACTAGGAATTTCCACACCACCACCAACCTCCCTCCCCACAATGGAACCCGCTTTCCTAAAACAACTGTGACCTTGTTACCAAATTTGAAGCATCTGCTCCAATGTAAATAAGAGCTAAAATTTTTCAGAGAGACAAGAAAGAAACTTAATACAGGAAAAAAATAGCATATTCCTGTAATCTTGAAAACAAATAATACTAAAACTGAATCATACCATCTTTTATAAATCTTTCCATAAGAAACAAAAAATCATCCTGAAACATACATATGGACGTTTTCACTATGAAAAACTAAGTTCTGCAGGTTTCTAAAGAAATGAAACCAGAAAATTCTCAATTTACTCCTAGTGGCCAATAACCTGTGACCAGAACTCCTGATCACTACAACACATACTAAATAAATAACAAAGGGAGTGTCAATTAACCTTATCTACCTACAGTAAGCATGAATATTCCATAGTTCTATATTTGTGCTTTAGCACATATGTGAAATAAGGGGAATAATCTTTGGCTCTATATTATATCACTTTGAAAGTAAGTTTAGAGAGTGTTTGAGTCCGCATGAATTCTATTAAGAGGGCAGTATTCTATTAGGAGCTCTGAGTGTTTCAGGGGTAGTGGGAGAAATGGTTAAGAGGGTATTAGAACAGAGTAAAAGAATTGGCTTGATCAGGCAGACCCATCTGAGCTGAAAAACCATGGAAACAGAGTAAGCTTAAGGCCCTCATTCTCAACAGTGCTTCAGGAAAGCAGTTTGTGGGGACAACCCCATTTGTTTCTCCTGGACACTGCAACTCATTGCTCATCACTTTTTAAAAATCAGAATATGTATCCTGACTTGAATGGAATCATTTAAAAAAAAGTATTTTCTAACCATACCTTTAATATTTAGGATATATATGAAGCTCTTCAGAAATTTTTGTTGGGCTCAAATTTGATTAGCAGTTCATAGGGATATACAATTCTTACTTTTTGAAGCCTAATTCTGTTTCCTTGAAGGAGTGGAAAAAAGAAAGAGAAAAACCTATGGAAGCACATAGCCTTGGGTGAAGGATAAAGTTTGGGAAACCAATGAACATGTGAGTTGCTTCAGATTGTACATGGATACTGAAAGGTCACTAGGGTAGTAAGAAGCAGAAGAGATTAGAAATTGGAAAAATTCATGTAATGCTAAGCATAGTAATGTCTAAATTGGAAAGCAATATACCAAGGCCAGCATTGCACAGAGAAGCAAAAGAAAGAATTACGAAGGCTGAAAAGACTCATAGGAAGTCCTGTGAAGTAGGATAACACTATGTCTATGTGCCTTCCTGCTATCTTGCTTCCTTTCTCTCCTCCCCTGGCTCTTCCCTTGCCATCTGTAATATATTTGCTCTCTTCCCACTGGAATGGAAGTTCATTCAGGACGGTCAATGTTTTAATCTGTACTGGGATGACTGGTGCAATCCACTGTGGCACTCACCCACAATCTGAGTGGGATACATTACTACTGCGATGAGCTACTGACAGCTTTACGGAGATATTCATTGATATAAAAGGTAGAAGCATTTATAGCTGCTGGTTCTCCCAATCAACTATTTCAACAGGATGCTGGAGACATCTAAAACTTTCCTTCCAGTCTTTCCATTTTTAACCCAAATCCACTGGGCTTTTCCTAGCCTTCATCCAGGTCATTTGCACCCTGAACATGCCTAGAAAATTAGGGAATCTACTATATATTGCATTCCAAAGCCACCTCCCTATAGGCAGGCACCAGAGACATTTATTTCATACAGGTAAACATTTTTTTCCCTCATCAATATTGTAGAGTCTTCTCAGTACTTATTACATCATTGAATCATTTTGGGATGGAAAGAATAACAGGAACAGTAGGCGAAAGAAAGTTATGGGTGAAGTATCTTAACACTAAATCCATTTTCTTACAATGAAGGGATGTACAGGACAGCAGCTCAATAAATCACCAGCTAATCAGTGAGTAAGCAAGCATGTCCTTGCATATTGGCCACCCAGAGTTTTTTTTTCCAGGAGCTGAGGAATGGCAGTCAGCAGGTATGACAACAAGTAAGATGACATGAAAGCCTAATGAGCTACTGTTGGGGAATTTTATTTTAAATGTGATAATAAGTACCTATTATGATCTCCCAAATGATATGTTCAGAAGAGTTTGTTGGGAAGGGAAAAAAGCAAACCCAAAACAAACAAAAAAAGCCCTACTGATCTGTCGTTAAAAAGTTACATCTGGCCAGCCCAGATAAAACATGGAAGGGGCCTGGCATTGATATGGGAATTGAATTATTTGTTTTGTTTGACTTTTACTGAAGAAAATGGAATCTAACACTTCTTTCTATCTACCAAGCAATCTGTCAGTACAGGAAGAGCAGAGTCAAACTTACCAGCTTTGCTGACAAAATGTTCTGCATATTAGTAGCAAGGAAGAAAAAACTAACATCATGCCAACAAACATTCTAACTTGAAATCACTAGTTACAGAAAAGACTATCTTGGAATACTAATTATCCAACAGAAGAACAGAGATTGTCCTATTAAATACAGTGCTATATATTGAACAAATGTGGATGGAGCTAATTTAGAACTATGCCAAAGGAGCAGACAAGCAAAATCCTTCAGGCACTATTGAAGATTAACATGATCAGCAGAGCCCTATTTCCCAGAGAAAATGTCCTGAACAGAAATTAAATGGAAGAGAAGGAGAAATAGAGAAGTTATTAAAGAACACTGATAAGGAATGCATTGTCCTGGACCATAAGGAAAAACCCCATTAAGCTTCACTTGTAACGAGAATGTGTTTAATCACTTATACGGATATGTAATCACCACCTATTCCAGAACATTGGCTAGAGGAAAACATGCTGGAAGCAGGCCAGGTGCTGAAGTTCCTGGAAAGCACTAAATAGCTTTTATTACACACACAATATAAATATTAAATAAAGAAAGAAGAGGTCAAGTCAGACACCATTTACAGAATTTCCTTTTAAAATTTAATTCATATATGGATTTCAAGGGTTTTACAAAAATTGCTTAATTTCAATGTGAATTCAAAAATAATTAATACACACAGGATATATACAAAAAGGATTGATTGCTGTAGAAACAACTTCTTACAAAACTAGCTCTGGGGAACTCCATGATCTACAATCACACTGCTGTAGTACCCTGATGTTCCCTTTTTTCACATAGGCTACGTGATCCATGCTGGATGCCTGAAAATCCAGAACAACCACCATGTCAGAGAACAGGTCTTGATTGCAGTAGCTTAACTCCTTAGGAAAGGGACCTCAACCCCCTTTCTTATAAATGCATGACAAGGAAGTAAAGAATTTCAAGGGTAAATCCCTACTATAACTGCCCTCCTCCCAAACTTGAGTTTTCTTTTCAATGATATTGATTCTATAATATATTTCCATACATATATAGTATGATGTATTAGCCAGAAGAAACACTTAATGAAGTCTGTCTTCCCCATATTCACCTATTTAGATAAAGTTTATTAAAAATATTCTCACTAGGAAATTAATACTGAAAAAATCACCAGCTCTTCCAAAGAGCTTCTTGCTAAGGGCTTAATGGTCATGACCTTCAGCAGAGTCAAGCTCATCAGCAACCTGAATGGCAGGACCCTAATGGGGGACAGATAAAACAGGCTTTCATTTTGCAGAGGGCTTTAAGGGAAAGAACTGCCCATTCTGACACCGGATTACCATGGAGTCACAAAAAACACACAATATTTAAGACTACAGACCTAAAAAACAGAAACTCAGTAGTTCATAGTTTTTATATAGGAAAGATGTGAAGTAAGGTTAGGAAAGTGGTAGTGCCAACTGGAAGAGCAAAAAGTTAAAAAAATATGAAATCACAAAAAGCAAACCCTCCCAAAACCCAGACTCTCCAGTCAGCTTTCATCAGTTCTTTTGGTATCAACTGATGATGCACCGAGACAAGCAAGAAGACTCAGGAAACTCCTACTATACAATAAACTTGTTTAGACACCTGCTCAGCCCTTGGCTTGCATCTCAGGGTAACAACACAATTCCCATTACCCCAGTTCCACAAGACAACTGATTTAAACATACCTTCTACCACTGATGGAACAATTAATGTAGGTGGATGTTGCTGGGTACATAGTTACTGCAGAAAAAAAGAACTTCCCCCTTAATAAAAAGTTATATATTACTAACGTACAGTATTAGTATTATTTTAGGATAAAAAGCTATACAAGACCATGTTATCAGGGCATGTCACATACACAAACACTAGGATTTCTACATGTTATAACTACCAAATTGTATTGGAGATTAACCAATGGTTTCTTCATCCACTTCTCTTTAACCCTCATACTTCATTTAAAAACATTCTAGATTAAAATAACTGAGGTATGTAGCGTATTTACAGACATATTTATATTAACTTTTTCTTAAATTAGCCTTCTAACCAAGTAGAAAAATGTTTGTAATTCATTCTCTTATATATATTACACAAACATATTATCGTGGTTTAGCCGGCAACTCAGCCCCACACAGTCGCTCGCTCACTCCCCACACAGTCGCTCGCTCACTCCCCCACCGGTGGATGGAGGAGAGAATCAGATGGGTAATGCTCACGGGTTGAGATAAGAACAGTTTAATAATTAAAATGAAACAACAACAAAAATGCAATGGAAAGGAAAACGACGAGAGGCGTGAAATGCAGGGGGAGGGGGATGTACCACCGAAACAAACCACATGTGCCACAGCCGCTCACCACCCGCCAACCCAACACCATGCCTCCCTGAGCCACAACTGCCCCACTTAATATACTGGTCATGGTGTCACATGGTATGGAATGAACATCCCATTAGCCAGTTGGGGTCAGCTGCCCCAGCCGTGGCCCAGCCCCTCCCAGCCTCCCACCAATGCGGCAGAGCACGTGAAGCTGGAAAGGTCCCCAACCACCACAGGCACCACAGTGAAGAGAATTAACCCCTTCTCAGCCAAAACCAGCACATTCTCCACCCCTTATTCCAGACCATTTACACCATGCCCAGGTCCCATATGATGCAATACAACCGTACCAACCACCACCCCTCCCCTTCCCATCCTTTAACATAATACACAGACATCATTCCCTTAGTCTATGGACCTTCCCTGTAAAATGTCCATCAAAATGTCCATTGAGTTCACCCAGTCCATGACTCTGGGCTCCAGCAGTCATATCAGTCTTTCAGGGCAGGAGAGATGGTGTGTGTGGCAGTGGGTTGCTGCCTACCGAGTCAGTCATCATTCCATCACTGCTGCACTTTGCTTGTTTCACAGTTTATCTTCCATGGATTGGGAAGCTCGTACTCTGATCTCATTGATACAACACAGAGTTGACACACAATATTATATAGCAGTTTGCATTGTGCCATTCTGTTCATTGGCTGTTTTCGCCCAAAATCAAATCCCCTTGAGGCACACATCAGACTTCTCCATCCTCCTGCATCACCCACCAAGTGCACTGACGTCCTCAAGCAAAAGCAATCCCATGAATGGGTTTGCCTTTGCCTGACACAGGAAGAACCCAGACTGTTTTGCCCAGCATACTTTTTGCGTGCACTAGAGGGACTCTATCCCCTTCCACAGTATGTAGGATTTCTGACTGGGCAGGGCCAGCTCGATTGGCAGATCCCCTCGTGTTGACTAACCAGATGGCCCTTGCTAAATGTGTATCCCAGTGTTTAAATGTTCCACCCCCCATTGCTCTCAGCATAGTTTTTAACAGCCCATTGTACCTTTCAATTTTCCCAGAGGCTGGTACATGACAGGGGATGTGATACACCCACTCAATACTGTGCTCTTTGGCCCAGGTGTCTATGAGGTTATTTCGGAAATGAGTCAGTCCCATTGTCTGACTCAATTCTCTCTGGGGTGCCATGTCATCACAGGACTTGTTTTTCGAGACCCAGGATAGTGTTCCGGGCAGTGGCGTGGGGGGACAGAATATGTTTCCAGCCAGCCAGTCATTGTTTCTACCATTGTAAGCACATGATGCTTGCCTTGGCGGGTTTGTGGTGTGATATATTTCAGCCATCATCCCCCATACCACAGAGGCTTTACTCGCTTCGCTTGCAGCGCACGTTTCACATTCATGGATAACCTGTGCAATAGCGTCCATGGCCAAGTCCACCCCTCAATCACGAGCCCATCTGTGTGCTGCATCTCTCCCTTGATGGCCTGAGGTGTCATGGGCCCACCAAGCTAGAAATAGTTCACCCTTATGTTGCCAGTCCAGATCCACCTCAGCCACTTCAATCTTGGCAGCCTGATCTACCTGCTGGTTGTTCTGATGTTCTTCAGTGGCCCGACTCTTGGGGATGTGAGCATTGACATGACGTACCTTTACAACCAGGTTCTCTCCCCAGGCAGCAATATCTTGCCACAATGTGGCAGCCCAGATGGGTTTGCCTTTACGCTGCCAGTTGCTTTGCTTCCACTGCTGTAACCAAGCCCACAGGGCATTTGCCACCATCCAGGAGTCAGTATAGAGATAGAGCACTGGCCGCTTTTCCCGTTCAGCAATGTCTAAGGCCAGCTGGATGGCCTTTACCTCTGCAAACTGGCTCGATTCACCTTCTCCTTCAGCAGTTTCTGTGACTTGTCGTGTAGGACTCCATACAGCAGCCTTCCATCTCCGGTGCTTTCCCACAAGGTGACAGGACCCATCAATGAACAGGGCATACTGCTTTTCATCTTCTGGCAGTTTGTTATACAGTGGGGCTTCTTCAGCACATGTCACCTCCTCCTCTGGTGATATTCCAAAGTCTTTGCGTTCTGGCCGGTCCATAATCACTTCCAAGATTCCTGGGCGACTGGGGTTTCCTACTCGAGCCCGCTGGGTAATCAGTGCAACCCATTTACTCCATGTAGCATCAGTTGCATGGTGTGTAGAGGGGACGTGTCCTTTGAACATCCAGCCCAGCACTGGCAGTCGGGGTGCCAGGAGCAACTGTGCCTCAGTACCAATCACTTCTGAGGCAGCTCGGACCCCTTCATATGCTGCCAATATCTCTTTTTCAGTTGGAGTATAGTGGGCTTCGGACCCTCTGTATCCCTGACTCCAAAACCCTAGGGGTCGACCTCGGGTCTCCCCTGGCACTTCCTGCCAGAGGCTCCAGGTAGGGCCATTCTCCCCGGCTGCAGCGTAGAGCACATTTTTTACATCTTGTCCTGCCCGGACTGGCCCAAGTGCTACTGCACGAACTATCTCCTGTTTAATCTGTTCAAAGTCTTGTCGTTGCTCAGGGCCCCATTTGAAATCATTCTTATTCCAGGTCACTTGATAGAGAGGGCTTATGATCAGACTGTAACATGGAATATGCATTCTCCAAAAACCCACAATGCCCAAGAAAGCTTGTGTTTCCTTTTTGCTAGTTGGTGGAGACATGGATGCTATTTTGTTGATCACATCCATTGGAATCTGATGATGACTATCTTGCCATTTGATTCCTAAGAACTGGATCTCTTGTGCGGGTCCCTTCACCTTACTTTGTTTTATGGCAAAACCAGCTTTCAGAAGGATTCGGACGATTTTCTCTCCTTTCTCAAAAACTTCTTCCGCTGTGTTGCCCCACACGGTGATATCATCAACGTATTGAAGGTGTTCTGGAGCTTCTCCCTGTTCCAGTACAGTCTGAATCAGTCCATGGCAAATGGTAGGACTGTGTTTCCACCCCTGGGGCAGTCGATTCCAGGTGTACTGGACACCCCTCCAAGTGAAGGCAAACTGTGGCCTGCACTCTGCTGCCAGAGGGACTGAGAAGAATGCATTAGCAATATCAACTGTGGCATACCACTTGGCCGCCTTTGACTCCAGTTCGTATTGAAGTTCTAGCATGTCTGGCACAGCAGCACTCAATGGTGGAGTGACTTTGTTCAGGCCACAATAGTCTACTGTTAGTCTCCACTCTCCATTAGACTTCCGGACTGGCCATATGGGACTGTTAAAGGGTGAGTGGGTCTTACTGATGACTCCTTGGCTCCTCAGTTGGTGAATGAGTTTATGGATGGGGATCAGAGAGTCTCTGTTGGTGCGATATTGCCGCCGGTGCACTGCTGTGGCAGCGATTGGCACCTGTTGTTCTTTGACCTTCAGCAATCCCACAATAGAAGGGTCCTTCGAGAGACCAGGCAAGGTAGACAGCTGTTTAATTTCCTCCGTCTCCAAGGCAGCTACACCAAAAGCCCACCTGTACCCTTTTGGGTCCTCGAAATACCCTCTCCTGAGGTAGTCTATGCCAAGGATGCACGGAGCCTCTGGGCCAGTCACAATGGGGTGCTTTTGCCACACATTCCCAGTTAGGCTCACTTCGGCCTCCAATACAGTTAGCTCTTGGGATCCCCCTGTCACTCCAGCAATGCTGATGGGTTCTGTCCCTATATAGTTTGATGGCATTAAGGTGCACTGTACACCAGTGTCCACTAAAGCTTTATACTCCTGTGGGTCTGATGTGCCAGGCCATCAGATCCACATAGTCCAATAAACCCAGTTATCCCTTTCTTCCACCTGGCTGGAGGCAGGGCCCCTCTAGCCCTGATCATAGTATTTGTCACTCACTACCTGTGAATATAAATCACAAGTGTCTCTGTTAAGATCAGAAATAAAATCAGCACTTCTGCTCCTCTGTCTGGGGACCTGCTTACTGGAAATTGGAGCAGCAGCTTTCCTGGAAGAACCTCCCTGAGTGATTGTTTTTCCTTGCAGCTCATGTACCCGTGCCTCTAGGGTTGAGGTAGGTTTTCCATCTTCATGTCCTCTCCGTGGTCACGCAGGTAGCACCATAGGGTGCACCGTTGTGTGTATCCCTTCTTTTAAGCAAAGGGACGCTTATTCCTAATGGCTGTGATACTGGTCTGTACTGGTAGGGAGTAGGACATATCTTCGCTGAATTGCTTGAACTCCCGGGACAGTTTCTTAACACCAGAGACAAACAAGGAGGAGATATTTGCTTCGTAATCCTGGAGTTTATTGATCAACCTCGCCACTGTTGGTGCCTCATCATCTTTCCAGGACATTACTGCCAATAAGTTCCCATGCATTGATGGTGCACTCTGTACAAACTTCTGCCACATGGGTTGTGTGCACTGGGCTTCATCTGGATCTTTGGATGACTGTTGATCATCTAGGTCACTATAAGTCACCTCAAGTACGGCTAGTTCCCTCAGGTACTGGATAACTTTCTCCATGGTCATCCATTTTCCTAGGTGAAATACAGTATCTTCTTTGAAGGGGTACCTTTCTCTCACACCTGACAGGAGTCGCCTCCAGAGGCTGAGGGCTTGTTTTCCTTTCCCAATTGCTTTGTCAATGCTTTCTTCCCTAGAGATGCCCTTCCTTCCCCTCTAATTCCAGGCTACTGGCCCCATTATCCCAGCATCGGAGCAGCCAAGTGATAATGTGCTCACCTGAACGACAGCCAGAATCTTTTCGTATATCCCGCAACTCACTCAAGGATAGGGATCGGGTAGTTTCTGTTTCTGGTACTCATTCTTCCTCTTCTTCCTCCTCTTCTTGTGATGGCCCTGCTTCTTCATCATCTGTTTCTAAACAAGTTGACTTTCTCTTCCAAGATTTCTTCTTGACTATAGGGGCGACTGATACTGGCATGGGTTGGTCCTCTGATTTAGCTGCAATGCTTGTCACCGGGGTTGGAGTAGCTGCAGTGTCTGTCATGGGGGTTTGAGTGGCCACAGTGCTTGTTGCTTTCCTTGTCTTTGTCTTTTTAGATCTAGAGGCCTTCTCTTCCCCTTGGGGGTACTGAAAAGTGTTAAATAGGGCTCGATAGGCATGGGCCAGGCCCCAGCACATTGCAGTGATTTGTATCTCTCTGGAATTGCCAGGGTGATAACATACTTCCTCCAAATATTCTACTAATTTTTCAGGATTCTGCACTTGTTCAGGGGTGAAGTCCCACAACACTGGGGATGCCCACCATCTTAGGCATTTGCCCATACTATCCCACATACACTGCCACACATAGCTATCAAGCCTTGGGGCAGATCTCTGGATGATATTCTTAAATTTCTTATTAACCTTAGACAGAAGTGAAACCGTCTGCCAAAGCAATACCAACAGATGTATCTTAACTATCCAAGGATGTTAGGATACTGAAAAGTTGGTGTAATGAAGGAGGAGACGTTATATAAGATGGTGGCTATGGTGCCTTTCTGTATTTCCTCCATAAAAAACCTCTGAGAGGAGGAGGTATAATTGCTAATTGTCTCCATGAGGTGTTAGCTGAAGTACAGTAATGGCTTCCATGCAAGACCCACATAACCGATAAAGCTCAAAGTCAGTGTTTTAATAACAAATCTCCTAGGCAAAACATCTCTAATCACTTCAGAGCACAGCAAACTACAAAACCCAACACAAATCTTTAACATGTACTTCAAAATCAGCATGGTCTAGACTGGACAAACTAATATTGAGAACAGATGAATCAATGCTGTGACCAGCAACTGTTATTATCTCAAACCCTTCGTGCCTCACATTGGGCATCAAAAAGGACTCTTGTAGTTCAGCCTCTGTCGGCAACTAAACACCATGCAGCTGCTCACTCACTTCCCCCACCCCTGTGGGACAGGGGAGAGGATCAGAAGAGCAAAAGCACAAACAAAAAAAACCCACAACTTGTGGGTTGAGATAAGAAGAGTTTAATAATTACAATAAAAATAATGATTATAATAATAATGATTATGATAATAATAACAATAATGATAATGTAATAAAATGGAAAAGAAAAAAAGGAAAAAACCCAGAAACACAAACGATACCACCGCCCACCACCCACCGACCGACGCTGCCCGTCTCCGAGCTGCGATTGCTGCTTCCCTCCCCCAGCCAGCTCCTCCCCATTAACATACTGGGCATGACATTACATGATATGGAATATCCCTTTGGTCAGTTTGAATCCATTCTCTCAGCTGTGACCCCTCCCCTCCGGGCTTCTTGTGCACCTGGCAGAGCATGGGAAGCTAGAAAAGTCCTTGACTAGTGCAAGCACTACCCAGCAACAACCAAAACATTGGTGTGTTATCAACATTGTTTTCATACTAAGTCCAAAGCACAGCACTATGCCAGCTGCAGTGAAGAAAATCAACTCTATCCCAGCTAAAACCATGACACCTTAATATATTAAGGCTAAGAAAAGGCAGCAGCAAAACAATCTCATGCATGTGCCAGTTAATATAGCATTAAAGTTGTGTATTTATTCACATACAGGAACTGTGGAGATGGGAAAAGGCTATTTGCTAAACCCAGTTAGGCTACTGTGAACCTAACAGCACAGATATTTGTGATTTACATCAATGCAAGCACTACCAATAAGTGATAAAGCAATTTATTATTGGGATGCTCAGATCGCTCCCAAAACAACAACTAAAAGTATATGTATTCATGAGGATTCCATTAGTAATGTTTCACTATACTTGTTATGAATTAGATTAAAAGCCCCTCTTTCAAACCTTTTCTGAGTAAATGCTCTTTCCCTCCATCACAAGAAATAATAGAAAAAAACCCTCAAAGTTTCCACAGCACAAGTTTGGAAGTGAAAAAAAAAAAACAAAAAAGAAAAAAAACCAAACAAAATAAAAACCATGCCTCACTTGACTATTCTTGTGAGCAAACAGTGTGCTGCTGCAGCCAAGAAGGCCAACAAGATGCTGAGTTGCATCAAAAAGGGCATCGCCAGCAGAGAGAAAGAAGTCATCATCCCGCTTGACTCAGTGCTTTTCAGGCCACACCTGGAGTACTGTGTACAGTTCTGGTCCCTGCTGTACAACAAAAGATGTGGACAGGCTGGAAGGGGTCCAGAGAAGGGCCACCAAGATGATCAAAGGACTGGGAAGCCTGCCATATGAGGATAGGCTGGGAGAACTGGGTTTGTTCAGCCTTGAGAAAAGGAGGCTTAGGCTTAGAGGGGATCTCATCACCATGTAGCAGTACTTAAGGGTAGCTACAAAAAAGATAGAGACTCCCTTTTTACATGGAGTCACATGGAGAGGACAAGGGGGAATGGATACAAGTTGCTCTTGGGGAGATTCCGATT
This sequence comes from Phalacrocorax aristotelis, assembly GCF_949628215.1. NCBI lineage: Eukaryota > Metazoa > Chordata > Aves > Suliformes > Phalacrocoracidae > Phalacrocorax > Phalacrocorax aristotelis. The sequence continues at coordinate 14,617,887 of NC_134283.1, forward strand.
GGACACAAGAGGAAAATTTTTCACAGTGAGGACAGTCAACCATTGGAATAATCTCCCCAGGGAAGCGGTTGACTCAGCCACATTGGACACTTTTAAGAGTCATCTGGACAGGGTGCTGGGCCATCTTGTCTAGACTGTGCTTTAACCTAGAAAGGTTGGACTAGATGATCCCTGAGGTTCCTTCCAACCTGGGATTCTGCGATTCCTCTGTAGCTTCTCTTGTACACTCAATTTAGAGTAGTTATAAACTAGACAAAACTGAAGGAAAACAAAAGAAGACAGACCACCCAAACTCTACACATTCATTTCATAGAAGCATAGAATGCTTTGTGTTGGAAGGGACCTATAGAGGTCATGTAGCCCAACCCCCTGCAGTAAGCAGGGACATCTTTAACTAGATCAGGATTTCAAAGATCTATATAGAAGTGGCTTTCTTCACACCACTATTCGAGCGGCAGCATTAATAATACGCTCATGTTTCCTTTGGTGTCCCATCCCCCCAGCACTCAAACACACTCCCCACTCCTGGGAGCAGCCAGCTTGTTTTGGCAATTCAGCAATACATCAGCGAGCCTGCTGACAACAAACTAGAAAAATTGATTACTTTGATCACAATAGGTGCATTTGCATGATTGAATTTTTGATTGTAGTGACAACTGTTAAGTCAGGATCTATGAAGCAGAGCAAAGTAATGGATTAGTCACCACAGCTTCAATTAATGGTTTTGATTCCCAGTGGCAAATCAATGTCTATCAACTCTGACTTTCTTGTCAAAAGCAGGCTGGCAACACCACCATCTATAGCACTTAATTTACAGATCTTGTAAAATCTTGGAAACAAGAATTGACAGAAGCATCTGATTTTACCTCAGGACAACATATAAATTATACTCTGCTCTTCTGCTCCTATCTTGAAAGGCTTTGGCTAGAAGGGTAGAATAATTCAGTATTGCTGAGTGCAGAAATAAGCTCTGTGTAATCATTATCTTAAATCATGTTTACAAGCTCTAAAATAAATACATCAGCTTCCTCTCTGATTTGGACTAATGTCTATTAAACAATTTTAGTCCAGTAAAATTAGGAAACACATGGCCTAAAAAACCCAGTTGGAATGAAAGAAACTGGGGGCTGGAGAAAGCATTGTATACATTGTATATGGAAGCTGCAGTGATGGCTTCTCAGGTAAACACTCCAGAAAACAAGAAGAAATAAGGCACAAACTTACACATCGCATTTTATTTCCATATTAAGAACAGAAGAGCAGAAATATAACAGAGAATAGAGGATGCTTTAGGGAAAAAATATTAAGTGCTAGATATGGTATCATGTAATTGAGGAACTTGTTCATTGGTAATAGTACTTGGAGTGAGTTATCTCCTACTACAGCATACTTTTGCATTACAACTCATTTGTGTACAGTAACAGAGTGGTCCACGGACCAGAAAATTGTGAAGGACTGTTTTCTCTTTGGCAGTTGCTTAAGTTAACTGTAAAAACATCCAAAGACCTCACATAAATTTTGTGGAAAGCAAGAGGAACAGAGCTCAACACTAAACAGCAGTCAATGAATGCACTGAAAGGCACGTCTTAAGAGTTCTGGAGCTTCCCTGAATGGGAAAGTGCAGCAAACTCTGCTCAGTTTCTAGTGGTGCAGCTCTCAGTGTAAACATGCTTCAAATATACTTGACACAAATTTCTTATTACGCCAATGCCACAGAAAACCACCTTAGCCCTCACACACATTTAACATAAGCATCTTCTCTCTGATGCAAGCAGCCAGTACAACCTTCTCCTTAAGCCAAACTAGTGCACAGTGGCTTCCTGGGTTTTTCCTCTTAACTAAAAAAGGAACAGGACACAGAACTGCTCTGCAGTCAGGATAAGGCAGAGAAATGAAAAACTATGGGAGGAAGGTCATGTTTTAAATTATTTTTTAACCAAACAATGTACAATTCCTAATAGGTTGCAACAAACAATAAAAGCATTCTTTATCCAAATAAATCCAGAAGTAACACTGCTAAGAAAGAACTGCTGAGCTAAATCTGCAAAGCATAATAGGAGAAAGCATCAGGCCCCTTCTGGTTCTAAGGTAAGGCAACAAGAAAATTGTATTTGCTTTGAAAAGGACTAACTCAAATCCATGAACTTTAGTTCTAAGGAGTTCATATCTATAGTGTCTAAGAAGTCCTCAAAATGAGTGAGCTTACAGTGGTAAACTTGGAGCACTGTTCTGCAACAATGAAAACTGAAATGCAGTGACTATAAAGGATTTTTTTTTAGCTCTGCTAGAAGACTTCTAGCCCTGATGGTAAAGCCATTTATATCCCATTTTCATAAGTGAAGTGTCAGCAGAGTTGTTCTGGTAGAACACAACCAACCTTTTTTCCTATTTTCATTACAAAAGTGACACCTCTTATTGTGCCTTAGGCAGTCATCACTACCAAGTTGAAAGTTTACCCGCAAAGAAAAGCTTGAGCTGGCAACAACAAGCAACATCTATAATTAGATATATACTTCTGCAGCCTTTTGCAGTGGAGAAGATGTGAGTTCATGAGATCACAGTGAATCCTGCCTAACTGGACCTTGGATCAGAAGCAGGCTTTGGAGGTGTATACAGCCATCGCAAATGGCAGACAGCCATATCAGAATGCAAGACCACTGAAATAAAGCCCACAATGTTTTTGTAGCATGCTCTCACTACAGAGCAATTTTTTTTGTTATTGTTGTTGTTTTTGTTGGGTTGTGGGTTTTTTTCCAATGGCCCATATACAGTAAGAGTGATGCACTGCTGATGCAACAAATTAATGAGTCCTGAATTAGAAAAGTTCTTTGCATTACTCAGTCCCTTCCTTAGACTTGGATTAAAGCATTAATGTAACAAGTCCGAAGAACAAAAAAATGAACAAACCCTATTCTGTTTTGGGGTTTTTTTTGTTTTGCTTAAACTAGCAAAGCGATCTTACTCCAACAGACAAAGACCATCTCATCACCTACTCTACAGTGACAGACAAGGATACAGATGGCACAGAGCCCTGTAGGATAGTGTTTGTTGATCTTGTTAAAATCCATACAAAACTTCTTGACTAATCTTGCCATGGTAGCTTACCACAATGTCATGCATAATAAACAGCATTTACACAAGTGCCTAATTGGCGTTTTTACAGAATGCTTCCTGCTATTGACACCCATTTCCTTTCTTCTGTTTTTGTCCATTACTATTTCTTGTGTCTGCACCATGTACTGCAAATAATCTCATTTTACTAATTCCTCTCAGATATGCCCTAGGCTATTGTAATACTCACTTTTCATCTGGGCTGTACTAATTCTGTTCTCTTGATAATACAGTGTCAGCCATAATTCATTTCATTACTCAGTACCTTTTCAATCAAACTCTTCTTAGAGTACCTCATTTCAAGCCTCTTTAACAGCTTTCTACTCCAAACACTCCAATCTTAACTATAAAGGCACAACAGATCAATTCCGGAAAAAGCCTTACCTGTGCTAGAAAGGCTTACACAGTACAGGCAGAATTCCTACAATTCATGGATGATCTTGTGTTTCTCTGTGATAATCAACCTCTTCATAATTGTTGAAAACAATGAACCTCTGAACAGTTGCGAAAGACTGATAACAGCAAACTACTTTGGTACATAACAGTGTCATAATTCAGGCCCTGAGTCTGCAAACATCACACCTCCTGCAAAGTCAGGCTCAGGACTGGAACCTTTGTTATAAGTACTGTGAGAGTGAACATGAAATAAATAAGGAACTTTTAGGGGAAATGACTTTTGATCTATGCACATTAAATAAATTTTTAAAATTTGAAGGATTTGCCTTCATTCTTTTCTGCTCAGTGCTTAAAATTGGTTTATAGTATACTTAAGATTTGAGCACATATCTAAAGCTAAGCACTCACTTAAGCATACTTCTAAGTCAGAACCATAAAGAACTAATTTTACATGTACTAGAACTCATCCATTAGTCTACTTCAGTATACATTGTGCTAAGTTTATGTAACTGCAGAACAAGAAGGTGTTTCCAGTTCCCTTTGCAGTAAGAGAAGTGACAGATGTCTAAAAAAATACATAAGGAAGTACAAGAAAATAATAAGAAATCTCATAATTACTTGTATCATCTTAAAGTCTCCTAAATTGTCTATTTGTTGGGTTATTTAAAATTGCTTTCCTATTACATGGCAATCAGTAGTGACTGTTTCAATAACTTGTTTCTCAGTCTCTGTAGCAAGCATTTTATAATTAATGAGAAATACATTACCATCAGGAGTAAAGCTATCATTTACCCACATGTGAAACATGTTAAATATGAACTGCCCGCAGGAGCTCCATATTCATTGAGTTTAAAAGGTATGGAAATGCATTTTCAGATAAATCTAAACCAACACTTTTTAAAAATTATATATTTCATTGAATAAAATGTCAAGACCACCTGTATTAAAACAATTATTGGACTGTTACATTTGCAAACTCGATGATATACTACTTAGCACAATCTGAAAGATTTGCCTCTCAGAAACCAGCACTCAAAAATGTGCTCAGAAAGAGAATTGTGCAAATGGAATAAATTTGTTAATGATACAGAAGACCAAATATTTCACTGACGCAAATAAATGTATCAATAAGAATGTGTCTGTATATCGAAGCTCAGATACACACACGTATAATAGTCTTAGATGGTATGTGAAGATATACTAGCTCTTGAACATGACTGTATTTCTGTATCATCATCAGAAACAATTTTATCACCAGAACTGATGTTGTTAATAAATTAAGGCAAGTCAAGGTCAGACCATATAAGCTAAATGGCCCCTTTTGACCTTAAGAAAAAGAAAGCTAAAAATGAAATTAAAAAAAAATCTATGAATATCAGCTTTTCTATTTAAAACAAAATTGAAGGTTGTTTTGTTTCTTGTTTTGCCTGCTTTGCTTCTATCCCTTTATAGAGTAGGCAGAATAAGCTGAAATGGCAAAAGCATATCTACTTTGCTACATAAAGAAATATATTCAGGTTGGACTTTAAAAAGGCAGTAGCCTAACAAACTAGCAAGTCTGCAAAATGCTTCTCTGTGAGAACTTCTAAATGCATAATTCCATTATTTCAAGACACAACACCCCCTGTTCAGCTACGAGATGTACATCTGCTCTACAGCACATGGAAAGAATTTCCTGCAATACCCACCACACTTCTCATTGTGAAATCCTATTACAGCCCTTGGAAGAGTTCTGTTGAATTATTTCAATTTTGTATCATAACAATCAAAATACAATAAAAATGAGAGCCTCTTTAGCTGTAAGGGATGCCACCTGAAAGTCTGCCTTGTCTCTGCTCTCCTTAACAGGTAGAAAATTGGCCTACTCCCTACATCCAAAAGATAAGAAAATTTAACTTGTTATCAGAAAAAAAAAATCTCTTGCTTCTACAAGCTTGGTAACTTTTTGGTGCTTTTCTCACTACATTTGTAGTCACTCAGAAAAAATGTTTCTATAAAAACAAAGCAATCTTTACTTAAATGTACTGATTTCAATGGGAATTGCATGTGTAAGAGCAATGATTGGCCTACTGTGTATATCTGTTACAAGCAGTTTTGTTAGCATAGGGTGAACCTAAAAAAAATGCACATATCACAAAACTGAACAATTCACAGGCAGGTTATTCTCTCCTGGTTTACACCAGAATGTCATCAGCTGGCTTACACTGGAGGTAGGCATCTAATCTATTCTTATCAGAGGTTACTCTGGTTTCCAGCTTTTCCAGGATCCTCCTGTTCATTCCTGTGCCTTTCTGTAAAAGCTCCCCAGAACACTACCGTTGCTTTCTGAAAGCCTGACTAAAATTCTACCCTGATTTTGCATATACTGGCAAAGAACCTTCTCATTTAACTGACTTTTACTGCTAAACAAGGTCAAACCCATGCTTATTTGTGTGAAGAGTTGCATGCCCACTATAACCTCCCAAACTACCTACTCCTTCTCACAATGTAGTTAAACAACTCTTTTGCATTAAAAAGCACTCTCTAGATAGCGAACAAGGCAATTACGCAAAGGCACACATGTATGGACATACTGTAAATATTTACTAGCTTCACTCTGAATGTTATAGCTGCTGATTGGCTTAAGATGTTGTCACAGATGGCACTTAAGCTTTCTGAAACTGGTACATTTAACCAGTGTCCTTTACTTTTAAAAATATACAAGGACATGCTTCCACCAAAACTAGAAGCAAACATAAGGATGAGGCTTGTGTGTGTGTGTTCTGGGCAGGGACACGTAAGAAAGAGCTGAGGTGGACAAGAATAAAGACTAATGTCCACCACATCTTTAAAGAGTGCCAGCCAGAGGATGCCTTGATAGAGGGCTGTTCAAGACAGCCAGAGCAGCTGTTCAAGGCTCTCTACCTCTGTTACTGCTTCTCTAGTTCCCTCTCCTGATCTCCTTTAGCCTTCTTTTTTTCTAGATCAAATGTATCTAATTTCCTTGAACTTCCCTCTGAGACTGTATTTTTGGAACCTCTTTTCTGTTGTTTTCCTTTCGTATTTCTCTCCTTTGCTATTTCAGTATTGTGCTTTTGTGTTCATTCCTTCTCCTGTGCATGCTGTAATTCACAGGTACTCTTAGAGATGACAAACTCCATCATAATTTTTTCTTCACAGCTGGAATAATCTACAAAACTCTGCATAGCTATTGAAGTGGGGCTGCTGATAATATTAGATGCAAAACATAATTAAAACATTATTTATACTAGCATCGAACTGCAGGAGTAATTTTACCTGCACAAGAGCTACGAAGTTGCTCATTTTAATAGGAACACTTTTTTCCTACTTCATGTGTTATTCTAATTACCAACCATATGGCTAAAGATGAGGCACACTTGGTTAATGACAGAGCTGTAAAGAGATTTTCTGTTTCTTACTCAGGAGCCTGGATTCATAGTTCATTCTTAGGGGCAAGGGTGAAACTGGGTTTTGCTTTTGCATCCATGCATAATGTCTTTGAAATGGCTCTTGAACTGTGATTGCAAACTTTTCGTTATTATTTAACCATGTGAATTATACATTAATGGGATGGGATACAACCCTTGTGGTAACATACACAATTTCATTTTATTCATTCATGTTCTTTTAGAAGTAACAAAGTAAGTTTAAGCTTTTATGCTATACTCTTTCTACTGCGTAAGAAAAACTGAGGTCAATTGTTCATGGCACTGTTCCTCAGACAGCAAATACATTATAGAGTTAGCAAAAACGCTATCCTCATATACCAGGAGAGAGACTAAGTGCACACCCTAAATTTATTCCTGTATCAAAAAAGAAAAAGCTTCAGAGATTTCCCTCTACATGTAACATGGAGAACAGCACTGGCATTAGTAATTATTAGAAGAGTGAACTTTTAAATATTGCTATTCTATATACTGGCTGTATATGACAATGAATGACATTTCACTGAATGACATTTGCTTCTTTTTCTATGTCTGAATTCAGACAATTTTAATGTATTATCAATTTCATATTTTGATGTATTTTGCTTTGAAAACTCTCTTAACATCTTTCTGAGTTGTTAAAGCTATATGGGCAAATTAAGAAAAACAAGAAACAAATATACATATGTGCCTCAATAGGAACTCGCAATGTTGACTTCACCAGATTTCACTCTACCCCATTATGCTGCTGGTCTATTTCATTCACCTGTTATTTAAAATGTAACACTCAACTTATTCTTACAGATAATAATACAACATTAAAATGTCCATATCTGATGTACATCTATTGTCAAATGCGTTGTAGCAAAACCCAACACCTAATATGTGTTTCATTATTGTAGAAAGTGTACCAATTCACTTATGATTATTTATATATTATTGAATAGCTGGACCAAGACAGATCAAGATTTTTATTAAATATTTTCCTGTTGGTTGCCTGGGGGAGAACCATAGTTCCTATCAGCAGGGCTCCTTGTGCTAAGTGCGATACAAAAACAATGTAAAAAATTATGTCTTTTCCCCAGTGCTGATACCAAAACAAAATAAGGAAACACTAGGTGAAGGCTGACCATAAAACAGAACATATTGGTTCAAAATTTCTTCAGTAGTATAAACAAAATTACTGATGACAGGAGACACTTTCATAGTTCTTACAGTTCATTTGGGGAGGGTGATCCAAAAAAATGTCAGCAGAAGCAACAGCTCTTGAAAGTGCTTAGGAAGAAAAAAATGGCTGATCAAGGTGGCAACATTAGTGGGGTGGAAAAGACACACGAGTAAGCTGCATCAACAGGTATGTCAGGAGAACACGGGTTAAGATGCAGAAGGTAATAAACCAGCTTCTATTTGGTGTAGGATCAAAGCAGAACAAGGGGAAAGATTCACAGGGTCTCCCTATCCAGCTAAACAGTAGGGACCAAGTTTATGGAGCTCAACAAAAGGGGCAGAGGCAACACTGTTGAGGAAAATGGTGGAACTCAAGAAAGAAAAGCCCCTTCTAGGTACAGGATATGAAATAAGATTGTTGTTATAAGCAAAAATCTGGTTGTTGGGAAACATAAAGAAAAAGAAGGATCAAAGGGGAAGGATTAAAAGAAACGAAGCTAATACACAGGAAAAATAGCCCAATAATCTGTTACACCTGTGCAGAGGGTAGAGGTAGTGTCCATCACTCAGCAGTGAGGGAATTCAGCACAGGTAGAAGCAGCTACCCCAGACACAGATTATGGCCAAGCAGATGTATGGCAATTACAAGGCCAGTCTGCCCCTACCTGCTTTTTACCTTCACAGGTACACTTACAGTAAGACCAATATAAAATAAAATTGTGAAAGATACCTACACTTAGGTAAAGAACTGTTGTAATGAAAAAAGTAGGAACCTCCATATTATTATCTGAGAACACTTTCAAAGCTGTCAAAACACATGCTTTTGGGCTGTAATGCTTATTGAGAAACACTTCACAGAGCAGTACCAGTTCCCTGTAAACATGCTTTTTATTGCAGCTATACTGCAGGACAACAGGAGAGGAGAATATGGAAACAACCGGGGGCTCTTAAGGGCACTGCAACTGTTATGTAAAAAAAACCCTGTAAATGTATTTCCTTGCTGCAGTACACTTTTAGTAGCAGAGATGTGTACTAAGGTAGAAAACTATTTGTCTCTGACTGCCAGAGCTCTATTACTTTTCTCCTCTACACTGGGGTGGTGACCTTTTGGATACAGCCTTAAAGAAAGCACTTTCTAAAAGCAGACTGTATCAGCCTAGAAAAGTCTTAGTGTGTTACCCATATTATCACTTTCATAAAGGACAAAAAGAAATTGATTACTCTTTAGAAAAACTTAAAATTCATTCATCAGATGTGCGCATGCATGTATAGATGCAGCTCTACAGACATATGCATATGCATACACAGCATACTTTTAAAAATAAGTCTTACAATTTCTACATTTCAGCTTTATTTCTCAACACTGCTATATTTGATCTTGTGACTACACCTAAAAAGAAAAAATGTTCTTTTGCACAAGAATTTACATGAGGTGGCAAGCAAAAAACATACAGTCAAAATCTTCACCATCAGTTCAAGTGGCACACATAGAATTGGCCTCTTTTTGCAGAACTCGAGTGATTTAGTCTGCTAGTCATCATTATATTATAATTCCTTATTAGGTCTTGGCAATGCTTATGGTCTATCTTTAGCCCAAGTCATTTTGCCAGCTCTTTGTAAAAGAAAAGTCTCTAAAAGCTGATCCTGTTACTGTAAATGCACTTCAGTACACAAATAAAATAGAACGTTATCTTATACCTGTATAACCACTGTCTCGAGGTTCCCAATGAGCTTCTAGATGTCACGTATTATAACATAAATTTAATACAGTATAAGAAATAAATCCCACTTTAAGTTACAGCCATTTTACCCTGTGTACTACCATCCTGCTAGACGTGGCAAGTCAGCAAGATGTGGTGAAATCAGCATCTTATGGAAGATCTCTGAAGAGCTGCTTACATGAGAAACACAGTGCTCAAATATTGAGTGTTTTAAGATTTCATTTTTGCCCCTATCAGAGATAAGGGTGAACATACTTCTTTTCATCATCAAGTGGAGTGTAATAATGATACCAGGCACTTTCTCAGGCTCTTCTATTCATTAGAGTTTGGTCTAAATTTAATGCTTCCAATAGCAGACATGCTCCAGCAGGATACTGAAGTGTCAACCTCTGGATGAGAACCTGAGCCTAAGCATTTCTCCCTCTACAGTGCCTGGCACGTAATGTTACTGTACTGTACAAATTCTGTCCTGGTTAATTATGTTTTGATTGCCAAACGTTCTCTCCACTGCTCCCTCACTGGACACCACCCTGCTCCCCATCTCAGAGGGCTGTGTAATGTCACTGGATTTCTAGCCAGTTCCTGTATTTCATTCCAGAATTAGCCACATCAAGAAGTTACACATTGGGCTACAGTAAAACTAGGAATTACAGAAATGTGAAATTTTACTATTCTGTAGGATTACAGTTTTGGAAGTGGAGAGAAAAAATACAGCCACATTTCAGTGGCATATCACAGACTAAATAAACCAAGATTAAACACAGTACAACAGATACTGAATCCACATAATCTGCATGTATCTGTATCTAAGCACAGGATGTGCCAAGTTTCTTTTGCTCGCTGCACAGAAGAGTCAAATGGTCCCTTAAGAAGTAAATTTGATGCAATATAATTTGGTTATAGTAAAAACATTTATCTCAACACCCTCCTGCTGATCATTAAATCCAATTTATCACAGCAGATACAGATCTACGAAAGAGTGAATCTTCCAAATCAAATGTGTGCACATAAGCAAAGTTCCCACCTTGTGAGGACTGAGTAAATTTTTCTAGGCATTGCAAAATTCCCAGATAAAACTGATTGCCAGCCAAAGCAAGTCAATCAAGCTATAACTGATTCTAACCAGTACTCCCTTATCCTGCTAAACATTTCACCTGCATCAGAGTCAGCCTTAAAATAAATGTAAATTTTTTCTCCTTCATGTCAAAAAAACCTCACCCCAAAATCACAGCAAATAACTTCCATTCAAATGGCTACAAAAGAGAAAAAAAGCCCAGGCAGTACAAGTGAAAGAAAAGCCTGACAACTCCCATACATAGAGGTTTGAGTCAAATGATTGCAGTGAGCATGACTAATTACACTGGCTATGGAAGCGGGCAATGGAAATGCCACTAAGGTGTAGGTGCTTCTCTATGTAACCAGGCAGCCTCACCCACTTGACACCAAAGGAGTTCAGCATTGATGGAGTGAAGAGAAATGCAACTCTTTACATTTTAGTTCCATGAAAAATAGTCCTGCTTGCTCTTTCCTTCACCACCTGTCATTTTGCTATGTGATCACCCATTATATAAAAAACCAGTGGAAGAGCTAAATTCTCAAAGCCAGCTGCTAAATTTAGCTACTTCTGTTAACATGCCACATTCTTACAGATAGAAAAAAGTTTATAGTGATGACAGGTGGGAATAACTACAGCAAAGAGTAAATAAACCCAGCAGCAGGCACAGTTCTCCCTCTTGACTTCGCCTCCAAAATCAGCTGCATCTACAAGGAGGAAATGCCAAACCACCCACCATTCTGCAAATGTCTTTCATCTGCTTTGTAACATGGGCAGACTCCAGCTCTTTCCTGCCAACAAGGAAAGAGGAGAAATAGCAGTGCTACATATACATGCCAATGGCATCTGTCAGAGAGGCCAGTATACTGTTGTCTGCTAGACACCTTGGCCGATTCCCTGCAGGGTATAGCCACACTGCTGTTGCAGAGGTAGCATGAGCTTGCCCTGACCAAAGCTAGCCTCAGGATTGTAACTGCATCTAGAATTAGGGGAAGGAAATCCACACTGTCCCATGGAAGTCATTCCTCCCCTTTAGTCATTTAGGGTTTGCCCAGAGCTGTACCTGGGTTAACGTGTCCTCCTATGTCTCTGTGGCACAGAATCTGCCGCAGCCTTCTGCTGAAGAAAAGTCCTTCCCCGAATTAGGTACCTTGCTCTGGCATGGTTGCCATGATGAGAAACACTTTATGGCCCCCAAGAGCCTTATGTATACATCAGGGCCAAGTTCTTTTGCAGGCTTGCGTTTACTGCTTTGTTTGGCTTTACTACCTCCAAAGCACTCAGTTTTTCATCTTCCAACTACAAGATTTTGAAAATACCAGTATAAACATTATAGTAAATCAATCATTCATTCTTGTCAAGCTCTCAGTTACAAAAATACTTGATTAGTATGTGTTGGGTGTCCATGCTGAGGCACTGGCAGTGGGGGCTGTGGAGGGTCTTTGTGAGGAGAGGCCAGGGCTGCCCCGTGCTGGACATGGCCAGTTCCAGCCAGTTCTGCGGCCACCCAGCGCAGGGCACAGCTGAGCCCCTCAGCCATACTGGTGGCACCTCTGTTGAAACATATTTGAGACAGGGCAAATGCTGCCTGGCAGCGAGGGGAGAGCGTGGGGGAAGGTGTGAGGAAAAATGTGAGGGAAAGTGTGAGGGAAAGCATGAGGAAGAGTGTGAGGAACAGCCCTGCGAGCATTGAGGTTGAAGGAGAAGGGTGTGGAGGAGGCGCTCCAGGCCTTGGAGCAGGGATTCCCCTGCAGCCTGTGGGGAGACCATGGGGGAGCAGATACCCACACTGTAGCCCAAGCTAGAGCAAGGGAAAACTATGAAGATGAAGGAACAGCAGAAAGAAACTGTAAAGGACTGACCACCCACCATTCCCCATCCCTGCTGCACTGCTTGGTACGGAGGAGTTGGGAATGAAGTAGTAGATTTGAACTTGGGAAAAAAAGGGGGTGGGGAAATGGTGCAATTTGTCTTTGTCATTATCCAAATCTATTTTAACTGGCGATAAATTACATTAATTTTCCTCAAGTTGAGTCTGTTTTGCCCTTGATGGTTCCTGGCAAGTGATCTCCCTGTCTTTACCTCAGTCCATGAGCTTTTCCATCTTATTTCTCCCCCATTCTGTTGAGGGAGGGAGAGAGCCGCTGGGTGGGCATCTGGAAGCTGGCCAAGGTCAACCCACACCACATAGTATTAGGTGGAAAAAGCATGATTGCAAGAGTGTAGTGCCCCCTCTGCCAATATTACCTAAAGTTTTTCTGGTCAACTTCTGCTTCATTTAAGCCTCACAGAAGGAAACTATGTACAAGAAATCCTCCAAGAAATAAACCAGTAACATTTTGTATCTTTAACTGTCAGAATGCTGATGGAGCTGGTAGCTGTCATTATAACTGACTTATTGAGTTCAGATGTAAGTAAAGAACCGAAAGCCTTCTGCTGTACAAAAGTCCATGGCCAATACAACATAGCACCCATGATAGCATTAGCATATGCTGATTTCTGGGATTCACTTCTCTATAATGATGCAGTAAGGAGGCAAGAAAGCACCAGTTTTACCAAAACTTAGTGATTAATAATTTAAAAAAAAATGCTGAAAATTATGTTGCAAAGATCATTAAAAGGAAGCCATTTCAAGATATTGTTTTGCTTCTTAGATTAACTTTGGATGTGGAAGAGAGCCAAAGGAGAGTCATTAGTATCTATATTAATTTGATACATTTTTTACTTTCCTGGCCAAGGCCAACTCTGTATGACAGAACTTTGCTTTTAAGAACTGGAGGAGTTAATTTTCAATCTTGATAGCTGCTAAGATAAACATTCTAAAGTAAGGGATGTTGCTCCTGGCTGAGCTACGGCTTTACACATAATAAATACATGAATTACCCTATTCATCTCAACAGGGAGTTAACTCTGGGGACTAATGATGCCTTGGTGAAAGTCAGTCTCCAAATGCTTTTAGTACACATGCATGTAGAAGTCCATTTCACTTTTCTCCCATTTATGCAAAAAATTACTGCAGCTGCCTAGGTAAATTATCCTGCTAAATAGCAGAAGTGCCAAATAAGCAAAGAATATGAACAATAGTGGATCAACACTGCATTTATGTACCTTTTCTCTATCTGCAGTGTGACTCTCTCCTTTTGAAAGGCTGAGCACCTGTGTTGCAGCTCAGGGGGAAACCGGGCTCCAAGGGGTCCAGTTCATCCCCAGCATGATGGTAAGCACTGGATTATTTTTTTCCCTTCACAAATCCAATTGACATTTGAACCAGTTTCTGTCTCTGCCTAGTGACTTAAGACCATCCCTCGGGCTCTGGTCCAGAGAGCTCTAACAGGGGCTCTCTGTCTTGCATGACAGTGTAAGAAGTGGGAACCTTTCTGTTCCAAACACTGAGGTATCTTTGCAGGGCCACGCTAGACTCCAGCCTTTGTCATCAGCAGGAATGCATGCGCACTATGCAGCCCTGCCTGCAGGTCCTAATGAAAAGTGTAATTTTGTGTTCTTGCAGAGAAGGAGTCTGATACACCAGTGAGAGAAAAAAGCATACAGATCAGCAAAGGAAAATATTTGAGGGTCTATGTTTCAACTCCTGTTCTATATGAATTCCAAGAATGGATGTATGCAAAAGAAAAAGCAATGAGATGTGCATTTGATAGACGAGAGGAAGTCAACAAACATCTGTCACTTATCTAATTAGCAACTAGATGTGACTTGTTCCAGAGATCTATAGCTGAAAAGCCCTTTTTATTGGTGTAAGAAATGTGTGTATGTGCATTAGAGAAAGCAGTTATACCATGAAAGATTTTGGAAAAATTGGCACTTTTCTGCTGAAAGCACCTGCCATGTAAGTAAAAGTATAATTTATTTGTTTAACTAGCCGGGTAAGAAGGTAATTTATAACATCCCTGAGATCATTGTTAGAAAACTTAGCATTTCCAGAGGTACAGACAGCATTTAGAGCATAAGGGACAGACACTGGCCACCTCTTCTCCACGCAGGATGCAAGCAAGAGACAGCCCTGTAGGGATTAGCAAAGTCCAAGTGTTATCTGCTCCTGTTCCCAAAACGCTGCAGAGGTCATATGGGTCAACTCACTAATGCCAGCTGACACAGCTTCGGGGGCCAAGGCAGACTCCAATACAGCACACAAACCAGGGGCAGGTGGACAGGGCTGTCTGGTGCAAGGTTCCTGCTCCTGCAGACAAAGCAATAAAGTGAAAATTGTTGCTATCACATCCAGGGAAAAATTTAAGGGGATTATGAAGGATAAAGCCATTTTAACCTTGTGCTTTGAAGTCTCACACATATTGAGGTGGACTGGAGACATCTAGAAGCAGATTGGAGCCCATTATTCAAGACTAGGAGGAGAGTATTTGACCATGCACACCACCACCTCAAATTTTATCTGCATAGCGTGTACCTTTTCTACAAGTGACATCCAGCCTGATCCAGCACCAAATCCAACATCATCACTGAAAAGAACCTCCAATTCCAACACCTTAGTGTAGAAAAGTTTTCAGTCAGCTGCACTTATGGGTTTCCCTCTAATACAATCAGCAGATACTGGCATATTGCAGTGTACACTGCAAGAGTATTAGACAGAAGGTTACTGCATTTACCATGGCTCTCAGAGGAAAAACGGCATGGTAAACCCAAGTGGTAGCATGGGAGTCTGTTCTTTTTAATTAGTTAAACAAACTGTTTGAAAAGCTTCAGGAAAATACAGGCTTCTTTGCTGTTACAATTCAGGCACTACCTTCATCATTATTGTCCAGAACCTATTGCATCATTCTATTAAAGCAACATCAAAAATTATTTTTAAAAATCCTTAAGAAAATCCCCAAGCCAAATTGAGAAGAAATCCTTCCTTCTGAACACTTCTTTCCCACACATATCTATCAATTGCCTGGAAAAAATGGTCTTGCAATTCAATCCAAAAGCTAACAATCCTAATCTAAATGCTACCAGACTTGGTTGCCCTGTCAGGATAAAGATACACTAGGTGTCTTTCACTAGAATGGCCAGCCACCTGCCCTCTCTAACAGAAGTACTAACATAAGCCAAAAGTACCACCTGATCAATCATATCGCATCCACCCTTGTATACAGTAGTCCTTTTTAAAGTAACCAGAGCCATAATCCATAGGAATTAAAACAAAACAAAACAAAACACCAAACCAAAACAAACAAAAAAAAACAACCAAACCAAACCAAACCAACAACAACAAAGAAGACCCAGAAACATAACCAAGCCCATTATGGTGTACCTGAGAAGTCATAGGAGGCAATGGAAAAAAAGGGATATCACAGTTGCCCTGGCTGGGTTCTTCTAGTGGCTTTCAGCTGCAGGCTCTGTCCCCAGTGGAGCATGTTGCAGCACTCCAATTGCATGACCTGGAACACTGTGGCAACCTCAGTATCTCCAATGCAAAGGTCTTAAAAGCAGTATCAAGTGGAGGAAAAAGTGCACATGCAGCCATCCCCCCCTTCAGCATTGAACAAGATCACTCGTACACTGCATGCCTGTGACATTTTGTCCAATCAGGAGATCAAAAATCCTCATTGCCATTTAGTCTAGGTGATATTTGCATCCTGTCAGCTGCCTTGCTCAGCCACCCTTCATCCAAGCAGAAGTATCCTCCAGACACTATTTAAATCCAGATTACCGTCAAAGGCAGTTGATAAGTAACTGCTCAGAGTTTCAGTTTACTCTGTTTGTTTACTAGGTCTGCCAAAAAATACGAGGAGACATATTTGAAATGCAATACATACTTACGTTCATCTGTTAACTGCTCAGTCACTCAAAAGTCTTTGTAAGTGCAACATGGTTTACAACTAAATAACAACAAATAAAGATTAATACACAGCTATACATAGAGTACACTAAATTAGTTCCTCTAATATTTTCTTCAGATATTAAGTGCAATCAAGAAAATGCTTTCAAGACAAATCAGCATTTGACATGGGAAAAAATTACTCTTGAATCATTAATATAAAAGAAAGGGTATTATTAAGAAAAAATTGCCTTCAACCCTTCTAATTATGACCAAGTAACTACTTCATAGCCCTGAAATACTTTGGATCTGTAGCAAGCCATGAGAATGATCATTCTGCCAAGACAGTTATCTGCTGAAATCTGAGACATAATTACGGTCAGTGAAACTCCTAATCTTGAAAGACCTTAGATTTAATTCTTTATGCTATCAATCTCTCTCTCTGGATTTCCTCCATGTTACATTTGGCATGATTAACTGTAAGTGGGGGATAGGTCCACAGAATCACGTGCCATCTGACCTGGGACAAGGAAGGATTATTCAGTGCCTCCTGAGAGAGATGTTTTCAGTGTTATCCTTAACCTCTTGTGTGCTGGGATATGAGGCAATGTTAGAGACAAAAATCCATTTCAGGTGGCTTACCAAACACACAAGGCAGGCAGGGGACTGAGCAGATACCTGAAAGCACTGTACAGTCCTACACACACACTACACATTGCTGCCATTATGTCTGTACTGGATATTGAAGCAGTTTCATCAGAGGGAGCAGGATAGGCCAGCCAAGAAAGAGCAACTTTTCTAACCGTGTCCTTGAGATCCAGCCACTGCAAGAGATCACAGAACAGTGCAAAAAAGACTGGATATAGCTGTGCTACCATCAGTAAGCCAGGCTGACATTCTAGGTAGACCATGTTTTTAAGCACCCTGAATATATATAGATAAAAACATTATTTTTGGAGGAGACTGCTGGCAGCAAGGACTGAACACAAGATCTGAACTAAATTTTCCAGATCTGGTAACTCAAACACTGTAGCAGACTCACACCTCCATGTGGCTGGGCACCAGAGGAAGAACGAACTACCACGTCTTCATGAGTTACTCTCTGTAAACAATAAACACTATGAGAAGCTGACATACAGTAAATTATATTCCTAAACCCCACAGTTACAAACTAGAAGCCTGAAGCAGTATCTTTGATTTTGGGAAATAGTGCAGAATGCAGGTGGACTCATAGTCTCCAGTCCAGTCCATGAAGTCTGGACCCTACCTCAATCAGAAAGTGAAATGCAGCCTTTTCTGGTAATGATTACCACTTCTTTCAGGTTTCAAACAATAATGGAAAAAAATAATCTTATTGTGACATTATCTCATCTGGCAAAACATTTCAGCTTTGTCTGGCAGGCACGACAGAAACAGTTTTTGCAAGCCCATAGTCCTCCCTAATTAGAGTCTGAATTGAAATCTGGTTTTATCACTTAATGGCCCTCAGGACCATCCCTGATTTTTGCATCATTTCAGAAAGTGCCTTTATGTTGTTTTCACAGAACCATCCAACACGTAGTGCACAAACAGCTAAGATGACAGGGTGTTCTCATGACAGAGAATTTAAGATGACAGAGCGTCTTGGAGCATACATGTGTATTCCAAACTGTTTCCATATGGTTTTTTTCCTGACAGCAATAAAAGAAAGCATGGGCTTTTTTATAGGAAAGATCACTCTATAGATGGGTTACAGTCCTAGCCAAGCAATTCTGCAAATCTGCTTTAAAATATGAACTAAACCTTAAGTGACAGTAAATGGCTTGTCTCCATCTAGCTCTAGTGCACATTTAACAATAGTGAAGACAGTGCATGGGGCACTTGGAGTCTCTGATAGATGCTTTTCACCAGAGCAGCAAGGGACAATAATTTTGGGGTAGTCTTTCAGTGTTTCTTCCCACAGAATTATAATTAGGCTCTATGACTGTATTCTAGAGGGTCCTCTTATTTTTTTATCTCATACACCACAAATTATTACATTTACAAAGTTAAAAAATAATTTTAAAAAGTCCTCACAGGTTCTCATTCCTAATTTAAAATACTGCATGGGTGAGTGGCGGTCTGAAATTTTGAAATTTTGTTCTAGCTGTAAAAAATCTACTGGTCTTTTCTCTTTTTGTTGGGAGTCACAGAGTGTCTGTAATCTGCACTGGACTGATTTGATACTGACAAATGCTGAATTATGAAACCCTATAGGTAAAAAGAGGTTCAACATCGGTGTAATTTAGTAGCTGCTATAAGTCTGTGCCAGTATGAAAATACTCATTTTGGCAATCATGCAGTAAAATAATCAATATTTAATATTATTACCAAAAAATATTGGCAATTTATATCTTTCAGCCATTTTATACATTCAGGTAAATCCCATATTTATTTCTGATAGGAGACAAAAAAAATTATAAATAAATCTATATCATTCCAAATATGCATTTGAATAAATCAATTTTGCAGAACAATATAGTGTAGCATTTCTGAAATTTTCTCCCCAAAAGTAGAAATCGAGATCTTAGTTACAGTACAGGCCTAACTATTTTGCATCAGAAGAAAAAAAAATGGCTCCTTTGTAGTAAGAAGGTTATGATCGTTAATCTGCATAAATATGTAGAAAGCTGTGTTACATATGCCTGTGCTGCACTTGTTGTGAGAGAAAAAAATGCCACAAAACATCATATTCTGGTGTTATGGATCATTAATTTTTGAGAGCAGCTATCTCCCTCTATTAAACCCTAACCTATCCCCTTTTCTCCCCCCTCCCTTCAGTTCCTGTAACACCTCACGTACTTCATGTAAATCTTAATGGCTTAATTGACAATACTGTTTTGGACTATTGGTGAACTCTGTTATTTGCTATGGGAGACCATTTATTAACTTGCAGGTGCTTCAGGGGGAAGTCCATTGTTTGGTGTGAAAGGGGAGCAAATGGATTGCACAACCAAGAATCAACCTCTGCCTCATTCATGTGGATACTGATTTTTTCCACTTCGGCTACACTGAGCTTATCACAAGAGACTGCACCAGCAGCTGTAACTATGATATTCAGATTCTTTACCAGAGCTGATGAAATGTCAGTAATTCAGTGTTTGCTTTCTGCTTCCAAGTGACGAGAATAAAACTTATTGTCTACACTCACCACTTCTAACCACTGGAAGCTTATGTTCACAAAGAACAATTAATTAATTCCCCTTTCTCACCCAAAAAGACATATTAGCTGATTTCCTTTACAATAAATTTAAATTTAATGTAATAGAAATCTCTTATTAACTTTTATTTACTTTTTCTACTAAGATACCAAACAAAACTCCAGCTATTGAGTCTTTACTGTTTTGAAATAAAACTGTTAAGTTTTTTTCTTTGCTTTCAACAAATACTTACAAGCAGGGACTTTTGATGAAGAGTTAGTAATTCATTATTTATTGTTAAGTACTATACTTACCCTAGCTATTGCCTGCAGAAATGTTAAGAGATCTGTCGGATTCTAGTTCTGAAAAAATGTCCCGATATTTCCAAAGTATTTCAGCCTGGACTGAAGCTTAATGCTGAGGTTAGCTCATCAAATCAGCCAACTAAAAAAGTAACACCCCTGACAAAAGCAAAAACATTAGATGGCCGTGAACAAAGTTCAGGTCTAGAAACAAAGGAAAAACACAAGCTGGGATCTTCCACAGAAAAGAAGCAGGATCCTGTGGGAAATAGTACAAAACTGGTGGTGACCAGTTATGTTTCTGCAACTCCAGACTGTATGGCACACATCCCGGTCTGGGAATGTCACAGCCAGTGCCTCCATGCTGGGGCCTCTCATTGCATGCAGTCAGGACTGAACACCTTCCACATCATCATCTGCCCCCTCACAGAAGCAACAGCAGCGGAGCACCGAGGCACCATTGTCATTTACAAACAGGTTTAGATATACCATCGGTCTAGTCCTGTCAGGCTACAGCTTGATATTAGTTAATTTTCCTTACTGAAAACTTTGCCAAAAGACTTTTTGAAGATGCTACAGATGAATCCCAGTGGCAGCCCAAGTATTCAGCCAAGTAAGAAATCCTTAATGTACAATGCTCTCACTTCTATGAGCCTAAGGTAAACACAGCTTTAAACTCTGGACAATGGGGCAAACATCTCCTGGAATTTGTTTTCCAAATTGCCTGGTTGGCTGATTTGCTAAATATTAATGCAAGCCCAAAGGAAAACTTAATACCGGGGCTCTGTAGCAAAGGCTGCAAGGCTCATTTCCAATCTGATAACTGGCCTGTCAACCACGGAGACAGGAGCTTTAGGAGAGGAGAACTTCCATGCAAACACAAGAGAAGCTGATACCAGGTTGCATCCCTTGATCTTCAGGGCTTATTTTAAAAAAATTGAAACAAACAAAACCAAAACCACAAAACCACAACAGTTTGAATCTGCTCATTTATATAATCCATAATAAAGTCTAATGGTAAACCCAAGCAGTGACAAAGAGCAGACCATGCAGTCATTCTCCCTCAGTCTTCCATGTCTTGGCCAGACAGACCCATCCCTTCTCTTGAACTAGCTCTCATGTTCATTGGGACTGCATTTACTCAGCAGGAGGACTTGTCTTCATTTTTGTTGGGCTTATCAGCTGAATAATTTAAAAAACATTCAATTAACATCAGAATGAGGACATGGCAGGCAGGAGGAATAGGAAAGAGAAGGTTTTTTTCTTCCAGTTTTGATAAAGCTGTTGGACCATCTTAAGCTCTATCATGTAACTTCACTCACCCTCATATTATATCAAACCACACACTTCAGTGTTTTTCTAGTGTTTCAGTCATTTTCCAAAATGCCTTTTTACTGCGAAAAGGCTCTTCATCACTGAATAGTGCTGGTAAAAGAGAAGAAATGTAGGTATCCAGGTAGCTGTTCATGGTGATAAGCAAGTGAGTTAAAGGTAAAATTTGCATCTGGATTCTGCATAGGAACAAGTTCTACTTGATTGCTGCTGGTGGGAGTAGTGCTTCTACTCGTTTCCAATCATGACATGTATGAAGGGTTCTATTTTCAAACACTTTCACTCATTGCTTGTCCTGGGTTCAGGCTTGATGGATTACACCCTCTGTAAATAGCCACAGAGGTATGAACTAACAGCTCCTTTATGCTTTTGCTGGACACCTTAGAAGTGGATGCACACCATTACACACACTCACACACACACAAAAACAAAAGCCACCTGTGGTGCTCCTTAAGAGGTTAGTCTGCCCACACAGACATTGACAACGAGAGAACAGCTGAGTCCTACCCCGGGGAGGAAAAGATGTCATAGCGCTCAAATGCCATGGGGAGGGATGCCAGAAAAAGGACAAGAAGCTGGCTATAACCTTCTAAAAAATTTAAGATCTGCTAAAAAGATTCAAGTCCTGTACCTGGTAACTGCATGAGAACAGGGTGTCCAATGACACGGTGATTGACATGAACATCATGACTAGCAGCAGAAAGCAAGTGCTGAAAGTACTTCTCCCCTAAAAGCAGTTTGCCTATTGCTCCTGAGCAGGACTTTGTGAGCTAAGAAGTACCATTCCACCCAGCACTGCTCAAGAGAAGGAGGTCATAGCCCTAGCAATTCTTTTGATCATATTTCTCTGCGGAGTTATCAAGTCCCACCTTTTAAATCATGGCACTGAGAGCATGAGAGCTTATATTCATATTAATGGCATACTTAGTGTTGCCACCAGCTCTTTCCTATTGAACAAGTGCCTCTAAACTCACAAGCCTTTTGCCATTTATCTGTTTGACTCTCAATGAACAGCAACTTGAAAATTACACCACTAGGGTACCAAGACACCAGAGACTTCCCTCCAGGCACACTGTCAACAAAGCTGCTCAAACTAGTGCAATGAATAGAGAAAAGCTTCAGATTCCTGTTTGAATCAGCTCTGTGTCTACCTAACCAGGTCAGAAGGAAGCAACCACAGGAGCAGTTAGTCCTCAAAAGAACCATTCCTCAGTCCTGAGCTGATCTCAGTGCTACCTTGACAAAGATCTTACTGGCAAAGCAGATTAAAGGGCTGCTATTTGAAGTAGCTCCCTGAGGGAAGGGGTAAAGTCCCAATTCTCATACCAGGCTGCTGATGTTTTACTATAGGATATGTTGGCACCTAGGAAAAGTTAGAATGATTTTCAGAATAGTCAGCTCTTGCTCATCTGCAAGAGACATTAATATGAGTGTATGCTATACATATTCATTAAAATAATATTTCAACGTGTCTATTTGTGTATTCAGGAGAAAGGCTAGAATAGAAATTTTCACACTCTTCACCTTGACAACATATTTTCCAGGGTCCCCTATGCTACAAGTTCACATGTCTCAGAGAAAGGAGTCATCCTTCGTCCCAGCTTTGAGAATGGCTAGATGCATGGGTTGCAGGCCACAGAGCCTGCACCACAGCACTCTTGTCATATAATATTAAATCCAGAACAAGTTTGCTAACTAAATGGACATCCTTTAAAATTATATATAAAGTGTTCAGTGCCATTAATGGAAAGGACCACAATATAAATTCAGAGATGTATACATCACCTATTGTACTTAAACATAATGGAGGTATCTGTCCACTTAACTGCAGAATTTGAAAAGGTTACTATTGCATGACATATGGTAAGATACAACAGGGATTAAACTACACACTGCTACGGAAAAGTTTGGGACATGTTTTTAAATTATAAAATGTGATTGTTCATCTATGAAGCCTTAAGTTTTGCATTTTGAAGTGTCAATTCAGATTTCATGTTCTGTCATAAATCTAAGCCATTTGTTCAGCTATGTGGTCTCATGCACAGATTTTAAAACATCCTTTTATGCAAGTGTCCAGCACATGGCCCCCACCTAGCCTGAAAGACAGGAATTAAGTAACACTCATAATGAGGTTATGAAGGTTTTATAATTCTTGCAGTTACTCCTCCTTTGAATGAAACTATGAATGGAATTATAAAAAATTGAAATTTAAGCATTCAGCTCACCAGTTGCTGCAGTTGTCCAAATGACAGGTTAGTATTCATCTATCATCCTTCACAGGTTGCACAAAATTCAGGAGGTAATGTCTAGAAAACTCAGAAAGTAAAGTGTTTTAACAGCACCAAGCTATTTCTACATTGCCATGCTACATAGGTATTGCTGATAAAAAGAATGCCATACCAGTCTTCAGCTAATATGAAGTTATGCAACTGAATTGAATATAAAAATGAAAGTCAGTATCTGCCAGTTAAGTATTAGCCTGAGTTAGTCTCAGAAGATTAAAATCTAATGGACTGTCTTGATCACACAGATGTAATGTAAGCCCAGTTCAAGCTTGCTTTGCTATAGGAATTTTTTTAAGCCTATCCTGGGGATTTGTTGTACTGATATGAATTGCTGGTTGAGGAAACCACGTTCCTTGTCTCAGCTATAAGACTGTATTGGTCCTACATATCCAGGAACAATGTCACACAGTCTTGAACACCATTAATGGCACTTTAGAAGCTTGTTCACAGGCTGACAAAGAAAGAATCAGATTGAGCCTTTTTTCTGAACCAGAAGACAGCAGAATCCTCAAATGCAATTGCAGCCAAGAAACTGATTACTCTAATCCCACTCAGTTTTATTTCAGGAGTTGTTAAATAACTGCAGTACAAATATTTGATGTATCTAAAGTAGTGTAAAGAATTACCTAGCTGATTTACTATTTCTGTGAAATCTCAGGTCACAAACTTATAGAATATCAGCAAAAAAAGAGAGCAATGATATAAAATTAGGAGATGGTAGAGAAAAATTATTTCTTTGCATCAGTTTTGATTATAGAGCTGCCCAGCATTTAAGTCTCCTCAATGGATTTTTCTTCATTGAACAAAACCACATTTTGTTTTGGGTATACCTGCAGAGCCACTGATACACAACTGTGCTGCTGATAAAGTTGATTAGTGAAGACATGCAAAGAGGGAACTGACCCTTGGACTGGCATATACCTATGCAAAGGCTAAAGATATATTCTGCTTCTTTGTCTGCACTTGATCCTTTGTCATTCCATTTTCATCACATTTACCATCCATACTGGCTAGCTGCTATCAATACATTCATGCTTTCAATTTACTCTCAAGACAAAACTCCAACGAAACAAATGTCTGTGTGAGGTAGTACTACTAGGTATAGTGTATGGGAAAGAAGGTAGCCAGAAGATTAATTACTGGGTTTAAAAATAGATTAAGAATAGAAAGAACAAAATATAGGAATAAGCTTTCAAGAGTCTTGTGAAAAAACACTCTGTTACAGAACCTCTGTATATTCTATAATCATCAGTTATCTGGGAAAAGGAACAAACATTCAAGTGTTAAATGAAGGTGCCAATGGCAGATAAACATGAACGTAAGTCCTTCATAAACGATAATACAGCATATAAATCCTCAAGAGTAATGTAGGAAACAGTGAAAGCAATCATATGGTGAAAACCCACGCTGACAAGCTTGTATCACGCACAGAAAGAGAGCGAGTATAGACTCAACTTAGATAATTTCAAGTTTTCTTAGAATCTGTAATAATTCTGAAAAAGTGGTTGCAATGAAAAAAGCAAAGTAAGAGTGGCAAATACTTGCCACTTCTGAAAATTCCACCAACTGGAGAAAGCAGTGTTTCTTGAGGATTATATAGCAGACTTTGCATCAAACAAAATATATTGCTGAACCGTTGAGGGTTTCAAGATACCAAGTTGCTGTATGTGCTCCCTGACACTGTATCAAGACCAGACTAAAGCGCAGGCTAGCCCTGAACACTGGGTTTTCTAGAAGTACACATAGGCGTGTTTTTAGGGAACCAGGACTCTGGAGGCGACAACAGACATAGATCAACCTACACCCAGCCTGTGTGTCTGTTTTCCAGAGACATGGCAAATGAGGAAAACCTAAACTATCCTCCAAGTAAAATTACAGTTGTTCTTCAACTGGAGTTTACAGAATTTCATGTACAAGTATCCTGAAAGAAAAAGATGCTTCAAGATTAGTAAGGCTGTTAAGCATTTTTAAAGGACTCATGAATATATTAATGAAAGATACTGAAACGGAATAGCACTGTGTTTATTTCCAAGAAACAGAGCATTCTAGCAAAGGGTGATACTCCCTCACAACTCTCTTTTATAGGTGTGAAAGGCCTACTGTATAATTTATACAGCATGGGCATCTTTTAGAGTAATGCTCAGTTTATGTACCTTTACAATGTCTTTATACATAGAAATTATAATCAACCCTCTTCACAGTTATAAACAAGGCATTTATGGCAAACCAGCAAACCTTGGAAGGATTATTGTATTTCCACATATTAGATATAGTGAAAAGGGTATTTAATTTGTACTATTTCTTTACAAACACAGCTTCTTTGGCTGAGCCCTAGATAAACCAATATATTTGTGAAACATAATTTTTTTAAAAGGTCAAATATCAGTGACATACTAAAAATGTATCCTGTTTTTCAGGGGGAAGAAAACCATAGCTAAGGGGTTTATTCATCATTAGCACAAAAAAAGTAGGCAAAGATGTAGCAAGAGAGAATAGTAAAAACCTCTTCTTCAGTTAGTGATGTGATTTCCTACTGATTTATGCATTATTTCCCTAATTATATCTTCCTCCAGAAGATATTATCAACTAGAATGATATCACTGAAAAGCTTCTATGCAGAAGCAAATTCCACACCAAGTATTTGACGTGCCACAGAATTCCCCATTGCCTTTCCATTGCAGATGCTGCTCCTAACTGACAATACTGAGGCACAGAAGAGACCAGTCCTTCTCTTCTCTTGGCAAGCTTATTGCCAGATCTGCTGCTTAGGATCCCTCTGGCCACACACAATACATCTACTCACTCCTCAGCTCTGCATTCACAGATTTTAGTAGATCACAGAAGCTATACATGACTGATGGCGATTTCTCTTTCTCACATGTGACAGAAGTATATGGTTTTAGAATAGCAGACCTTGTACATGCAAATAAATAGCTTCTTATTAATTTAGCCACAGTGGTAATGCAATTCTATGCTTCCTTCCTTGCCTAGCAGGTGTAAGGTGCCCAGAATAAGGGCCCAGGTATCGCCAAAGACTGCACATCTAGTGTAGTCTTTTTAATGCTGAGTTTCTTATGTATTCAAAGCAAAACCTAACCTCAAAAGTTGGATGTACTGGGGCAGATTCCAATGCACACCATTAGCAAGTACAGTAAACTGTTCACCAACTTCCTTTCAGACCTCCTACCTCCTAATCAATTCTGCTCCTCTTTTAGGGCAGAAACAATATTGCATAGTCAGGCCTAAGACAAGCTATTACCACCAGCTGTGACCCTTGCTGAGTTAATGCCTCTTCCACCCTCAACAACAGTGGCACAATACATGAACACAATAGAGACTTCAGTATGGGCTGGTGAACCCGAATGAATAAATCAGTTTAATACAAATCTGACCTGATTAAATTATACAGCATGTGCTTATTCGTCCAAAAGTTCATGTATTTGGATTAGACTTTGTATATTACTAAGATCTCAAAATAAACTCTGGGATAACACTCAGTGTCCAAGTCGCTGCACAATAAGACTTGATAACATATACATGTTAAGTCAGTAAAAACTTTCTGCATTTTAGTAGTACAGACATAGCAAACAATTTTATCCATAATATCCTGGTGTGCTGCTCTTATCAAGCAGTCTGAACTCTCAACTGCATATCAATAAATGAGAAGAAAGCATCCCTCGTATTTTATTGACATTTATAACAACATGCTGATTGTTATTAACTGAAGAGTAAAAAAATATCACTGACATCTACATGTTATTACTGTTTTTAACTAACTGCTTAAAATAGAAGGTCTCTATATAACTCCTACATAGCTTTATCTGAGGATGCTGGGAATTCATTATAAACAATTACAGTTCCAATGAATCTGCTGTAATAAATGTGGATGTAGCATGGGATGGTTAACTGCTGACTTTCATATTCAGGCAAATTTCCCTTTGCACTGAAGAACTCACTGTTAGGAGAAACCTGGTTTATAGCACTGCTGGGGGAAATACCAACATCACAACAGAGATACTTGGCATTTATGCAGTGAGGGAAATATAAGAATGAAGATGCAGCACCAGGCAGAAGAACAAAGTTTTGTTTTTACAGAAACTTGTTGGTGTCTTCCTATTCTATTACATTTCAAGGCACATAATTTCTTTGCTGGGGTTTTCCACTCCTTTCTTGTTAACTTACTTTTTGTGTCTCAAAGCCTTTCTACACCCCGCCACACCATCATGGATAAAAACAAAAGTGCTGCAAGTGCCATGATGGGGCAGTTTAGTGTCTGAAATCTGAGTTCATATGAGAGCAGTTCTACCACTGCAAACTTCCCCAGGCTGCTTCCAGGGCATCCCACACTACACAGAAAAACTTCTGAAGATGGAATAGTAGTTATCTACAGCTCTTTCCATCCTAATTGTCTGATGACAATTATTTATTAAGTACTACATTAATTCCACTTGGAATATAGGAACGTTGTCAGGGTATGCAGAGATGCAGCGAGGAAGGCCAAGGCCCACTTGGAATTAAATCTGGCATTGCATGTCAAAGATAACAAGAAGGGCTTCTTTAAATACATCAGCAGTTAAAGGGAGATTGGGGATACAGTGGGCCCACTGCTGAACAAGGAAGGGGCCCTGGCAACACAGGATGCAGAGAAGGTGGAGTTACTGAATGCATTCTTTGCTTTGGTCTTCACTGCTAAGGCTGGCCCTCAGGCATCTCAGCCCCCAGAGGAGAGAATAAAAATCTGGAGAAAGGAAGACTTACCATCAGCTGAGAAGGACTGGGTCAGAGATCACCTGTGCAAACTGGATCCTTGCAAATCCATGGGCCCCAATGGGATGCACCCGCGAGTGCTCAGGGAGCTGGCAGATGTTCTTGCTGAGCCACTCTCCATCATTTTTGAAAGGTTGTGGAGGACAGGAGAGGTGCCTGAGGAATGGAGGACAGCAAATGTCACTCCAATCTTCAAAAAGGGCAAGAAGGAGGACCTGGGGAACTATAGGTCAGTCAGCCTCACCTCCAACCCCAGAAAGGTGATGGAGCAGTTCATCCTGGAGGTCATCTCCAGGCATGTAGAGGACAAGAAGGTTATCAGAAACAGTCAACATGGATTCACCAAGAGAAGATCATGCTTGACCAACCTGATAGCCTTCTATGATGGTGTGACTGGCTGGGTGGACGAAGGGAGAGCAGTGGATGTTGTCAATCCTGACTTCAGTAAGGCATTCGACACTGTCTCCCATAGCATCCTCATAGGCAAGCTAAGGAAGTATGGGTTGGATGAGCGGACAGTGAGGTGGATAGAGAACTGGCTCAACAACAGAACTCAGAGGGTCGTGATCAAGGGGGCAGAGTCTGGATGGAGGGCCGTAATTAGCAGTGTTCTCTAGGGTAATGTGCTGGGTCCAGTCCTGTTCAACATATACATCAATGACCTGGATGATGGGATAGAGTGTAACCTCAGCAAGTTCGCTGATGACACCAAGCTGGGAGGAGTGGCTGATACACCAGAAGGCTGTGCTGCCACCCAGCGAGACCTGGACAGGCTGGAGAGCTGGGCCGAGGGGAACCTGATGAAATTCAACAAGAGCAAGTGCAACGTCCTGCCCCTGGGGAGGAACAACCCCATGCACCAGTACAGGCTGGGGGCTGACCTGCTGGAAAGCGGCTCCGCTGAGAAGGACGTGGGGAGTGCTGGTGGACAGCAAGTTGACCATGAGCCAACAATGTGCTCTTGTGGCCAAGAAGGCCAATGGTATCCTGGGGTACATTAAAAGGAGTGTAGCCAGCAGATTGAAAGAGGTTATCTTCCCTCTCTGCTCTGCTCTAGTGTGACCACATTTGGAGTACTGTGTCCAGTTTTGGGCCCCCCAGTTTAAGAAGCACAGGGAACTGCTCGAGCAAGTCCAGCAGAGAGCTACCAAGATGATCAGGGGACTGGAGCATCTCCCTTATGAGGAAAGGCTGAGAAACTTGGGTTTGTTTAGCCTGGAGAAGAGAAGACCGAGGGGGGATGTCATCAATACCTATAAGTATCTAAAGGGTGGGTATCAGGACAATGAGACTAGACTCTTTTCAATAGTGCCCAATGACAGGACAAGGGGCAATGGGCTCAAGTTGGAACATAAGAAGTTCCACCTCAATATGAGAAAAAGCTTCTTTACTGTGAGGGTGACAGAGCAGTGGAACAGGCTGCCCGGGGAGGTTGTGGAGTCTCCTTCCCTGGAGACATTAATAAAAACCTGCCTGGATGCGTTCCTGTGCCCCCTGCTCTGGGTGTACCTGCTCAAGCAGGGGGGTTGGACAAGATGATCTCCAGAGCTCCCTTCCAACCCCTACCATTCTGTGAATCTGTGATTAATAGTCTTCCAGAGTCCTGTATGCTAAGTACTAAGTACAAAGTACTTATCAGAAGTAACAGAAGGTTTTAGGTCCCCACTGCTGAAGTATAACCTCTCAAAAAATCTCAGAAGAAAGATTCTGAAGTTGGTAGAAAAATAGCACAGATCCCTCCCTGTCATCTCTCAGCTGCTTGGAGAAAACTGCTCTAGCGTTCAGCCAAAGCAAATTACATTTTGAGATATAAGTTGATTTGTAGTAATCTGTTTTTCCAAAGGATTACATTGTTTGAAATTTACCAAAATGAGACATTTTTATTTTCTTCTACTGATCCAAGAAAAAATGGAAGAGAGGAAGGAGATTGCAAACTATTTCCCACCCACCTCTATTAGATACTGTTCTTAGATACAGTAGCTAAGCACCTTCTTTAATGTTATTACTGTAACTGAAATCTCAGCAACTACATCAATGATTTCTAAGATACCATCCCAGGACTGTATGTTGTAGCTGGATTCATCTGTATAACCTTTCTTGTTGCCTTTTTACCAATGCCAACAGAACATAAAGTACAGTCTGTGTGACAACAGAATGACTGCCTTTGCGTAACTCTTTTCTGCCCAGGAAGTACAAGAGATCAAAGGGGTCTTGGATAGATTGTTCATTCAAACAGAAGTATTAAACATATTCCTAATCTGTCATTCTTTCTTCATGCTTCATGACCTGTTAGAATGACTTTATACTTTTTAATGACTCTGTCCTCTCTGGATTTTTGTTTTGGGAGCAGCGGTGGGTTTGTTTTTTGGGGTTTGTTTTGGTTTTGGGGTAGATGTTTTTTGCTTTTTTTCTTTGTTTGTTTGGGTTTTTTCTCCCCCAGCCCCCCACCCCACCAGATATTAAGTATAGAAGCATGGTAGAACTGTTTATATGTATACCAAAAAAAATTCACATGCTTGGCATTCTCATTTGACCACTTGTTATAGCCACTGTATTGAAAATTTCCAAGGAGAAGCCCATTTGTAATGATGGAGTCACAAAGAAGTTTAAATGTATAAAACAACACATGCTCAGATAAGTAAATTATAGAACAAGAAATAAACCCCCAAATTCATAGATGATGGCACTCTTCTTCTGACAAGTATACTTCAGTAAGACATTAAACTTTCTTATTCTTACAAAATGTATCAGGAACATTGTGATTAGCTTAATGGAAATAAGTAGATTTTGGTTAAAAAAGATACAGTATACACTGTGGGGGAAAATTATTTTCTCTATAATATTTTAGTATAGAGATTCTGTAGAAACATGTACATCCAAATGAGGGCAATTTGCCCAATAATGTTAATCCTGCTATTTTTTATATTCTTACTTTAACTGTATTCAGATATCTAATATCTACAGAAGGAGGTAGACACTGCAGAACTTAAAAAGGCAATGCAGTTTAAAAGATTCAAAACATTGG
Source organism: Phalacrocorax aristotelis (assembly GCF_949628215.1). NCBI lineage: Eukaryota > Metazoa > Chordata > Aves > Suliformes > Phalacrocoracidae > Phalacrocorax > Phalacrocorax aristotelis. Next base: position 14,649,403 of record NC_134283.1, read on the forward strand.
TTTTCTTTTCAGTGATTTCTGAAGCAGCATTTGAAAAAAAGTTATTCTTATAAAAACCTTTTGCCCTGCCAATGTAAGAAACCTCCTTTCTTGGGCAGACTCCAAATGCTGCTGAAGTTGTGCATCACTGAGATTAATAGTGGTGTAATGGGAGTTGTGAATTTTATTATAAGAATATACTGATATATTGTCTAGGGGCAGCAATTAAGCACTGGCAAGTATTTCTATGTCCTAATTCCTGGTAACAAAAATTCAGAGAGCTTGAAACTAGTACTTGGGTAGAATATAAAGTCTGATACCATGCACTTATTTGACCTGGAAATCAAGCACCTGGTACACAATCTTAAACCTTATATACACAACCGGTCTCTCCAATCATAGTACACTGAAGTTATTTCTGTGCACTCGAGATTTACCTAGAAAAGAATCCTGCTGACATTAAAGTTCCTTTGCACAATTTGACATACTACTTTGATTTCAAAAACTCATTTTGCTGTCATTTCATCTATTACCCCAAAACTTCTTTGGGACTTAAATCCTTTCCAAAAGTCAAACAGCTGGAAAAAGGATTTCATATCTTAAGAGCCACAGCCACACATAGGCCTGCCATGCCAGATGGCTTGTATAGGGCATATATTTTACTCAACCTTCTGCAATAACATTTCTCCTTTCTGACATCCACCACCTCCTTCACTAATATTACATTATCACTAGGCAGGGAACCAGGGAGGCAAAATAAGGACCACTGTCCACTTTAAAGTCTTTGTTTGCTCATTGCATGCTACTTAGTAAATGAAGCATAAGTACATCCTTCACACAAGAACTTTTGAGGATTCCCCATGCTCTTCTGTAGATACCAAAGCAATCAGTAAGAATCTGGCTGGTACTCGGCAAGAGTGAGGAGAGAGTCTGGGATATCACAGGTGCATTGCACAAATCAGAGATGTGCAGTGCCACTATATGTGCAGTGCTGCAAGACAGAAGCACAGATGGCTTCCATGGGACTGCACACAATAACCAATATTCATTTGGTTTGTTTTGGATCATTAGCAGAGAAGTCAACATATCCCATGCACATCACCTGTCGGGGGCTATCTAGAGAATGCTTCACTGGGCACAGAACAGTAGACCTTAGAAATAAAAATGGGCCAGTCCAGGCCTTTTCAGAATAAAATTGTCTTCTACACAGCCCCTGCAGTTTAGTTTTAAAAGCCCTTGATAGTAACAAAGTACCTGATATTCAGCTAACCTTTCCCTTATTTCTTAATTTCATCTTGATTCTCCTAATTATATTACCATGTACCACACTAATTGGTGTTCACACATGGCCAACTCAGCTACAACTGGTCAAATTTACTGTGTCACACACCTAGCACACTTTAGGATTCCTTAAAATTTCAGTTGTGTTAATTAAGCATTGCCTATAAATGCGAAAATACAACTGTGCTATTTTCACAGTTCTTTTCCTTTTTCCAGTGGTTTGTGCTAAAGGAAAGACAGGATCTCAATTTGCATGAACCTGTTTCTACCTTTTCACCCATGCCAATTAGCTCAAACTACCACCGTCATAAGAGAAAATCCCAATGAATAAAGAGAAGCCTTCTACTCATATGCCAAACACCACACACACACCCCCACCCCACCTCCAGGCATCCAGGATAAATCTACTAGCAGTTTTGTTTGTGATACTATTATCAGATAATGACAGTGCATTTCATCAAGAAAAGAGCAGTCTTCAAATTTTTTTTAAAAAACACATAAATATCTGCATTAAAGTCACGGTAAGGTATTATAAAATTACCTATAAAAATTCTATGGTACCAACATCTCCCTCACTACCAATATAATTGTTTCACAATTGTGATTGTGAGGTTATGTGACATATCTGCAATGCAGGAAATTGTTAGCAACCCATTTTACAGGACAGGAGGCCAAGTGGTGTAACCACGATTATATGGACTATCTGTATTAAAGCACAAATCAATCTCATGCTAACACCAATCGACAGAAAATTTCTCCCTCTGAAAATTTTTAGAAAAGTCTTGTAAATTCTACAAAGTGATAGGGTTTAAACAGGTAACCACTTACACTTGTACAAATACCTTGCCACTACACTACCAAGCCAGCACCTTTCTTTCTCCCTTTGTCTAATTAGCAAGAACACAGTAATCTGCATTTTAGTATGCCAAAAGACACAGCACATCTCTGAGAGGTGCAGACTGAGATAAGGTCTATTCCACCTACATCAGGGGACAGCGATTAACTAATGTAGGTTAACACAGAGCAATCTGAAAAAAAAAAACTCTAAGCACGCTGACAAGAAAAAGACTTTTGCCTGAGGCAAGCAGGTGGTTTGTGGGATCTCCCCAGTCACTCCTTCACCTCTCCATCTTCACCTGCGAAAAGCATGTCCTCCATCAGAGCAGCTGTACACAACAGGAGACTGGTTTAAGAAGTTCAAGGCATATCAAACCGGAGCAGCAAGGCCATGCTGATTTGGTGAGTACTGCATCTACTTTAGCATCACACAAATTAACAAAATAGGTCAAGATCTAACCCAGGTTACACAGGTTTCTATGGACTCAAAATTGGGCACAACAATCACAAGGCAGAAAGCCCATGGGAGGGAAAGGTGCAGCATGATGCAGCACTACTGCCAAGGAAAAGCAGAAGGCACCAGAGGACAGATTTTCATCACCACAAAAGTGTTGGTCTTTTTTGGTAACAAAAAGGTAAATAAAATTCATTTTTGTTTAACTGAAAAGGCTTGCACTGAACCAAAAACAAACGAAAAATATAATTAATGATTCAGTGGGGTGACATTCACCCAATATGAACTGTAAGTGCACTTGAAACCAGGCTTTATCCATCCCAGTACTCACCAGGCTACTTGTACAAAGCCGTGCAGCCACTGTATCTTTCCTAGATAGCTGTAAGTCTTCCTTGTGCCCTTGGTGGCAGGGTGGCAGGCCGGTGGCATGGCCTCCTCCAGAGCACTCCTGATCTCCCCCCAGGAGCCATGTGAATTCAGTTAGCACAGGGAGGACCAGAAGACCATCTCCTTGTACAAGAAAACTCTCCTGTCATCTCACTAAGACATTGCCATGTAGCACAGGTTGCTTCAAAGGCACTTAATAAGAATGCATTAACCTTGAATACATCACCAGCAATTACTAAGATTTAAACAGCAGCACCGGAGCACAGACACTCAAGCGCATCACTGTTCATTCCTCAAAAGGACAGTAATCTCTATCCACACACCCTCTCCCCAGGTTTTGGCTGTCTGTGCCCAGGCGCTGGCAGTGGGGGGTGCGGGGGCATCTCTGTGAGGAGAGGCCAGGGCTGCCCCGTGCCGGACACGGCCGATTCTAGCTGGTTCTGTGGCCGCCCCAGCGCAGGGCACAGCTGAGCCCCTCAGCCACGCCAGTGGCACCTCTGTGGAAATGTATTTGAGACAGGGCAAATGCTGCCTGGCAGCGAGGGGAGAGTGTGGGGGAATGTGTGAGGGAAAGCGTGAGGAAAAGTGTGAGGGAAAGCATGAGGAACAGCCCTGCGAGCACCCTGCATTAGGAGGGCAGGAGGGCAGCTGTGTGGCCCTCCTCTGCCCTGCTGCCTACAACCCTTGAAGCCCACTGAAACCAGAGATAAGATGACACCAGGGAGGACACAAATGAGTCTTGCAAAAGTATCAGAGCAGCAGGCTCTGTTTTACCAGGGAAAACAAAGGGAGACAAAATTTCTCTCCCTCTGGCAGGAGCTCACACCTGGTGTGACGCCATTGCAGGTGCTCTCCCTGGTCCTGCCACCTTCCACCACAGCCACCATGGACCACAGGGACCACTGCCAGTCAGATGTACAGACAGAGAGTTGGTGATGTTCAAACCCATCTCCTATATGGTAATTGTCACACTCCCATATTGTCACAGTCTTCAATTACTGCATCTTTCTGAAAGTAAGGCATCCAAGAAGCAGGCAAGTGAGCACACCTTAACATGACCAAACAATGTAATAGGTAATCATGAATACCTAAGGAAAGACAAAGCAGTGTCCAAGCAAGTTGCAGCACTCAAACACACTGAGTACTGTATTATACCACACATCACACCCCAGCAGTAAGAAAAAAAGGCAAAATCCAGAATCAAAGACTCTGCTTCAGTCTCTGTGAGTAAAGCTAAATAAATAATTCTGCTAATCAAACACTTCTGGGATACTCATTCCCCTAGAAATATTTGTACAGCTCTGAACTGCTTGGGTGCTAGTCAAATGGATTGGAACTTACAGAGGCCAATCTTCTACTTTCATTTTTTAAAAATGCTTGAGAGATTATGTAATATTTGATAAAGTACACCTAAGACTCAGTAATATACCATTCATATCTTTTACATTATACAGCACCATTTTTATTGTGCATCCAATATTTTAAATTTATTTTTTCATTAAAGATGGCAATTGTTGTTATGCATTTTTAAAACAGAGGAACTATTCACCTATTTTTCCTTCACTTATATAAGATTTCCAAATATTAACAAAATTTGAAATTTCTGTATAGATTTCTGATTACTAGTAGTATACATTGACATTTAACTATATGGAGAGCAAAATAGGAAGAAACCAATTCACCTTATTGAAAGTGACCGTAAATCTACTCTATTAAAATTAAATTCAAGCTGTAAAACACAAATATATTTCATGTCAGGGAAAAGAAAACTGGGGGATTGAGAAGCAGGATGAAACTTTTAAAAATCATTAATGAAAAGAAGTGATAATGAAATGAATAAAAACATAATAAGCATATTGGCCTATACTCATCAACACAGGGAATAGCTTAAATCTGCATAGAACTGCATGGGTCATGGTATAGTTCCCATCTATACAGACTATTCTTGGGAAATTGGGAGGCCAAGGGAAAGTAGGATGCTTATGGGAAGCACGTGAAGACAGAGCAGGCAGTTAAACTGCAGAGTCACCCCATGAAAAAAAGGCAGAACTGCGGATTCCAATTTCAATTTTGTAGCAGGATCCCAAGACTTAAACAAGGAAAGTGGTGCAAAGCAGATTTTTCCTCTTAAGCTCACAGAATCCTCAAAAATATGAACACCAGGAAAATGTATGTGTGTAAATCTCATGCAGTTATGTATTTTTTGTATTTCTGGGATGGCAATAGATTCAGATTCTTAGCTACAGATTCTTATCTAATACAGCAATTGCCAAACATACTGGACTTTGATTTATCAGAGATGATCTCACAGCTCTGCTAGGGTGGGATCTTGTGCTGTGGGTGTTACAGTTGACACAATTAAATTGCATTTTCATCTGAATCATCCACATTTAAAGTATTTTTTTGCTCCTCCACTTCTTTAGGATGTGTCTCTACACAAGAGCGGTTCCAAGTGTAAAGTTTGGTTTGGATATCTCTGAAGTTCAGAGGTGCCCTGAATGTTTAGATTCAAGACAGCTAATATTTGCTTAATATATCTTGACAAAATGTTTTAGTAGACTCAAATTCAAGTTTTTGTAAAGGTTTGTTGGCCTTTTTGTTGGTCCATTCCTATTTTCAAGGCCCAGCCCACTCATTTGTTTTTCATGTGCAGTTCAGACACTAAAGTAGACTGATTACAGCTTCTGACTTCTAACACAGCATTTGCTGTTTGTTTTGGTTTTTTTTTTTAAAAAGCTATTTTAATTTTAAAATGCAATCTATCATTTGTGTACAACCAGCAACAGCATGGATGTAAAGCTAAAAGGAAATGATCAAACCACATAAAGTTAATAATGTGGTGCTAGCAAGGACATTTAATTGATTTACAGTGCAGCTTAATATATAATCACTGTGCTATGAGTAAAGCTATAAGGTAGCCCGTCAGTTCTTAGTGGTCTTCCTCAAGAGTTTCATTCACAAGCCTATTAATTAGCTTGGGTCCTTCAGTATTCAGTGTCCACCACTCAGATTTAAACCACTTGTTTCCCATTATGCTGTGTACTATGCACTGCAGGCCCATAAAATCAGGAATTAATATTTCTATCAGCAGGGATCCTGGAAGTCAACTTTAATTGCTATAGGTGAAATCTTCCTAATCCTTGCAAACAAAAATTATTAAAATACAATGAAGTTGTAACTCAGAGATAGTGTTAAACTCTGGAGTATGTTATGGTCAAATACCATAAAGTTTATTCCTCTCAGTAAGAAAGAACATTGAACCCAATATATTTTTAAAAATGCCAGAAAACATAACATGTTTTTTCAAGCAAATTCAGATAGCAAATTGATAAATTTAAGAGATTTTCAAGTTCTTTAAATGCTGTATTTTTCATCTTACACCTTCTAGACTTCGTGATTCAGTTCACATGAAAAATAAGGCAGACTAAATACAGCTAAAAATGACAGCAATTTGCTAAATATGTCATATGCACAAAATATTTATATAAAAGTATATTTAATTATTTTTAACATTTAGTTATTCATTCAAATTTAATATTTCCATATAAAATTAATTACTCCATTACTTAATGTCATGTTCCTCACATATTTGAGTATGGCTTTGATTTACATTGCAAACTAAGACCTAGAGATTGTCAAAGTGAGCTTCAACAAATAAAAAAAAAAAGCAAACAGGACTGGATTAAAAAATAATATAACAGTTGTAAATCAAATGCTCTTTACAGTCCTGTGGAATATAAACAGCTGTTTCCTTGTTTTTTAAAAACATACTATGATTTACATCTCCTTAACGATTTGACAAAATAATTTTATAGCACTTTAAAACATTGCCTGCAAATGAATCTGACAAGCAATGAAGAAAAAATGTTCTTGTTACCATTTCAAATCCTATTTGTTGTGCCACACAAACAACAAAATTTAAAATTTCACTTTTAAACTAGAGCTACATCATCACCTGTGACTTGTGATACCTAAAAAATATCAGCGAACAGCAGTCTTTCAGGCTCATGTGCAGCTCTGACTGAGGTTCACATTTCTTTCACTTACATTCCTTTGTCCAGTGTTTAGCTGTTACTTATTTTTTTCAGTGAAATCACTACCACAATAGAAAAATCCCCCTTTTCATCAGCCATGCCAAACAAAAAATATTAAAAATCAACAACATGGAATCTTATACCTCTAATACACATATAATAGCCTGTTTAGGGATTCAACCTTGCAAATTATCCTTCAGATTAGGATTTAGAAAAAAAATAGTAATGTTGTTAATAAGAACTTCCTTATTACAATACATAAGATAGAAAAACATAAACACCTCCAATGGTTTATGTTATGCTACAAACCTTCCAACAGTCAGAATTAAAATTAAAACCAAAGCAAATAGGCACTGTCAAGTTACCCCACTCCCCACTTGGCTATTACTAGACTTCTTGCACTGTCCTGTGAAGCATCTGGTGCTTGCTGCTCTGAGGGCAAGGACATTGCCTATGCAATACCGTTGTTCTGATTGTCTCCCAACCTATACTCTTTATGGCTTTGTATGCAACAGCTAGAGAAATTAAATAATTTAATTTTGTCACTTAAATGCAAACAGAGTTTTTATCACTTAACTAAAAACTGGATTTCCATTTCAGTGAAAACAACAATTCATTGAGTTAGCACTGTGCTAAAGACAGTAAACCTTATAGATAAGAGGGAGGAAAATGCTTTTTGCAACACCTCTGAATTATAGAGGACGTATTGCATCAAAACACTGCTGGGCAGCACTTAGAAAATGCTAAAAGAAAAAAGACAAATTGAAAGACATAAAAAACCATATCCTGCTATGAAGCTTAATGTAATATTCCCATAGATGCCAACAAATAACTCTATCACACTGTGGCCGGTTTGGGGCCAAAGGCAGAACATTTGACAATCACACCAGATTTTAAGATTCCAAAATTAAACCACTTCACAGTAGTGACTATCATAAAAAGTTGGGGTAGATTTTGCAAACCATGTATAATAAAGCTTTGTAAATTAATGTAGAGATCCTTAATCTATGATCCCCCTTAAAGCCAATGAAAAGCTGTTGAGAAAAACCTGAAAGTTTCATTCTAGCTGCAGCATTATTAAGCAAAACACCTAGCAGATGTAAAATAAAAAGTCCAGTAGCTGACAAAACTCCCTTACATTGTGTACTAGTGCCACAGTTTTGTCTGCATATGTATTTTGCTGTTTTCATTCACATGTAATTGTAGTTTCTATTCACTTAGAGCTTTGAAAATCTCTGGGAGTTGTAGAAAGCATAAATTTATTAACTGAGTTGTCCTGTCAGGATTGAGATTGAAGGGTGACTCCATTTTTCCATACGCCACATCCTGTAACAGAAGTATGCAGTTCTGTATTTCAGTAATTCTTTGTTCAGGGATGTTGAAGAATGGTTGTATTGAATATATATCTATTCACAATATGTCAGTCAAAGCCTCTAAATATAATAACATTAAGCTTGAGCAACATTCTTGCAGGGCAATACCTCTTTAGTAAACACTCATAGATGGATTTTGGAGGCTGTTTTTGCAGTAAAGAGCCAAGGCTACATCTATCACTGTTCACAACAAATAGGATCTAGGACAGCTGATGTTCCTTTATAGGTGACAGCCTCAGCTCTATTTTAGAGCTTAGAAAAAAAAAACCACAGACCTTGAATTAGTTCACATAATCATTTTGGCACTGCTGAAATCTATATAACACTGATGAGCTATTTCACTTGTCCTACTCATGTGGAAGAACCCTGAAGCCTGGAGTAGTTAGTATACGATTTCACATGCTTTCCACCATCACATTCCCCCTTCAGCACAATAATTTACTGTCTTTCACTCTAAAGGTTTATTAATTTGATCCAGGGCAAAGGATAGGTAGTATGTTCCACCAGTTAATAAAGTTTATAAAGCACTAGGGGATCTACTTGGATAAGAATCATCACAGAAATGCAAGGTTGAATCAGACCAAAACCAGCTGCTAATGCCAGAGATGTAAAACTCATTTAGAAATTAGAAGGGGTGTCTGAGCAAGCAGACCAAATGGAAATGTTGTATTATGAGACACAGGTGCAAAGACTTTTAACCTACGTTAAGGTTAGGCTTTTAAGGCTTAAAAAGAAAGTACTATGAAATGCACCTGAGGTGAGTTTTGAAAGGATACTCAGACACAATGAATGTGCTGATCATAAGAATTTAGAAATGAAGGAGTAGGAGGTTCCAGCTGAAAAAAAAATATTTTAAAAAATATTTAAACACTGAGGCTCTATCAACATTATAAGATGGGAATTAAAATAGAAGTGACAACGTTCGGGAGCTTTAAAAGAGCACTGTATAATCCAATGATGATTGAAAGAGTAGCCTGCAAGCCAGCCTGAGCAGATGCATCAGAGGTATGGTTGTGTGCTCAGCATGGTTCTGGACTAGTAGTCACATGCAGACTTAGTAACAACATATCCATATGTGTAACAGCATTCATTTGTCAGTAAAACACTAATATTCAAAATGAGCAAATGAATGAAAACACTAACTTTACTGCACTTCAAGATAACTCCACTGGTTCAGGTGGGGGATTTTTTGTAAATAAATTGGGTGATGTGACAAGTGTTATTACAGTGCCATCTAGTGCGAATGAGGGGTTTGAATAAGGATGGCAAATGGGTGAAATCTCTGCAGCCCACTGCCTGCCCAGGAAGGGGAAAGCCTCTCTACTGGGGCCATGGTAGCTAGAGAGGCCATCCTGCTTCCTGCAAGGAGTTAGGGGATCTGGCTCAGAGTGCAATTAGAAAAATTTTTGATTCTTGCTTTCGGGTGAATTGTCACTCTGAGTATCAGTGTCATGCATTTAGCATTTTTAAGTACCTGAATTATGAGCTGGGCTCCTTTTCTCCATGATAGTCACTTGCTCCTCCCTCAGTCACACAACTGAGAAGAGCTTTGTGCTGACACACAGAAAATGCTCTGAACATGAGGAAAATATAACTCTGATTTGCCTGAATGAGAAAAGGCTATAATTGTCCATGAAATGCTTGCTACAATTCCCAGTTTGTACTCAGGCTCTGGCCAGCTTTGTACCTGCAACTGCTCAGAGATATAGGAAGCCTATTTCTCTCATGATACTTCAAATACTGACAAGGTGGTTGACGCATCAGATGACAAGCTGAGAAGAATAAGAGAAACGGTTAACTGTTGAGTGTTGCATCTGTTAAATTCTAAAGTGAAACTCTTAGACTTAACTGTACCACGGGGGTTTTGTAAACTCTTTGAGCAGGAGATACCAATCCCATCTGCTCATAAAGCTACAAAGAAAGCCTGATTAGTTATTGTGCTTGCAGGTGACCTGGGAGCATTTCAATCAGATCCCCAGGGGAACTCCATGAAGGAAGCGCCACTCCAAAATGCTGGCTTCATTACAGAATTTTCTATTCCACCTTTTGTATGGACAGATTTGGGTCCAAAATCAGAATGTTCGTTCATAACTTTGCCACGCAAGTGACAAATACTCATTAAATCCACAGTAGTTTCCATGTGAACCCTGGAGACAAAAAATAAGTTCTAAGGCACAGCTGCCATACCAGCTTCAGAGCAGTTTTGTTCATTTAACTTCATTTGACATTATCGAGTCTTGTATAAATTTTGTAGGCAATACAGAACAGCATAAAACTTCCTATAAAAATTCTCAGAGAATTGCTTTGTGACATGTGGGCTGTCCCTGCTACTTCACAGGGAATGGCACCCAGAATGCACATTTTGAGCAAGTACAGGAGGTGCAATTCTACTAAGAGTGCACCTTCTAGCAGGATGGTATGAACAAGCTTCACTCTCTTGCTATACCCACTGCTGCTCACCTTTTGATGTCAGAGCTCTGCAGCCTGAGAGATACAGGCAATGAATTAAATTTGCTTTACATGAAATGAGAAAATTCCTCTTGAAATCACAAACCACAAATCAGGAGCAGTACACTTGTCTCCCTTCCTGCTTACACACAGACATGCACCCATATACGTGTCCACTTTAGTTTGTAAGAGAAGTAAATGATTCAATTACTACCTGCCAAACAACCACAATGACTGCAGAAATGTTTTCTACATTGCTTTACTTCCTTAAGGTCTTTCATGGAATGATGATTCATAAAAATAATGGTTTCATTGGATGGTTTCAATGTCCAAAAGCCAAAACAGGGAAGACATATTTGTTTGGACATTTCTGGTCCTGACCTGTCCAGAGACTTGTTTTAGCCTCTGCTCAAACTACACTTGAAACTATCCTTCCTGTAAACAGAGAAGAAATCCAGCATTTTTATTCTTCCCTAGCTCCTTCCACTTAGACATTCTGTATAGAGAGGTCCCACATAAATCCCAAACCCTGTGTTTTGCCATTTATGGTTCCCTAGAGTCATATTACAATAGCTTTGATTAAAATACAAACCAAGTAAGTAATTGCAGGCTTTTTAATTTTACAGTGTCAGTTTGTCATTGTAATGGATATGTTAGAACACAAAAGTCTCTTAATGAATTAAAGTAAATGCCTATTTAGAAGGACTTAAAACTGCCCATGACCAGCAACCACATACACTCACACAAAAATAAGAGAGGGAGAACAACTTTTCTTGTCAATGACACAAACCCCCAGTAAAAATTATGAACTGTATGTCCTCCTGACTACAGCTCTCAAAGTGCCCTGTGGCTTCATTGAATATCACTAAGCAGAACTCTTACATACTTATTTTGAAAAAGCCCTTCCATCCATATGTATCCATAATACTGGAAAAAGTTATTTTTACAACAGCGTTGAATAGAAAATAAAAAGGAAATCACTCAGTTAATATTGTTTGTCCCCTCCAATCTGTAACATCTCATCTTAAAAGAATACTTACATTTCAGGGATGTTTGTTTCCAGGAAGCAGATACTTGTTTTCCCTTCTGCATGTTGTTCATCATTCAGTGTGCTTTTCACAAAGACACAGTGAAAAGCATATTGTAGTGGAAGTGCTGGAATACCATTTTTATTGGCATTTATGAGAAGATCTAATCATACTTGGACTACCACTGTGATAAGCAAAGTAAACCCAAGTATCATTAAGGAAACTGATAAATTTTTCCTGACACACACTCCAAACAAGTAGGAAATCTATTTTGACAGCTGTTGTAAATAGCAAAATGCAGCGTTGAATATTTTTTGTTATTTAAAAAGGACAGAGGAGTAAAATAATCATCAGGGATTTGCACACATATTACAAAAGTAATATAGGCTGGTAGAGAGCATTTCATAGAGGAGGGACCCGCTCCCACTCCATCTCTACTACCAGTCTTTTAAAGCAACAATAGGGAACAGCAGACTTACAGTGTCACTGTTGCAGTCATACCACAGAGTGTTTATGCATTGTCAATACCACTAGCTATTATTCTTCAAATAACATGTACCAGATTTAAACTGAACTGTAAAGTTGAACACCACTTTCTCCTTCCACTTTGTGCACAAAAATTACATGCATATGTGTGCACGCAGACTAGTAAATGCAGAAATGAATGCAAATTTTATCCCTTTCAGGGAAGGCATTTCTGGGCATTGGAAAAGAAACAGAACTTTAACAAAAAAAAAAAAGAAGAAGAAGAAAAGACCAGAAACAAAATATGTTTTTTCCCATATTCCGGAGCTACCAAGGCAGGAGCAGGGCCTTCTTCATGGCCCATTGCTCCCCTCCCAGTGTCTCTTGGTGTATACACGACTTGTAAAGATTTCTAGTTTGCTGGTCTCTGCTTTCCATGGCAAAGCAATTTCTCCACCTGAAAAAAGCAGAACACCACACTAAGCTGTTTAATGCAGCTGTAACTCTTGCCAGTTTGCCAAGTTGCACTGTCAGAATGACTCATTTTTTTTCCCTGATTTTAACTTAAATCCTCAGACGTGACAAGCACCTGCAATTCCTAATGATTAGAAAGCAGGAAGTATTCAGTAACTCTTCCATTCCAGCTCTGAGATCATAAGCTTACTCCACACTCTAAAGACTTTAATAGCTTTTCCTTAGCATTTATACATCAGCCTTTTAGGAAAGTGTTTTCCATTTCTGAGAGATGCAGCTCTGACTGGACCTTGGCAAACAGAGCAGCAGGGCAGGCTGACACTGCATTTGGAAATAGGAGATACACATTTATACTCTCCATCTTCTTTCCATAGGGCTTCTCCCGCACTGACTAAACATACTCCAAGATGATGTCATCCTGCTACTTTCTACCCACATCCCAAACCCTTATTTTTGGATTTGCAGCTCTTTAATAGTGTCAATACCACTCCACTGTAGCCCCCAAGTTTTACTGAAATTGCTAATTACTTACATTGGTGACTACATTGAGTGAAACTCCAATTCAGCAAACACTCGTGCACCTACTTGATTTGAAGTATGCACATGGCCCAGTTGAATTCAGTGAAGTGAAGCATATGTATAAATGCAGGGTAAGGACTAAGAATGAATGCAAAGTACATTTACTGGATACTGCCATACAATCATACTTAGTATTGCTTTACTTATGGTGACTAAACATAACTAGATTTTTGTCCACAGGAACATCCACATCCACACCTCCTACACCAGTTACTCTGACCAAAACTATTCAATACAGTGTCTGTTCAAATGATCCCTTCACAACCACTAATTTCGTAACTCTTGTGAAAATATCTCAGTCCTCCAATCACTTTTGTCTGCCAAACAATTTCTAATACATAAAGGAAATATACTTCAACAAATTTACCTCCCTTCACTTGCATATGGTTTTCTGCTAAAAATCAGCCCATTTCCCAAAAGCAGTATGTGTTGAGAAGCGTAAATTTACTCTGCTTCCTTTTTTTAGCAGAGGGATGTATGTTAAGAAATAAAAATGCAAGCAATTGTTCCTCCTGTTTGCTATTCATTGCTCAAATACTGAAAGCCTCTTTATGAATAACATGAATTGATATTCCTGTCAGTAGCAACAATATTTATAGAATGTATGTTACATTAAAGAGGAAATTGAAAGTAAAGATGTGATTCCACTAAGAAACATTGAAACATGCAGACTATCTCACCCTTGCAAAGTCTGCTCACCTTTTGCCAAGATGTTTTGCTTAGTATTCATAAAGCTTTTGTATTTGATGTTGACTATTTAAATCAGTTATTATCTGTCAAAGTGCGTCTCTGCAAACATTTGTGATATCAGAAAGAAATAAACAGCAAGTTATTATAAAGCATAACAAAAACATGGGCTTCTTCATGAGCTATACAAAGTTTCCGCCATTCAGCTAAGGATGTTCCTTGAGGGAAATGCAGAGAAAATGTTCTGAAAGTGAAATACAGAAGTAAAACAGCTAGTCTGATTCACTGAAGTCTCTCAGTGTACCTAAGGAACTACTACAGGCTCCATTAGCATAGCAGCTTAGTGCCAGATGGTATCATTAAAATTGACATAGAGCTGATCATAGTGCAGACTACAAAGGTCCCATCAATATCAGTGAGCACATGAGGAAACCTCATCTGAATAAATATATCTCCATGATTTTCAAGCTGGTGGAACTATGGTGCTTAATTCCTTCCCAATATTCTGTTAACAAAAAAAAAAAAAAAAAAAAAAAAGTTCATTAGTTCATTTTCCTTAAAGTAATTCCTGAACTCACAAAAGAAGAATGATCCATTCAGCACATAGTTCTTAGGGTAGATAGAAAATGATCACATTTTATTATTTTGTTGGAGATCAATAAATACACTTTTAGCCCAAGTGTTTTATACCCCCACAGCCGTTTAAAATACAACCAAAACTCACAACTCATAAAATCCAAATTACATTTCCTTTTCTCCATACACAGCGGCACGATGCACCAAAGCATACCACAAAAAAACCCAGTAAGAATCTAGGTTTCTTTACATTATCCAAAACATCCTTTTCAGATGCTCTTTGATCAAAGGAACAGGGGAGAGGATTCCAGAGCCAGATACCTGAGAGCAATAAATTTTGTCAGCAGTGCCCTCTTCTCTCTCAAGGATAAACCAACCCCTTTCCCAAAGGAAGGAGGGAATCAGTTAGTTCAGGAGATTGCTGAGGAGCCTTGCACAGATTCGCCATAGAGAAAAAGAAGTGTAAAATAGACCCTTTTAAATAAATATTTTGAAATTGTGGACTTTCTGACACAGACCACTTAACAGAATTTAGAGTAGATGTTAACAAAACACATCTCTGGGTAGTCAACTCCCTGCACCCAAGAATATCTAAGCCAAGTAATAAAGTGTAGTGAGTAAAAGAAATTAACTGGGGAAAAAAAAACCAACAAACACACAAGAGAAAAACCCCCAGCCACCCCCAAAAAAAACACCAGAACAAAAGAACAAAGCAGGGCACCTGGAGTTGTTATTTTATCACACTGTATTTCATCAGAAAAAAGCTATTTCAAAAGACTGCTGCAAATTTAAAAAAAAAATCCTAATGATGCTGAATATATGCAGTAGGGGCCAAGCACAAATGGACAGATGATGACTTCAACAGGTTTTTCTGTTACGGTTACATTCACAGCAGACAATTATGCAAATAAAAAGAAGGAAAACTCTGTAGAGGAAAATACCTCTCTCACAGGAATGAAAACAGTATTAATCATATGGCTCTGGAGAATTTGGTATTAAGCACCACTAGTGACAAAAGATAAAAAACAATAATTCAAATGCATTTCCACTGTCATATACATCCATTAATATTCTTTTCTCTCAAATTTTACATTTCCCATTTCTTTCCTCAATGAAATATGAAAACAGCTTATGAGGAGGGATGGAAGTCAAAGAATGCAAATCAAATGGAACTGCAGCAGGTAGGTGAAAAGCAAGCTGTGCTTCAAGCCAAGACAGCTTCTTGAATGGATTTATATTCTTGCATAACTGAAGTACTGTGCCATGGTTTTGGATGGATTTCCTGGGGAGTAAATTCCCAAAGCCAAACAGAAAATGCATAGCTACTTAGAAAATATGAGAAATTGTCCTAATATGTCCATAATAATGAAGCTGTCACGCTACAAATGCAAAAATATATATTTTCCAGTGAAAACACTTTTTATGCCTCAAAACCTCATGCTTTTCAGCAGACAATTTCCAAAATTAGCATCAGCAGGCTCATACAACTCATGGCAATACTTGGTAAACCAAACTGATGTCTAAGATGCTCTCCCTTTTGTTGAGAAAAAGAACATAATTCTCATCTAACAGGATGGTGAAAAGATGCACAAGTCAAATGGTAGAACACCTGCAGTCAGTGCAAGAAACAAAAAAAGCACCAGTAGAAAAATCATGCTATGTTTTTTAATAAATCTGAAATGGAGAGTCAAACTGCCCTTCATTAGAGGGATAATTAAAATATCATCCTGAGGTGAAGGTTCAATACCCCCTTTTGTACAAAACCACTGACAAATATCACAGAATCACAGGTTGGAAGAGACCTCAGGGATCATCTAGTCCAACCTTTCTAGGAAGAGCACAGTCTAGACAAGATGGCCCAGCATCCTGTCCAGACGACTCTTGAAAGCATCCAATGCAGTGGAGTCAACCACTTGCCTGGGAGATTATTCCAATGGGTGACTGTCCTCACTGTGAAAAATTTTCCTCTCATGTCCAATCGGAATCTCCCCAAGAGTAACTTGTGTCCATTCCCCCTTGTCCTCTCCATGTGACTCCACGTAAAAAAGGAGTCTCCATCTTCTTTGTAACTACCCCTTAAGTACTGCTACATGGTGATGAGATCCCCTCTAAGCCTAAGCCTCCTTTTCTCAAGGCTGAACAAACCCAGTTCTCCCAGCCTATCCTCATTTGGCAGGCTTCCCAGTCCTTTGATCATCTTGGTGGCCCTTCTCTGGACCCCTTCCAGCCTGTCCACATCTTTTGTTGTACAGCGGGGACCAGAACTGTACACAGTACTCCAGGTGTGGCCTGAAAAGCACTGAGTCAAGCGGGATGATGACTTCTTTCTCTCTGCTGGCGATGCCCTTTTTGATGCAACCCAGCATCCTGTTGGCCTGCTTGGCTGCAGCAGCACACTGTTCGCTCATGTTGAGCTTTCTGTCCACCAGGACCCCCAGGTTCCTTTCCACAGAGCTGCTCTCCAGCCAGGTGGATCCCAGTCTGTACTGCACTCCGGATTATGTTTTCCCAGGTTCATGATCTTACACTTGTCCTTGTTGAACTTCATAAGGTTCTTGCTGGCCCACTCTTCCAGCCTATCCAGATCTCCCTGCAGAGCAGCTCTCCCTTCTGGAGTGTCTACTTCCCCACTCAACTTGGTGTCATCTGCAAAATTCATCAGGCTACACTTGATGCCCTTATCCAGATCACTTTTAAAGATATTGAATAACATTGGGCCCAATATCGATCCCTGGGGGACTCGTGACAGGTTGCCACTTGGAAAAAGAGCTATTTACCACCACCCTTTGGGTGTGGCCATCAGCCAGTTGCCCGGCCACTGCACAGACCACTTGTCTAGGCTATAACGCATTAATTTCTCCAGGAGGAGACTGTGGGGGACCGTATCAAAGGCCTTGGAGAAGTCCACGTAGACAATGTCCTCTGCCTGCCCCATGTCAACCAGGCAAATATACTCCAGTAAAAATGCTGTTCTGTTCCTACTAGCACTTCTGACAATGCTGTTATGGAATTCTACCTTCTTCTTCTTCAGTGTCTCAAGCAAGGTGTTCTGTCTCAAAATCAAGACAGACATCTACACATATTCTCCCTCACCATCAGCCTTGCCAGTACATCTAGACATGTGCATCAGTAGCAATCGTTCTGCACACCAAATATGGCCCTTATTCACATCTCGTCTTCAAATCATGCTCTCGTTAATCCTCTTGGTATCTCATCCCTTTTGCTGTATCCATATAGATACATGTGACTGAACCTATTATCTCCTTCATACACTGCTCTTCAAGTTATACTGTAAATTGGGACAGTTTGTTTATATAGCCACCTCCCTTTCATATGCTGCGTGCTGGCCCTTGTATTTCAACAAACTATTTATCCAACCTAAATGGAATAATGGCCTTTCTCAAAACTTCCCTGAAATCCTCAATGACCAGAAATCCACATAGAGACATGTATTTGGGAAAGGGGTTTTCCAAAACTTTTTATACAGGCCGAGCAAAAATTGGACATTGTCCAAGAACACTCCTTGCAACAGAGAACACAACCACTAATTTAGGAATGTATTTGTTTTATCAAACCCAATATCTACTTTATAAAAATATGATTCCCCTCCCAGCAAGCTGCTGACCGATATATTCTGTTTCTTTTTACTGAAACTTAGTATCATGCTGTGTTTTCATGTTGAGATGAAAATTGGAAAATAGGTATACAGGTTTATTCTGTCATCTTGACAATCTGTTTTTGACTTATGATATTTTAATCCACTTTCCATACTTTCAACATTAACAACTTCTGACAAACTATTCTTCTCCCATGAAGATAACATCTTCATAAATGACCTTACACTATGTCTGAGGCTTGGAACATGAATTTATTTCCCTTTATCACTTTGTGCTAAAAATTAAGAAAATGAGCCAGTATTAAAAAGGGCTTTCCCCTCCTTTTTAATTCTCCTTAGGAATAACAGTTTCTTTTCCTTTTATCCTTTCATTCTGAACTCAGGTACAGTCCTATTATATCACTTGTTGATGCCTTTAAGCATAATATTTCAGCTCAAATGCATTCCTTAAATCAATGAAAATGAATTAAATTAGTACCTGCAGGCAGAATAACTTGAATAAAATGTACAATAATACAATTCTTAAATTCTTTTCTGTGCAAAACCATTAATATTCCATGCCTGATATTCAAATAAAGTTTTATCCCACTAAAATGAAATACCCATATTTTCAATTTTTTATTTAAAAATTAAGATTTTTTTGAATTACAGGATTCCAAGAGAAAATGTATATTTTCCCACAGAGAAAATGAAGGCAGAGGATTCTCATTTACATTTTAAAGAATCGTACCACTTACAAAAAATACTAATTTACTAGGGCTGAAAAGTTAATTTCTTTCTTTGCACACAGAACAAAACAAAATCAATGGTGGAAAAAGCAGTCTGTGTTGTTTCACACATACATTCTGCTGTCAATGTGGTATTTTTAGGAGCAAGAAGTTTGTACACATCCTGGTGTCTGCTTGAAACCTGAGTAAGGATTTGAATTTCTGATAAATAGAGTTATGCAGAAGAAGCAAGGCTGAGCACACATACACATTTAAAATGAGACACTGAATATTTAGTAACATTGCCATCTGTGATTATTTTAGATAAAATTAGGATTTGCATCAGTCCTTACTGTTAAGTGTTCAGCATCACCTCCAACATCCTTGCTTATAGGTTCTGAACTACTGTTATGAACCTTTCCCAGTTGACTCACAAGTACAAAAAAAAAGCATCTTGATTCAGAATAATGGTCAAACTGCATTAGAAGTTCCTTAGTCAGATAAATTGAGAAAATGAGCTTTTTGACAACTGCTATTTCTATAGCACCAACAATCTAATCTGTGTGAAAGCCATAAATCCAACAAGAATTAATTACTTTTAGAATTAATAAGGTTGCATTAGTGCCATAAACAGCGTGCACTCAGTAGGTCTAGATCAAGCAGTAGTCTCAAGGGATACTCCACTGTTCCCTCTCTCTTCCTCCAAAGGAAGGGGGTTTATATATCTCCCAGAATTCATTTTTCCTTTGAAAAATAAGGAAAGAGAGAGACTACAGAACAAAATTAAGAAAAGCTTGCTTCCCTTGCTCCTTTCCACCTAAAGTCTACCTAATTACCTTATTTATCTCCAGCCTCTAAGCACCTCATGATTTTTCATGTATTAACAAGGCACACTTCAGATGAGGCACAGAGGCAAAGCAATCTGCCCAAGCTCCCTGCAAACCCACGGGTTTCTTACTCTTCAGCCTAATACCATATCCAACAGGCCATCCCCTGGCTTTGCAATAGGTAAGAACCCAGGGCATCTTTCAAACATCCATTTTAAGTTTCATTTTAGCATAGATAATGCTGCCTACAGGAGAACTCATGTGAGAGGGTGGGGATCTTCTGCTGACAAACTCAGCTGATGACAGCTTTTCAGTCCACTGATACTATGCCTGTGGACAGCTAGAGAATTCCTGCTGGGTATCAATGCACAGCATTCATCACCCTGCTGCCAAACAGGGCCTGGTGTAGTGAAATAAATCAGAAAATACATCTTGGTCAAAATGAAATCAATGGCAAACACCTGTTCACTGACTGGTCCCAGATTAAATCTCACACCTACAGGACTCTCCTTTTGAAGAGAAAAAAGACAGTGTTTGTGATGTTTTTTAAATTTTGGTGGTGGTCTTTGAAAACAAAGACCTGTGGAAGCATCACCTAATTTCAGATTATGTCATATATGAAAGTGAGTGAGCACACTTTTTTTTCCCTAGGATTTGAAGCAGACTAAAAAGAAAAATTATTTCCTCTTATTTTTTAATTAAAATTGCCTGCCCCCCAGCAGGTGGAAGGACAGTGCCTGCAGGAGCTGTTTTGTTGGCTAAAATCTTGGTTTATATAATCAGCACAGTAATTAGTGAGCTCTTTGCTATTAAAAGGAACTCATTACTGCTATATTTTGCTGATTGATCCATACTCATGAAGCAATTTTAAAATGTAAAAAGCATTTTGTGAACCACTTAAAATCTTCAATATTAATATTGAGAAAATGTAACTGACAGTGGTCTTTGACTAAACTCCAATCTATAATTCTCTAGCAAAAGAGACATGCTAAATCTACTTGGAACCGGACCTTTAAGACATATATTGTTCTCCGTTACCTGTCAGATTTCCTTTGCAAGGGATAGGGCCTGTTAGATCAAGTAAATACCTCAGATTCTGTGACATTTTCACAGGTGATCTTTAATCAGACAAACAAAGCAATGAAGTTCCTACACAAGTAGTTGTAGAGTCATTGGATTCCTCTGGATGATTCTACAACTTGCAGCAATGCTGCTCTTTTCCCTCACGGTTCCTGGGAGGCTTGCCATGTCCATGAAGTCCTATTAGTCACATGGAGAGACAGCCTTCTAAGAAGCCATTTGATAAGAAAATCACCTTTACACAAAATTAACAATCAGCATGGATCTGAAACTGTTACAGAATGAGTTACTTTCAACTTTGTACTCTCTGCCAAGTTTTCTCATGCTTCAAAAAGAAATGTAAATTATCCAACAATTTATAATATTGAAATGTAAAGAGGAGGAAGACGAATGAGGGAGAGATGGCAAGAGGATGGTCACATGTCATCCATTCAAAGAATTTCCCTTATTCAGGGAAATCTCAAGTGAAATTCTGCCTCCAATGAGCTCAACAGCACCAGTATTCCAGCCTTGACCTAATTCCTTGAACTCCATCCTCTAGCATTTCTAATAAGCAGTCTGTCCCTTTCTCGCTGACCAGCTCAGGTGCCACTTCATTTCTAAGCTAGCTGTGGCTCTGAGGCTCACCCCATTCTTTTAGGCATTTCCAAAAAAAAAAAAAAAATTATTCTCCCATTGCCACGGCAATCCGATCTGGTATTTATAGGCTGCACTGCAGCGCCAAATCATTTTACAAACTGAAAGGACATCACTAGTAACTGAAATGGATACTTTTTTTGACAGGGATCGTAAGAAACTATGGCTGGCCCAATTCACCCACTATTAATGTGAAAAGTAAACTTCACTGAGAGCTGGGCTAGGCCCTAAAATCATGCAGCATGGTCACACAGTGCTTACAACATGAAGGGAGTATGGATTTCAGCTCAGACATTCGTGAGAATCAAGGTAGGTCACTGTCCTGGAGGACATGAGGACAACCCCATGACTGTTCATGTACTTCTGCGTAAATCTGATGGGCACTTTATATGGAAAAGTGATCTCCACGATTTATTCAGATAATTTTCATTCTCTGCTCCCACAGACACACCCTCCTGACAGCATTAATATTGCTGATGTGCTGTTTCAGAGCAATTCCTTTAAGATAATGCATTTCAATATTTAAAGGTCTATTTCCCTACTATTTCCTTCCCGTTTCCAAATTTTGGAGAGGAAAGGATTATGCTATTTCAGCCTTTGCTCTTGTTTTTTTCCAGTGCATTAAGAATTTTAGGCTCTTTTTTGCTTCCACTAGAACAACGGCATATAACATTCATTTTGCTTTAAGAAATTTATTCTCGCTTTCAAGCTGCGGAAACAACTCTTACTGAATATTATTTTTATCTTTCTTGGAGGTGGGTGATTTATTTTGAATTGCTTTTTTTAGGTCAGAATGCTGCTTACCAGTATGCCTACATTTACTGTGTTCATTAATTTAAGCTTTTCAAAAAAGTAATATGTCACAAAATTTTTTTCTCCTGGAAAGGGAAGTCATGGTAGGTAGAGATCAATTATTAATCAGCATTAACCTAAAGTAAAAAAAAGAAAAACAAAAAAACAAAACAAGAAGCATCTTAAAGACTCAAGTGCTCTTGAGCGAATTAATTTATACCAGATCATACTCTTCCAGCAGAAGTTCTCCTAGGAAATCAAAGTACAGGCAGATGGAGGTCCAGGTCCTCAGAGCTATTGAGGCCCTTTATTTTTACTTCACAGCAAAAAAAAAAAAAAAACCAAAACCAAACCCTTTAAAAAAACAAAACAGAAGAGGGAAAAAAGAAAACAAGAGAAAGAAGAAGAACAATCTCCAAGGTTACACAAAGATGTACAGGAACACAAAGACCACAGCCAGCTCTTCCAAATATTAAATTCTAGTTAATCCAAATCCAGCTGTCCATCCCCTCAAAGTTAAAAAAATATATCCATAGAAGTACAAGATCCTAAACCCAGCAGAATAAATTGTATCATCTACAAATTTCAGTACATGCAAGTAAATACACCCTTTGTTATTTCCTGCATTTTAATTGAATACGAAAAATGGACATACAAAAACCCTGGAGAAACCCACTGCTTCTCAATCCTACATACTTATTACATGGCTCATAGGGGAGAGCTCATAAACATCCATAAATTTATAGCCTCTTCTGCTAAAAAGCAGTGTATTGTAAAAAAGCCAGTCCAGAACTGCCTTGAAAATGTGATTCAGTGATCCACTACATTTTACATAAAGCATAAGACTAGTTTTTAACTCTGATGACATTACTTTTGTCTCTTTATCCTGTATTTGGGAAAGTAAATTTGGACATAATACTGTAACTATCACACTGCCACTGACCCTTCTACCAGAGAATAAAGTCAGTACACAGATAAGAGTTCATCAATTTCTATAAATAAATAAAGAAATTAGAATTACTATAACAAATAACAATTGGGAATTGAACTCTCCCAACAGATTAATTCTAACTTTGCGTAACTAATGTTCAAAACCAGATACACTAACATCAGCAAACTCTGCGGTGTGTCAGATGCCCAAGAAAAGAGTGCACAAACCATGCTGAAACTCTTCTCAATAAAGATCATCCTTCACTTTGAAGTACAGCATCAAACACAGAAACGCAGTCACTTGTAATCCTGGGATATGCTGCTCAGCACCAACGCTTTCCCATCAATTGCATTTCCCCAAGATCTGCTTCACATCATATCCCTGGAATCCTATGATTTGTCAGTCTTCATCTGCTACTATTATTTCCTGATTTATTATATATTTAAAACTAACGTAGTGGGGGTTTGTTTGTTTGAACCAAGGACAAGACTGTTTTGGAATCAGGGTGACCACATTCTAACAATGTAATCAGAATTAATTTCCTCTCTCTTCTGTCACGTTCTTTTCCTGCCCTTCAAGTGCTTGCCAGGACATACCGCTGTGCACTACATTGCTTTATTTTCCTTTGCTTTCCATTTTAGTCAGTTTGATCCCATAGACAGTTTTCAACTGGACAAATCACATTTTCTTATTTTTCTAAGAAATCTGGCCAAGTATGTTCTACAGACTCCATGGTCTTATTCCAGTTTCTTGGCATATCTTCAGACTACCTTTTCTTGCCTGTTTTAACTTCTGTTTGTCTAATAACAAGTCCCTTCCTTAGAAAATGACACTCATGGACCTTCATTGTTGTATGAACCAAATCTGAATATGAACCACCCTGGGAAACCCACGGGCTTAGGCCTCTACTAATACTTCTGTGACCTACTCACTGCTACAGGCAGTCCTAGAAAAGAAAGGGGATATGATAAGAAACCTAGATGAGAGTAACACAGAAAGAGGAAACCATAAGCTACAATAGCATCATTGATCTGTGTTAAGAAAAAGCAAAGCTAAGAGCATGTGAAATGCGTTCTCCTGGAACCACTCTTTCCAAGAATCAAAAGCAGAGAGTGAGACTGCAGACCAGAAGAGGAAAGTCAGCTGAAGAGTCCTGCTTCTCTGGGAATGACACGCAGGCCATTCTTCTGAAGATGTTAGGGAGAAGTATGTCAGTCTGGCTGATAAAAGGAGATTAAGGAAAACAAGAAGTCAGTAAATGAGAAGTTTTCCAAAAGTCCACACAAAGGAAGCAACCAAAAAAAAAACATTGCAAAAAATGGCTCACCTCCTAAGTAGCACATGTTAACTTTGTGCCAGCAGCCTTGGTTTTTTAATAACTAATTCATTCATTACTCCAGACTGAAGTGACTTTTATTACCAAATGAGTCTACACTGTCAACTGAACTGAAATCCTCTTTTATCGAAGAGTTTCTATCCCATGGACCTGATCTTGTGGACAGAAGTCAATTTGGACCAACTGGCTGAGTGTCAGAGCTGTCCACTGTGCGGTTGACAAAGATGGCACTAATGTGACCACTAGGATCTGTAGCTTACTTTGGGGAGGTATTCCAGTATGGCACTGTGGCCAATTTTCCTGCAAAGACAAACCCAAAAAAAACATTTCAGTGAGGCTTATGTTGCTGATAAAGAACCAAACAGCATTGCCCTGTTCACACTTTTAAAAGCTTCTCTGTTTACAGTGTCCCCAGAGTGAAAGTCTGAAAATATAAAGCAGCATTTCAGTATCCCCAGTTTTTCCTGCAACCAACATCCTTGCACATACTTGCTCTGTCCAGCCAAACATTGGCTAAAGTGAGTCTAGGCAGAATACAAGACAACTATTTTGCTCCAAAATATTATTTATTTTAAATTTAGATAAGGAATAAACTTTTGCTAGTCCTGCTACACTATATTCATTCTGCTCTTTTCATGCTGTTCTTGATACTAAAGAAGGTAGTGCTATTTTTTTAAGATGTTATATGGGGGGCAAGAAGGTGCCCCACATAAGATAATGACGGCAAAGGGACCTATCCATTTGGGATCAGTGGAACTGAGAGCTTTAACCCTACACTGCTTTCATTCTGGACTGTAGGCCGCCTGCCAACATTTTGCCTGCTCCTTTGCTATCTCTTTATACTCTTAATTTTTAGGACAGGTAGTAATATGGACAACCATAACGTCTTTGGAAACATGACACAGCTTGTACCATCTACTTTCTGAGAGACCCTTGCAACAGTAGCAACTCCTCTCCTTACCCTACATAAAACTCATGAAGAATGGGCTTATGATCAGTTACTAACATTTCTCTTATATTGTATTATCCATTTTACATAGCAAGGCAGCTTCCAAGCATCAGTCTTCTTTTAAGAAAGCCAGCAACTTTTTGCACAGAAAGGCTATAATATACAATTGGAGACATGCTTCAGTAAAGGATACTTTGGAAACTAGACCCTTTTATAATGTATTACCTTTTTGTCTCTTCAGAATTCGGTACACATGTGTAAATTTCAGATTTCTTCTCTCCTCAGAAAGGATGTGTCTTCATCACAATGCCATGACACAATTTGTCACTGTTCAGCATAACTGCGATAACTAAACCTATTTCAAAAGAAAGAAAAATGAAAGAGACTGTCACAGTATTCAAAGACAAGAGAACTAACATGAATGGAAAGCCAGTACCAGGCCTCCTTGTTCTAGCTAGTAGCATCAGTATTTAATGCTAATAATCCATATCTCAGTAAGACACATATTTACCACTGACAATAACGCAGGATCCAATAACATGGGGCAAAATTGTATGCATCCATCTACATAAATACTGCAAACTTCACCCTTTTTCACCTCCCTTCACAGCTAACCCCACAACAACATCATTAAGCAAATTTATATCCCTAGCTGGAAAAAAGCAAAAACACTTCTGCAATTTTCCATTTCCTTTGAATGAGCTTTCAGTCATAATCTACATTTTTATTCATGTTAACATCCTTTACTAAATTTATAAGGGTATGTGTGTCAATAATTGAAATCAATTTGCTCCCAATTCCACTGTTCATTTCAGATTAGTTGTCTATTTAACTGAACAAGCATTCCACAGAAACTTGTGACAACGAAGATTATCATCTGACCCCGAGATTACCCACACAGACCCACTCATCGAACTGTTTTGAAAGTTGAGTTTGGCAAATTGAGAGAAATATTTGCATATTCAGTGACATAGGAGGTACCTTCTACTTCCATGGGCATGCAGTGGCTTTGCATAATAAAATTAATATTTCTCGTATCTCCTGAAAAACTCGTGCGTCCTAGTATCCTGCTGACCTATTTAGCAGACACATTGCACAGTTACAGTTTGATCACCCACCACAAATATAGATCTTCTTCTTTCTCCGGTCACTTCCTATGATAGATCTGTAATTTGTGGTAGAAATGTTGATATGAATCTCTAAATGACCTTGTATGACCTTATACTTTGTGCTATTAAATTTCATCCTAACTTTTAAAGTTTTCTAATTCTTTCCATATTATATTCTGATTTTTCCCTGAGTAGAGAATGCTTCGTAAGTTTGCCTCAGCAGATTTCATTAGCATATGTCTACTTCTTCCACAAAGGGTCAATAAAAATATGAAAATATAAAATATAACCAATCTTAAAACTTGGCGGAACTCCCTTCGGAACCATTAGGAAGAACCTCAATAGCACAATTATTCTCCTAACTATACACAAAAAGACAGGAAAAGGCTCTTATTTATAATTTCTACATAGAGGGACAGAAAATAAAGGCATCACATATGAAAAACAACATGGAGATAATAAAAAAAATATTTTTTCCCATTATAGACAGGTTTCCACAAGCTACTGCTGAAGCAAGTGCTTAGTAATAGTCACAAGGACATTTAGATGATTAAGACCACAGTGTGCAATTAGCTCAATCAGGTACACGTTACACACGTATTGTTCCTGATTCGCTGAGGCACACACAGTTCAATACCACAGTTTGAGGCCAAGGCCAACTTTTTTTTTCAGCATGATAATTTTAAACTAGCTGCTCCTTGTAATAACACAGATCTACAGCAATCCAGCTGAAACCAAGGAAGATATATGTGTTGCAAACCAGTTACAATTTATTTTAGAATCAAGTCCTGCAATTCAACTTAAGCATTCAGATGAGAAAAGGCTACAGGTGAAGTCTCTGCACACGTATTATAAGGGGGAGGAAAGGCAAAAAGTTATGACATGTGGACACTTTCATTGCATTAGCTTTTAATGGTATGAATCTTTATTGCCAACAGCTCCAAGTATTACAAAAATCTCTTACTTTGCCATTATCTGCTTCATGCTAGTTTTAAGCTGGTTAGAAGACAAGGTCCAGCAACCTTGCATTAGGGAAAAGCTTACAGGAGAGTCTAATGATGATCAAGATCTGTACTATACATTGTGAAATTGAGAAAAAGTTATCTCCTTTGTTGCTCTTTTAATGTTGCCCTTCTTATTCTGCCACTTCACCCATGACAGGTTTCACAGTGGCATATACGTACACATGTAGCAGCAGGTGAGTTTTTTGGCCCTGCATCAAGCAGTATGCTTAGCTCTGGTGCTACCATTCACTCTCCCTACTTCTGCTTTTTTTAGATCTCTGTTCTAATTAATCAATAATTTAAGGCCCTCTGGAATGTTATAAATGCTCTATTTTTGCAGCATTTATGCTTAATTGTGCAACTATGAAAGATCTGCTAGCAAGACAGAAGAGTTGCTCCAGCACTTACAGCTAAAGCTTGAAATATCAGCTGGGCTTTGACCAACAGAAACTATGGTAGCACCATTCAGCAGACTGGAGAAGAGACAGTCATGCCAAACCTTTTTTTATGTACAGTTGTGGAGAGAATTTCTCCCTCACCCCACACAAACATTGTCAGCTGGGTGTCAGACACAAGATGGAGTTCTTCAGACAGATTAATTGTAATAAATACGTAAGCAAAGCAAAGGAAGTTCGGATTCTCCTTTGTAAAGCTTTCCAGTCTTTAGTCAAAAGTGGCCATGAAGTTGAAAACAGTTTGGTTTTCTTTCCATCTGCAGGTACCACAAAAAGCAAAGAATATGTAGTAGTGGAGGCCAGCTGAGAGTCAAGCACATGCCCTTCAAGAGGTGAAAGTGTCAGGGATTTTTCAGGGAACGTGAAGAGAGAAAACAAACGAAAGGGAGAAAATATTTTCCCTCAAACCGACGTTTGTACTAGCTATCCTTGACAATGCTTCAGGCAACTTCATTTAGCCTTCTGCTGCTGCCTTGCCAAGCAGCCTTTGAACTTGCCCCAGGCAATCACCATCTAGCCTTTGGCTTCTGCTTGGCTGGACACCTTTTGTTGCCATTTCTGATTTGTGTGATGACATCTTATCAATTTCATATATATATATGACACTTTTTGTGCATCTGAACAATTATGCAAATCTTTGATGTAATCTTAGGCTTGGTCTTTTCATTTTTATTTAATTCACTTCAGTGGTTTTATTTTGTTTCCTCTCTATAATAGACTCAGAAAATCCTACTCTTCCTGCCTGGTGGAATGCCTCATCTGCTTTGATTTTTCTATTCCGTTTTTCAGCAGGGAGGAGAAATATGCTTTCTTTGTATTTATCTCATTTTATACACAAAACATTGAGTGCATGTCTGCCAGAGCCAGATATTCCATGCCCTTCTGCCGAAGGCAATATATCTTGACCTTATCAAGCAGGGATGTAAGAGATTTAGAATAAGATGGCTGCTAATGCTGTGAACTCCTGCATTAATAGAAAGGGTAGTAAAAAGCTGCCATCAGATTTCCTCTTTGCTCATGAAACTTTAACTTATTTCTTCCTTGACTGTAAAAAGCTGAATTTAGATTAGACTGTAGCAATGAGATGTCATCATTTCAACAGATTTGGGGAGTGGGAGAGGAAGGTTTGACCCACCCAAATGTTAGCAATTTTTTTCTCATTTTTACTGTTCATTTTTGATCCTTACTTTTCATATACATTCCTTTTGATCACATCTTGTGACTTTTCAAAGCAACAGGCCAACTTCAAAGAACAATGATGCCTAAATATCAAAAGGTCTCATTATTTTAACCTTAAACAAACTGTATTGCATACACAAATCTATCTTCAAATTTATTTACCACACCACAAAACAGAAATCTCTGTAATTAACATGAATTCTGCAGAGGAGCTATCTGCAGACGTTTGGAGCCAACTCTAGCAATAGGGTGCTCTTATCTAAATAGTCAACGAACTGGAAGGCCTCATCTAATGCCTGCAAGCTGCAGACCCCAAAACATACCACTACACTACAGATACATCCCGTGTTTTGGAAAGTTTACAAGAGAAAATTACAACATAGCTATACAAACAAAGATTACCATTAAATAAAAATGTATAAGGTTCTCTTGCTAGAAATAGCTTTTAAAGAAAATACTATATAGTGGAAAGAAAGCAGGAAACTCTTCCATTTTAACTTCCAGAAACTTCTTGCGCAGTACACTCCCAATTTGTACATCTGTGCTCAGCAATGGCACCATGCAGGTGCCAGAGCTGGGTGCTGCCATCAGCCTCACTCTACAGGACAGGGCAGCAACATTTAGGCTGTATTTCACAAGTATGTCTAAACACTTTGAAGCAAGCACCTTTCCCTTGCTCATTAGTAAACGCACCAACATGAAAGTCTGAATGTTACAGCCACAGAATCACTTTGGTTGGAAGGGACCTTTTGAGCTCATCTAGTCCAAAGCCCCTGCCTCAAGGAGGGTGTCGTGGTTTAGCCCCAGTCAGCAACCAAGCACCACGCAGCCACTCGCTCACTCCCCCCTGGTGAGATGGGGGAGAGAATCAGAAGAGTAAAAGGGAGGCACCTCATGGGTTGAGATAAAGACAGTTTAATAGGTAAAGGAAAAGCTGCGCGCAGAAGCAAAGCAAAACAAGGAATTCATTCACTACTTCCCATGGGCAGGCAGGTGGTCAGCCATCTCCAGGAAAGCAGGGCTCCGTCACGCGTAACGGTTACTTGGGAAGACAAATGCCATCACTCCAAACGTCCCCCCTTCCTCCTTCTTCCCCAGCTTTATATACTGAGCATGACGTCATATGGTATGGAATATCCTGTTCGTCAGTTTGGGTCAGCTGTCCTGGCTGTGTCCCCTCCCAGTTTCTTGTGCACCCAGCAGAGCATGGGGAGCTGAAAAAGTCCTTGACCAGGGTAAGTGCTACTTAGCAACAACTAAAACATCTCCACATTATCACCACTGTTCCCAGCAAAAATCCAAAACATAGCCCCATACTAGCTACTACAAAGAAGTTTAACTCTATCCCAGCTGAAACCAGGACAGAGGGTCAGCAAGTGCCAGCTGTACGGGACTGTGTCCAGATGAGTTTTTAATATCTCCACAGATGGAGACTCCACAACCTCTCCGAGCAACCTGCTCCTGCACACAGCTGGGCTGTGTTACATCATCTGCACTCTCCCACCTTATGATCATGAGAACACACAACTAGAAGTGGGGGTGGGGGGATCATCTGGGCCACATGGCACTTGTCCTCAGCCATCCTCTACAGCACAGTGTGAAAAAGCTTATCTTCTAGTGTGATGAAGCAGGGCATACCCTCTTTACTAACAATGTTCCACAAGTGAAGTTTGGTGGTTTGTTCCTTTTTTTTTTTCTTTCTGAATAATATTAATCAGGGAGAAACAAAACAATCATCAATGCAAAACCAAAAAGCAAATACAAACAAACCCTAGAATCTCAAGTTTAGTAGCACTAATTTTTCAGAGCATAGAAATAATGAAAGACAGCAAAGAACTAAAAAGAAGATAAGTTTCTAGTAAGACCAAATTGCCTGGGGTGACCAACATTTTAGCAAAAAGCCAGCCAAGTTCTGCAGCTAATATCTGAAGAAGACAAACACAAAAATAAAATAGTAAAGAAAGGCACTGAAGCACCACTGCACATGCCCAAAAGCTGCAACTACTTTGTAATGCTGCAACCCTGACATCTTACAGCTTTTGTATTAATGCAAATGAACTTTCAACTTACTTTAAAATGACAGAAATATTAAGCAGTATAAATTTTCATTAGTCTAACACTCCTGTAAATGCACTAAAGCAATCACTGAGGTCTGATTAGATGGTTTACATGATACTATATTGGAATTTAACTTTCAGATTTGGTTGGAAAACACTTGCTCAGTATTGATGCTTGGGAACATAAGCCTAACAGCAGCTCCCAAAGAAAGATCTACACACTGTAATACACTTAATCATTTAAAAATTAAAATTACTCTTTTTTGCACTCTGAAAACAGAATGTGGTGCCTTTTTTTGCTCAAATATTTTCATGTTTTTATCACCTTTGACCACACTGTAATTTGAAAACAGACTTATGTCTTTAAAAAATGTACAAATGTGTTTTCCAAAAAAATCACAGCTACCTCCTTTTGTCAAAGGTCTCTAGAAGTAGGAAGCACATTTTGCAAAACACCTCTGGAAACAGCGCCCAATCACAAAAATACATGGTT
Organism: Phalacrocorax aristotelis; assembly: GCF_949628215.1. Taxonomy (NCBI): domain Eukaryota; kingdom Metazoa; phylum Chordata; class Aves; order Suliformes; family Phalacrocoracidae; genus Phalacrocorax; species Phalacrocorax aristotelis. Next base: position 14,681,176 of record NC_134283.1, read on the forward strand.
TGGGATGAGGCCATGTCTGCCCCATCCCAAACAGCTGAGCTGTGTTAGAAAATTCAAACTTATATCACTGTCAAAACTCAGAATCCTTAAAAAAAAACCATAAAAAAATGACAAAAAAGCCCCCAAACCCAAAACTAGTAACAAACCCTTCTACAAATACTAACTCAAATCCTCAGTCTCATGGTGAAACACCAAATATCTGCAGCATACTAATAGCCGACAGCCTTAGTAGAAACTCCTCTTGCCCTGTTAGAACGTATTTGGTTCTGCTCAGATCTTTACCGTGACATTTTGCAATCTGTTAGAGAACACAAAATAAGACCATGTTTCTGTAGCTCTTTTTCTCTTAAATGAAATCATATTTGTAAATCTTGTATTGCTAAAATAGGTCTTCCTAGTTTTCTCTCCCCCTGCTTGAATGCTGTTTATTTCCACCCATATATTGATCCATAGCCCCAGTAGTTTCTACAAATTACCTTTCCTCTAGAATATTATGGTGTCCTATAATCACTACATCACTGCTAACTACAGTTACCAACAGTACAGTGCACTGAGTTGGGTAAATCATTACCTACCCAGGCTTAGACATCACAAACTTGCTGGGAAATAAATAAATTATAGATCAATACTACTTCAACTGGAATGATCCATCCCACTGAATTAGAACTACCATATTTCAGTACATTTCAGACAAGTTAAAAAGATTCAGTGAATTACTTATATGAAAAAGTCAAAAAACCCTTAAATAAATCTTAATAAGGCCAGTCCCTAAACTACCACTTCACAGAGACAGGGTTTTTTAATGCACAATCATAAAATAATTTAGTTATAACACCATTAGCACAGCTGAATTTCAAAGCAACAGCTCCTTATACAGCCAGTATGAAACGCTAAAGCTTCACAGCCTCGCATGAATGGGTTGGGTTGACTAGCTGAGAAATTGTGATTACATTTCTAGAAGATGGCTTAACTCAAATATCCTCACAAGACATCTCTGTGTCAGGTTTATCCCATATTTTGGGAAAATTTTAGGCACCTGAACTAGTTAAAAGGCTTGACTGGAGCAGGTATGCACCTACAAGCATATTTACCTAGGATGGAACTAAATCTCACCATTGGAAGCTATGACAAGTCAAGCATGAGACTGATACTATAAAATAAATCTGAAAATAAAAACCCAAAACCAAACCCCACATACATTTATTTATTCACCCTAGCTGTTAGTTGAAGAATGGAGCTTTCGTCTAGTCTGGGATTCAACCATGTGACGCATCTATTGTCCTCTTATCCTTACAATTAACCCAAATTTTGGGTAAGAATATCATCCCAAATTGAGTCGTTACACCAGAGAACAGGAACCTTGCCCAGACGAAGGACTTTGTTGGAGAGCTGGGTTGGTGCTTCCAACAAGAGCCCAAGATATTTGTTCTGTTTCACAGTGCCGCTGCCTGACCAGCAGCCTCTCTCTATGCCAAGGCTGTAGCTCTGCAGAGGTGGTCAACAGCTTCCCTCTTGCAAAGGGAGGAGACACTACTATGGCATTCTGCCTTCTTGTCTGTTAAGGTGCTTGCCCTTCCTCACCACAAATGGCCTGTATCTGCCAAGATTCATTTCATGAACTGAACTACTACCTCCAGAATGGCCCTTGGGAGTGGATTGGGTTTTAATTTGCCTGGAGAATGTCATTTGCTGCTTATTGCACGGGGCAAGGAACTGACAGCAGCATTGTTTTGTTTCAGACTATTTTTCACTGCAGTCAACAGGGTGAAATCACACATATTACCTAATTAAAGAAACCAAACATAAAAATGAATCAGTATTTCTGTCTTGCATGCTGCTGGCATATCATCTTAGAAGATGTACTTCTAAAAACAAAAGAACAATTTTATTTCCCTCTGAGAAGCTCCAGAGTAATGCCATCAGCCACTTTAGGACTACCCTGGCAGGTCAAGCCAAATCTACTGCTATCTATCTGACCAGACGTATTCTTAATGGAAGAAATATTTAAATCTACCAACATATTTTCTTCAGTATTAATATTTTTAAATACTTTGATTTGCCTGAGTCCACACAAGGACAAGCAGTGTGCAGGGCCACAAGGAAAGATCCTAGAAACAGAGCTTTTTATTTAGCTTTTTGCTATTAAAAAAAAAATAGCAGGAACTTTTGGAAAATACTCTATTTTCAGGAAAGCAACTTTGCACATTCTTCCTAAATAATCAAAGTACTTCAAAGATAACCAAATTTCTTCCCTTAATAGAAAGGCATTTAAGGTATGTGGGAGGGAAGGGAGAGGGTGGGTTTTTCTACACTAACTGCAGATCCAAAGGTACCACAACATGCAAGCTTACCGTACCATTCACACAGCTAAAAAAACCAAATGATCTGAGTGAAGATGAAAACTAGACTCAAGTGTTTGCATCTCAGCCCGTGTTTGTGACTGAGAATGGAAGAAATGTATTTGTGGCAATAATTAGAGCTCCTGAGTGCCTTCACCCTCCTAATCACTGATGATGAGTTTCTGGGGAATTATTTGCCTTCCCCAGCAGACTGAGCTCAAGAGTGAACGTCCTGACGAGCAGTGGAAAACACTGAAGCTGTGGCAGCGGGAGGCTGCCCACAGAAACATGGTTATGAACATAACAAGTGTATTGTGAAACATGCTTTGCATTTTTCAAACTTGATGTAAAATTTATCACTCGCCAATTTCCTATGAGAAGGTGAAAAAATTTAAGTTTTCCCACTTTGTAACTGATCCAGTAGGATTTTGAAAAGACTATTTTGAGTAGATAAGCAAAGAAAAAAGAACCAAAAAGTGGCAAATATCATACACTGCAAGAGGAATGGGAAAAATAATAAAGGGCGTGCATTATCCCAGAAATGGCACAAATTTTTTTCAAGTAATGTTTCCAAATAGGATTTACACACCTCCAAATCGTATTACAAGAGTAGCAAGGGAAGAGAACGTTAGCCCCTCCAAGGTGTCTTGGGATCACATTGCTTTTTTTAAATGAATCTGTGTCCTGCAAAAAGGCACTCACTTGTCCCTGCAGTGCTTCCTGAACCCTTCTTTGAAATATTCTGAAGTTTAATGACTGAAATTTGCTCACAAATATCATCAGAAGTATTCTAGGATGGGACTTCAATACACTTACTAACCTTTCAAAATATTAAACAGAAATACCTCAACGAAATGAAGAATTACAGTAAAAGGGAAAAAAATAGTTTGTAATACTGCTTAACTGTTTTGTATGAAATGAGATAATGCCAAGAGGAAAATCACCAACTGAGGTACTTCATGTGAACTGACCTCCTTTGAATACCTAACCCAAAACTGCCTCTGGAGTTAACAGCACTGACATGACAGTTACAACCTTCCCCAGCCAGTGCCAGACCTGGCAGCAGAGAGGTGCACGTGGGAGAAGCCCCATCACCCTCTCCCCGCCCCCCCCCCCCCCCCCGGTAACTCTAACTGTAATAGAGTGGGAGCCAGAGATTTGGACCCAGGAACTCCTAGAGGGAGCATGAGATGACACTCGTACCTGGGACGCAGAAAGCAGAGGTGTTTTCAGGCAGTAGCTTCTGAAAATAAAGTAACTGTCATGTATTTGGGCCAATCTGATACAGAATTTGTCTCCTGATTACACCTAAATCTCAGCAAAGATCAAGACCCTTCTATGCTGAAGTACTCTTCACCCTCAAGGTCTTATGACTAAAGCAGGCAACGTAGCCAAACTTTTAGAGGGATAAAAAGGTACGTTGGGATTAAAAAAAAAATGCTTGAAAGATTAATGGTTAGGAGCAGAGCAAGGAATTAAGATTAATTAGTCCCTGACTACGAGATGGACAATACTGTCTCGGTAAGGGAACGTGCCGCGGCTGTCTCTGCTTGCCTGCCAGCCTCACCACATCACAGCCACACGAGGCTCGTTGCTTATCACAACCCATGACACCCACCGCGTCACCTACACGCCGTACGCCCTTTTCCACAACCTCCACCCGACCTAGCCCCACGTGAATCCCACGGTTTCACGACCCCCTTGTGCGTCCCTGGAGCGGGGCGCTCCCGGCCCTTCCTCCTGGAGCTCCTCCTCCCCGCCGCCGCCCCGCGGGCAGGGCACTGGTACTGAGGGGTCCCCACGGGCAGCCCCGCGGTCCGGGGGTGCTCCAGCCGGGCAGCCCCCACAACAGTCGCTTCCACGGTATTCGCCCGGCTCCACAGTCACAGCGGGCCCGAGCCGCCGCCGCGCTCCCCGGGAACCACGGGACCCCCACCGCCACAGCGGCAGCCCTACCCAGCGAGGCGCTCGCCACAGCCAGCAGCGACACCAGCCCCTGCACCGTAACGTGTGACACTGCCGCCCAGTGGCGCAGCTCTGACGCCAGCACCGCGCGGCAGCGTGCCGGCCTGACGTCATCGCGATGCGCAGTCTCCTGCCTCCGGGAAGGTCGCAGCGGTGACCGGCCCAGCCGCCACCGCCATCATGTTGTCCGTGGCCGCCCGCTCCGGGCCCTTCGCGCCCTACCTGTCGGCCGCGGCGCACGCCGTGCCCGGCCCGTTGAAGCCGCTGGCGCCGGCAGCGGCGCGTCGGGCCGAGAAGGTGCCGCTGGACCTGAAGCGGCCGCTGCTCTACCGGGGATCGATGAACGGCCGCTCGGCCCGGGGGGACCTCGTCGCCGGCGCCAGCCTCAACGGTGCGGGCCGGGGGCCGGGGCGGGCTCGAGGGGCGCCGCTCGGGCTGGGGGCGGGAGCCGGGCCCGGGGTACCTCACACCCCGGCGAGATGGGGCTTGGGCGGCACGTGCCGAGGCACCGCACGGCCCCGGGCCGGGAGCGCTGCCGCCTCCCGCCGCGCTCCTCGGTCGCCGCTCGGGCCGCACCCGGGGCGGGGGGCGAGGGGACTGGGCACAGCGGCTGGCGAGGGGCTCCCAGCGCCGGGCCGGCGGGCCGGGGGAAGCGGGATCGGGAGTTAGTTGAGAGATTCTGCCTTTTGCTTCTTTTTTTTTTTTTTAAAAAAAAAATCTGATTCTAAGTTGTCATTGTTACAGTAACACGCATTTATGACTGTAGAGTTAAGGGCACTTGAAAGCCTGCCTTCTCCTGATGACGCTCGGGTGGATATTTATTTTGAAGTTGGGAAGATGCATGAGAATTCTGTCAGTAAGGTACTTATCTGAGGGGCATCAAAGCAGAGACTTGTGTTGAGAACACACGGCGTGTTTTACTGTTGCAGAAAACCAGCTCAAACAGGGAGTTCGCTATCTCAAAACTGTCACGTCACTGCTCCCAGTTTTGAAATTCTGGTATTTTCCCCGGTTCATGCAGTGTTCAGAAAAGTTATCAGCCAGGTGATGTTAGTCCAAAGTTGTTCTCACAGAACCTGACTTCCAGCCAAAGGGCAGCCGTGGAACAGACTGATCTGCATTTCATGGAGAACTATTGCCCTGGTCCCTGGTCGGCTGGTGCCAGACATGTAGTAACAGTTCACTTCATACTGTTGTATAGGGTATTCATATAGGTCTGGGAGATGGCAGTGCCATGTGGAAGATGCTATGTAGTGATTAGAACTACATCCTTCACCTGATACTCAACTGTAAAGGATATAGTCAGGTGAAAATTCAAAAAATCTCTAACTAATGTAGCTGATGTTAGTCTTAGTTTTAATTAACATTAAGTATGTTTTTCACTGAATATAAGGAATTTTTAGAAGTTAATCATATTGCTTGTAACTAAATGTGAAATATTTTAAGTCTTAACATAAACGGGTATGGTTTACTCTCTCTAAAGTCTGAATTTTGGTTTAATTTCTCTGCAGTTAAACTCCTTCAGCAAATACCTTCTCTGTGCTGAGTTACTTGTAAATAAATGTAAATATTTTCCCTGTTATGTTGCATATAAATCCTTGAGGGTTATTTTAAGTACTTTGAGAGAATGTTTTTATTAACCTCTGTTACCTTTGTGCCAGCCGCTAGAAGAAAATAAAGACTAAATGGTTCTTTTCAGATAACAGAACTTTGCAATTTGGCAGGTAATATATTCTGTCTTGGGCATGTTCTTTTCTTTGGCTTGTAGATTTCTGTGAAGGGAAGCAGCTGCTTTTGTGGGAGAAGCGAATGGAAGACCTCTTAGCTGTCACATCTTGTTAGTTTAGCACACAGGTTTGACGTGGGAATCCCACTTGAAAACCTTGGGTTTTGGATAGCTTTACCCCAAAATCCTTCTCTGAAGTGAGCCAGGCAAATAGGGGACGGTAGGTTTCAAAAATTTTTTACTGGGGCAGTTAGCTTTGACAATAGTTTAATATAAAGAGGGATGCCTGCTTTCCGTTTTTAATATTAAAAATGCTTCACCACACACTTAAGACTATTAAAGGCATGGTAGTTACTTAAATCAAAGGAAGGCCCAGAAGTGTTAAGCTACAGATGTGTAAATTTTACTAAATCAAATTTCTTCATAGCAATTTTTTTTACAGGAAAGCATTTCAATGGAAAACAGGTCTGCCTTTTCTTAGCTAGTCATGGTATTCTGTAGGAGTTTTTCCTTGAAATCTGCAAAAACAGTTCACATTAAACCCAGAACTTCTTACAGTTTTTCCTGTACCCTTATCAGGCGTCATGTAATTTTCAAAGAATAGGTAAAACGGTTTTACAAATCACCTCTTTGTTTGCCAGAAATACCTTCTGGAAACCATTTTCCTACAACTTAAAATTGAAGGGTGTAATTAGTGGAATTCTACCCATACTTTGGAACAACTTTTACCCATTATGCCAAAAATGCAATTTAAAAAGTGTAAATTAAAATACATTGTATCTTTTACCTGAAAGGGTTGTAATTTCTTCTTCTTTTTCTTGCAGCACCTGTCAGTGTTCGTTTCGTCCATAATGATGTTGTGGTACCTGACTTCTCTGCCTACCGTCGTCAAGATGTGCTAGATGCCACCAGATCTTCTCAAGGCAGCAGTGAAGCTAGAAAAGGGTTTTCCTACCTGGTGACTGCAACAACATGTGTAGCAACTGCATATGCTGCTAAGAATGTTGTCACCCAGTTTATTTCCAGCCTGAGTGCCTCTGCTGATGTGCTAGCATTGTCAAAGATTGAGATCAAGTTATCTGACATTCCGGAAGGCAAGAACATGGCTTTCAAGTGGAGAGGGAAGCCCCTTTTTGTGCGTCACAGAACCCAGGCAGAGATTAATCAGGAAGCTGCGGTTGATTTGTCCAAACTGAGGGATCCGCAGCATGACTTAGACAGAGTAAAGAAACCAGAGTGGGTCATATTAGTAGGTGTCTGCACTCACCTTGGTTGCGTTCCCATTGCCAACTCTGGAGATTTTGGCGGTTATTACTGCCCTTGCCATGGGTCCCATTACGATGCCTCTGGCAGAATCAGGAAAGGTCCCGCTCCCTATAACCTTGAGGTTCCAACTTACCAGTTTCTTGGTGATGATTTAGTGGTGGTTGGCTGAATAACGAGGTGCTTGCTCACTTTCATTTTCCTGTGAATGTACACTTGAGAGTAACTGAGATTCTGGAATACTGTAAACCCAGATGATCCTGAAAACATATTAGCTGTCTAGATTCTCAACCAGAAGTATCTTTGAATACCTCCCTGTGTTCAATTTTAATAAAAATTTGGAGTGAGCACTTGTTCCTGACTTACAATAATGTGTATTTATTTGTTCTGACTTGCCGTTTGTCTAGTCAAAGAGATACTACAGCAGACCCAGAATATGTTTTGGAGCCCTCCTGAAGGGCCGCTGATTCAAGATAGACACTGAACTACAAAGCCATTGCTTCCTTAATACCATGTATTTTCATTATTTGTATTTTTTTGTTGTTTTTACTTCATTATGGGAAGAAAAAAAGATCTAAAAAAGATCTTGCTATGAACTAACAGTGTTTGGAGTAAGTTTCAGTATAGAACCCTATGAGATGTAATCTTTTTCCTTCCAGTATATTTATTTTGTTTGTTTTCAAAAGACGTGAAGGAAAAAGTAAATAAAAACCTACCTAGAAAGAGAACTGTCTTACATTCATTCAGAGCTAGCTTATAATTGTTTACCTAGAATGTAATTTGACCTAGCATAATTTTCTGATGATATAGACAAAAAAAAGGTGTGTCATGTTAGAATTACTAAATTATTTTTACTTGCAGGTAAGGCTTGATCATATGCACATGTAAGCATCAGATCAGTGATGGCTGATCAGATCAGATCCAGTGCATAGGACACTGGAAAATTTGTGACACTTTTCCAAAAGAAATAAGTTGAAAAGGAAGTAAAAAGGGAAATCCAAGTTATACAGAGGGTAAAAAATAAATCGTAAGAACCACTCAGTCTGGACTAATCTCTCATGTTAGACATCGTAAAAGGTGTTGCCATCAGGGATATGTTAAGACTCAACGTGTGTGAAAATTATAATTTCATATTGCCTGTCGGCTAAGCTGAATAAAGGCCAAAACTTTGAAACCTCTCCTACCTTGATGCTGGCTCTGAAGGCAAGGAGAAACAAATGCAGCCTGAAATAGATCTTTTAACTGGTATTGGTTCTGCCAGTACAAAACAAAGCTAGCAATTCATTGCCTATGGTATAGGAGAAGAAAAAAAGTTTACTGTTTCCAGAACAACAAAAAAGAAGCCCAACCACCAAACTATCTCATTCCTGTTTGCTTCCCATTCTTTACTGCTGTTCTGTGAATGCATCTGTCTTGCGCTGCATTAATGTGCTTCTCCAGTTGCAAAACAGAAAATACAATCCTCAGAATTCCCTGGGTCTGGAATGTTTAGCCTCACATATACCTCATGTAAAGCTGTTGTTGTGGTTTAGCGGCAGCTCAGCCCCACACAGCTGCTCGCTCACTCCCCACCGGTAGATGGGGGAGAGAATCAGAAGGGTAACGCTCGTGGGTTGGGATAAGAACAGTTTAATAATTAAAATTAAAAGAAACAACAGTAGAAATGCAATGTAAAGGAGAACAACGAGAGGCGCAAAGCCCCGGGGGAGGGGGAAGGGAGGGCAGGGGAGAGGGGGAACGAACCGCCGAAACAAACCGCACGCGCCGCAGCCGCTCGCCGCCCGCCGACCCGACGCCGCGCCGCCTCCGCGCTGCCACTGCCCCCCCTCAATATATTGGCCATGGTGTCACATGGTATGGAATGAACCTGCCATTGGCCAGTCGGGGTCAGCCGTCCTCACCATGGCCCTGCCCCTCCCAGCCCCCCCTGCCACGCCACGCGGCAGAGCGCGGGAAGCTGGAAAGGTAGCCGACCCCCACAGTGAGGAGAATTAACCCCTTCTCAGCCAAAACCAGCACATTCTCCACCCCTTATTCCAGACCATTTACACCATGCCCAGGTCCCATATGATGCAATACAACCGTACCAACCACCACCCCTCCCCTTCCCATCCTTTAACATAATACACAGACATCATTCCCTTAGTTCATGGATCTTCCCTGTAAAATGTCCATTAAAATGTCCATTGAGTTCACCCAGTCCATGACTCTGGGCTCCAGCTGTTGTATCAGTCCTTCCGGGTGGGAGAGATGGTGTGTGGCGTTGGGTTGCTGCATACCGAGTCAGTCATCGTTCCATCACTGCTGCACGGCTTGTTTCATAGTTGATCTTCCATGGCTTGGGAGGCTCGTACTCTGATATCATTGATACAACACAGAGGTGACACACAGTATTATATAGCAGCTCACATTGTGCCATTCAGTTCATTGACTGTTTTCACCCAAAATCAAATCCCCTTGAGGCACACATCGGATTTCTCCATCCTCCCGCATCACCCACCAAGTGCACCCAGGTCCTCGAGCAAAAGCAATCCCACGAACGGGTTTGCCTTTGCCGGAGGCAGGAAGAACCCAGGCAGTTTTGCCCAGCATACTTTTTGTGTGCACTACAGGGACTCTATCCCCTTCCACAGTATGTAGGATTTCTGACTGGGCAGGGCCAGCTCGGTTGGCAGATCCCCTTGTGTTGACTAACCACGTGGCTTTTGCTAAATGTGTATCCCAGTGCTTGAATGTTCCACCCCCCCCATTGCTCCCAGTGTAGTTTTTAACAGTCCATTGTACCGTTCAATTTTCCCAGAGGCTGGTGCGTGATAGGGGATGTGATACACCCACTCAATGCCATGCTCTTTGGCCCAGGTGTGTATGAGGCTATTTCAGAAATGAGTCCCGTTGTCTGACTCAATCCTCTCTGGGGTGCCATGTCGCCACAGGACTTGTTTCTCAAGACCCAGGATAGTGTTCCAGGCAGTGGCGTGGGGGACAGGGTATGTTTCCAGCCAGCCAGTTGTTGTTTCTACCATTGTAAGCACATGGCGCTTGCCTTGGCGGGTCTGTGGGAGTGCGATATAGTCAATTTGCCAGGCCTCCCCATATTTATATTTCAGCCATCGTCCCCCATACCACAGAGGCTTTACCCGCTTCGCTTGCTTGATTGCAGCGCATGTGTCACATTCGTGGATAACCTGTGCAATAATATCCATGGTCAAGTCCACCCCTCGATCACGAGCCCACCTGTATGTTGCATCTCTCCCTTGATGGCCTGAGGTGTCATGGGCCCACCGAGCTAGAAATAGTTCACCCTTATGCTGCCAGTCCAGATCCACCTCAGCCACTTCAGTCTTGGCAGCCTGATCTACCTGCTGGTTGTTTTGCTGTTCTTCAGTGGCCCGACTCTTGGGGACGTGAGCATCCACATGCCGTACCTTTACAACCAGGTTCTCTACCTGGGCAGCAATATCTTGCCACAATGTGGCAGCCCAGATGGGTTTGCCTCTGCACTGCCAGTTTCTTTGCTTCCATTGCTGCAGCCAGCCCCACAAGGCATTTGCCACCATCCAGGAGTCAGTATAGAGATAGAGCACTGGCCACTTTTCCCATTCAGCGATGTCTAAGGCCAGCTGGATGGCCTTTACCTCTGCAAACTGGCTCGATTCACCCTCTCCTTCAGCAGTTTCTGCTACTTGTCGTGTAGGACTCCATACAGCAGCCTTCCATCTCCGGTGCTTTCCCACAAGGCGACAGGACCCATCAGTGAACAGGGCACACTGCTTCTCATCTTCTGGCAGTTTGTTATAGAGTGGGGCTTCTTCAGCACGTGTCACCTCCTCCTCTGGTGATAATCCAAAATCTTTGCCTTCTGGCCAGTCCATAATCACTTCCAAGATTCCTGGGCGACTGGGGTTTCCTACTCGAGCCCGCTGGGTGATCAGTGCAACCCATTTACTCCACGTAGCATCAGTTGCATGGTGTGTAGAGGGGATGTTTCCTTTGAACATCCAGCCCAGCACTGGCAGTCGGGGTGCCAGGAGCAACTGTGCTTCAGTACCAACCACTTCTGAAGCAGCTCGGACCCCTTCATATGCTGCCAATATCTTTTTTTCAGTTGGAGTATAGTGGGCTTCGGACCCTCTGTATCCCCGACTCCAAAACCCTAGGGGTCGACCCCGGGTCTCCCCAGGTGCTTTCTGCCAGAGGCTCCAGGTAGGGCCATTCTCCCCGGCTGCAGCGTAGAGCACATTTTTTACATCTTGTCCTGCCCGGACTGGCCCAAGAGCTACTGCATGAACTATCTCCTGTTTAATCTGTTCAAAGGCTTGTCGTTGCTCAGGGCCCCATTTGAAATCATTCTTTTTCCGGGTCACTTGATAGAGAGGGGTTACGATCATACTGTAATTTGGAATATGCAGTCTCCAAAAACCCACAACACCCAAGAAAGCTTGTGTTTCCTTTTTGCTAGTTGTGGAGCTGCTATTTTGTTGATCACATCCATTGGAATCTGACGGCAACCATCTTGCCATTTGATTCCTAAGAAATGGATCTCTTGTGCAGGTCCCTTCACCTTACTTTGTTTTATGGCAAAACCAGCCTTCAAAAGGATTTGGACTATTTTCTCTCCTTTCTCAAAAACTTCTTCCGCTGTGTTGCCCCACACGATGATATCATCAACGTATTGAAGGTGTTCTGGAGCTTCTCCCTGTTCCAGTACAGTCTGAATCAGTCCATGGCAAATGGTAGGACTGTGTTTCCACCCCTGGGGTAGTCGATTCCAGGTGCACTGGACGCCCCTCCATGTGAAAGCAAACTGTGGCCTGCACTCTGCTGCCAGAGGGATTGAGAAGAATGCATTAGCAATATCAATTGTGGCATACCACTTGGCCGCCTTTGACTCCAGTTCGTATTGAAGTTCTAGCATGTCTGGCACAGCAGCACTCAACGGTGGAGTGACTTCATTCAGGCCACAATAGTCTACTCTTAGCCTCCACTCTCCATTAGACTTCTGCACTGGCCATATGGGACTGTTAAAGGGTGAGTGGGTCTTACTGATGACTCCTTGGCTCCTCAGTTGGTGAATGAGTTTATGGATGGGGATCAGAGAGTCTCTGTTGGTGCGATATTGCCGCCGGTGCACTGTTGTGGTGGCGATTGGCACCTGTTGTTCTTTGACCTTCAGCAACCCCACCACAGAAGGGTCCTTTGAGAGACCGGGCAAGGTAGACAGCTGTTCAGTTTCCTCCGTCTCCAAGGCAGCTACACCAAAAGCCCACTTGTAACCTTTTGGGTCCTTGAAATACCCTCTCCTGAGGTAATCTATGCCAAGGATGCACGGAGCCTCTGGGCCAGTCACAATGGGGTGCTTCTGCCACTCATTGCCAGTTAGGCTCACTTCGGCCTCCAATACAGTTAGCTCTTGGGATCCCCCTGTCACTCCAGCAATGCTGATGGGTTCTGCCCCTATATAGTTTGATGGCATTAAGGTGCCCTGTGCACCGGTGTCCACTAAAGCTTTATACTCCTGTGGGTCGGACGTGCCAGGCCATCGGATCCACACAGTCCAGTAAGCCCGGTTATCCCTTTCCTCCACCCGGCTGGAGGCAGGGCCCCTCTAGTCCTGATCATGGCAGTCACAACTCACTTCCTGTAAATGTGAATCAGAAGTCCCTCTATTACACTTAGAAATAAAATCAGCACTTCTGCTCCTCTGTCTGGGGACTTGCTCACTGGAAACTGGAGCAGCAGCTTTCCTGGAAGAGCCTCCCTGAGTGACTGTTCTTCCTTGCAGTTCATGTACTCGTGCCTGTAGGGTCGAAGTAGGCTTGCCATCCCACCTCATCATGTCCTCTCCGTGGTCACGCAGGTAGAACCATAGGGTGGCCCGTGGTGTGTATCCCCTCCTTTGAGCCAAAGGACGCTTATTCCTAACAGCTGAGACACTGCTCTGTCGAGGTGGGGAGTAGGACAGATCTTCTTTGAGTTGCTGGACCTCTTGGGATAGTTTCTCCACAGCAGAGACAAGCGAGGAAGAGATATTTGTGTCGTAATCCCGGAGTCTATCTATCACCTCTGCCACCGTTGGTGTCTCGTCATCTTTCCAGGACATCACTGCCAATGAGTTTGCATGCGAAGATGGTGCGCTCCGTACAAACTTCCGCCACATGGGTCGTGTGCACTCGGCTTCATCTGGATCTTTGGATGACCATTGATCATCCAGGTCACCATAAATCACCTCAAACACAGCTAATTCCCTTAGATACTGGATGCCTTTCTCCATAGTTGTCCATTTTCCTGGGCGATATGTAACATGTTCTTTAAAGGGATACCTTTCCTTCACTCCAGACAGGAGTCGCCTCCAGAGGCTGAGGGCTTGTGGTTTTTTTCCAATTGCTTTGTCAACGCCCCCTTCCCCAGAAAGGGATCCCAATTGTTTGGCTTCTTTTCCCTCTAGTTCCAGGCTACTGGCCCCATTATCCCAGCATCGGAGCAGCCAGGTGGCAATGTGCTCACCTGAACGACGGCTATAATCTTTTCACATATCTCGCAACTCGCTTAAGGACAGGGATCGGGTGGTCTCTATTTCATTTATTACTTCTCCCTCCTCTCCCCGCGATGGCCCTGGTTCTTCATCATCCCGTTCTAAACGAGTTGATGTCCGCTTCCAATATTTCGTCTTGTGTATGGGGGCAACTGATACTGGTACGGGTTTATTTTCTGAGCTAGCTCCGGTACTTGTTGTGGGGGTTTGAGTGGCTGCAGTGCCTGTTGTCAGGGCTGGATTGTCTACAGTGCCAGTCACTTTGCATTTCAATCCAGAGACATTCTCTTCCCCCTGGGGGCACTGAATACTGTTGAGCAGGGCTCGGTACGCATGGGCCAGACCCCAGCATGTTGCAGTTATCTGTGTCTCTCTGGAGTTCCAAGCGTAACAACATACTTTCTCCAAATATTCTACTAGTTTTTCAGGATTCTGCACTTGTTCGGGGGTGAAACTCCAAAACAGTTGGGGTGCCCACTGCCCTAGGTATTTGCCCATGCTATCCCACATGCCCTGCCACTCGTAACTATCAAGCCTCGGGGCAGATTTCTGGGTGATATTCTTAAGTTGCTCAGTCAAAACCAAAACAACATGCCCAAAAACTAACAATAAGTGCACCTTAACCACCCAAGGATGTTCAAGATACAAAAACGTTGTTGTAACAAAGGCACAGACATCACAGAACAAAGTTGCAAAGGTACAATTCTGTATTTCCTCCATATAAAATCTCTCAGAGGAGGAGGTATAATTGCTAATTGCCTCAACAAGGTGGTATCCGAAGTACAGTAACGGTTTCAGCAAAAACCCCAAATACCAGATAAAGCTGAAAACAAGTGTTTGTATAACAAATCTTGTAGGCAAAACATTACTAATCACAGCAGAACACAGCAGACTCAACAAACCAGCGCTGATCTTTAACACCAGCTGCAAAAAGGACAACATGGGATAATGGGGCCAGTAGCCTGGAACTAGAGGGAAAAGAAGCCAAACAATTGGGATCCCTTTCTGGGGAAGGGGGCGTTGACAAAGCAATTGGAAAAAAACCACAAGCCCTCAGCCTCTGGAGGCGACTCCTGTCTGGAGTGAAGGAAAGGTATCCCTTTAAAGAACATGTTACATATCGCCCAGGAAAATGGACAACTATGGAGAAAGGCATCCAGTATCTAAGGGAATTAGCTGTGTTTGAGGTGATTTATGGTGACCTGGATGATCAATGGTCATCCAAAGATCCAGATGAAGCCGAGTGCACACGACCCATGTGGCGGAAGTTTGTACGGAGCGCACCATCTTCGCATGCAAACTCATTGGCAGTGATGTCCTGGAAAGATGACGAGACACCAACGGTGGCAGAGGTGATAGATAGACTCCGGGATTACGACACAAATATCTCTTCCTCGCTTGTCTCTGCTGTGGAGAAACTATCCCAAGAGGTCCAGCAACTCAAAGAAGATCTGTCCTACTCCCCACCTCGACAGAGCAGTGTCTCAGCTGTTAGGAATAAGCGTCCTTTGGCTCAAAGGAGGGGATACACACCACGGGCCACCCTATGGTTCTACCTGCGTGACCACGGAGAGGACATGATGAGGTGGGATGGCAAGCCTACTTCGACCCTACAGGCACGAGTACATGAACTGCAAGGAAGAACAGTCACTCAGGGAGGCTCTTCCAGGAAAGCTGCTGCTCCAGTTTCCAGTGAGCAAGTCCCCAGACAGAGGAGCAGAAGTGCTGATTTTATTTCTAAGTGTAATAGAGGGACTTCTGATTCACATTTACAGGAAGTGAGTTGTGACTGCCATGATCAGGACTAGAGGGGCCCTGCCTCCAGCCGGGTGGAGGAAAGGGATAACCGGGCTTACTGGACTGTGTGGATCCGATGGCCTGGCACGTCCGACCCACAGGAGTATAAAGCTTTAGTGGACACCGGTGCACAGGGCACCTTAATGCCATCAAACTATATAGGGGCAGAACCCATTAGCATTGCTGGAGTGACAGGGGGATCCCAAGAGCTAACTGTATTGGAGGCCGAAGTGAGCCTAACTGGCAATGAGTGGCAGAAGCACCCCATTGTGACTGGCCCAGAGGCTCCGTGCATCCTTGGCATAGATTACCTCAGGAGAGGGTATTTCAAGGACCCAAAAGGTTACAAGTGGGCTTTTGGTGTAGCTGCCTTGGAGACGGAGGAAACTGAACAGCTGTCTACCTTGCCCGGTCTCTCAAAGGACCCTTCTGTGGTGGGGTTGCTGAAGGTCAAAGAACAACAGGTGCCAATCGCCACCACAACAGTGCACCGGCGGCAATATCGCACCAACAGAGACTCTCTGATCCCCATCCATAAACTCATTCACCAACTGAGGAGCCAAGGAGTCATCAGTAAGACCCACTCACCCTTTAACAGTCCCATATGGCCAGTGCAGAAGTCTAATGGAGAGTGGAGGCTAAGAGTAGACTATTGTGGCCTGAATGAAGTCACTCCACCGTTGAGTGCTGCTGTGCCAGACATGCTAGAACTTCAATACGAACTGGAGTCAAAGGCGGCCAAGTGGTATGCCACAATTGATATTGCTAATGCATTCTTCTCAATCCCTCTGGCAGCAGAGTGCAGGCCACAGTTTGCTTTCACATGGAGGGGCGTCCAGTGCACCTGGAATCGACTACCCCAGGGGTGGAAACACAGTCCTACCATTTGCCATGGACTGATTCAGACTGTACTGGAACAGGGAGAAGCTCCAGAACACCTTCAATACGTTGATGATATCATCGTGTGGGGCAACACAGCGGAAGAAGTTTTTGAGAAAGGAGAGAAAATAGTCCAAATCCTTTTGAAGGCTGGTTTTGCCATAAAACAAAGTAAGGTGAAGGGACCTGCACAAGAGATCCATTTCTTAGGAATCAAATGGCAAGATGGTTGCCGTCAGATTCCAATGGATGTGATCAACAAAATAGCAGCTCCACAACTAGCAAAAAGGAAACACAAGCTTTCTTGGGTGTTGTGGGTTTTTGGAGACTGCATATTCCAAATTACAGTATGATCGTAACCCCTCTCTATCAAGTGACCCGGAAAAAGAATGATTTCAAATGGGGCCCTGAGCAACGACAAGCCTTTGAACAGATTAAACAGGAGATAGTTCATGCAGTAGCTCTTGGGCCAGTCCGGGCAGGACAAGATGTAAAAAATGTGCTCTACGCTGCAGCCGGGGAGAATGGCCCTACCTGGAGCCTCTGGCAGAAAGCACCTGGGGAGACCCGGGGTCGACCCCTAGGGTTTTGGAGTCGGGGATACAGAGGGTCCGGAGCCCACTATACTCCAACTGAAAAAAAGATATTGGCAGCATATGAAGGGGTCCGAGCTGCTTCAGAAGTGGTTGGTACTGAAACACAGTTGCTCCTGGCACCCCGACTGCCAGTGCTGGGCTGGATGTTCAAAGGAAACATCCCCTCTACACACCATGCAACTGATGCTACGTGGAGTAAATGGGTTGCACTGATCACCCAGCGGGCTCGAGTAGGAAACCCCAGTCGCCCAGGAATCTTGGAAGTGATTATGGACTGGCCAGAAGGCAAAGATTTTGGATTATCACCAGAGGAGGAGGTGACACGTGCTGAAGAAGCCCCACTCTATAACAAACTGCCAGAAGATGAGAAGCAGTGTGCCCTGTTCACTGATGGGTCCTGTCGCCTTGTGGGAAAGCACCGGAGATGGAAGGCTGCTGTATGGAGTCCTACACGACAAGTCGCAGAAACTGCTGAAGGAGAAGGTGAATCGAGCCAGTTTGCAGAGGTAAAGGCCATCCAGCTGGCCTTAGACATCGCTGAACGGGAAAAGTGGCCAGTGCTCTATCCCTATACTGACTCCTGGATGGTGGCAAATGCCTTGTGGGGCTGGTTACGGCAATGGAAGCAAAGAAACTGGCAGCGCAGAGGCAAACCCATCTGGGCTGCCACATTGTGGCAAGATATTGCTGCCCGGGTAGAGAACCTGGTTGTAAAGGTACGGCATGTGGATGCTCACGTCCCCAAGAGTCGGGCCACTGAAGAACAGCAAAACAACCAGCAGGTGGATCGGGCTGCCAAGACTGAAGTGGCTGAGGTGGATCTGGACTGGCAGCATAAGGGTGAACTATTTCTAGCTCGGTGGGCCCATGACATCTCAGGCCATCAAGGGAGAGATGCAACATACAGGTGGGCTCGTGATCGAGGGGTGGACTTGACCATGGATATTATTGCACAGGTTATCCACGAATGTGACACATGCGCTGCAATCAAGCAAGCGAAGCGGGTAAAGCCTCTGTGGTATGGGGGACGATGGCTGAAATATAAATATGGGGAGGCCTGGCAAATTGACTATATCACACTCCCACAGACCCGCCAAGGCAAGCGCCATGTGCTTACAATGGTAGAAACAATGACTGGCTGGCTGGAAACATATCCTGTCCCCCACGCCACTGCCCGGAACACTATCCTGGGTCTTGAGAAACAAGTCCTGTGGCGACATGGCACCCCAGAGAGGATTGAGTCAGACAACGGGACTCATTTCTGAAATAGCCTCATACACACCTGGGCCAAAGAGCACGGCATTGAGTGGGTGTATCACATCCCCTATCACGCACCAGCCTCTGGGAAAATTGAACGGTACAATGGACTGTTAAAAACTACACTGGGAGCAATGGGGGGGGTGGAACATTCAAGCACTGGGATACACATTTAGCAAAAGCCACGTGGTTAGTCAACACAAGGGGATCTGCCAACCGAGCTGGCCCTGCCCAGTCAGAAATCCTACATACTGTGGAAGGGGATAGAGTCCCTGTAGTGCACACAAAAAGTATGCTGGGCAAAACTGCCTGGGTTCTTCCTGCCTCTGGCAAAGGCAAACCCGTTCGTCGGATTGCTTTTGCTCAAGGACCTGGGTGCACTTGGTGGGTGATGCGGGAGGATGGAGAAATCCGATGTGTGCCTCAAGGGGATTTGATTTTGGGTGAAAACAGTCAATGAACTGAATGGCACAATGTGAACTGCTATATAATACTGTGTGTCACCTCTGTGTTGTATCAATGATATCAGAGTACGAGCCTCCCAAGCCATGGAAGATCAACTATGAAACAAGCCGTGCAGCAGTGATGGAACGATGACTGACTCGGTATGCAGCAACCCAACGCCACACACCATCTCTCCCACCCGGAAGGACTGATACAACAGCTGGAGCCCAGAGTCATGGACTGGGTGAACTCAATGGACATTTTAATGGACATTTTACAGGGAAGGTCCATGAACTAAGGGAATGATGTCTGTGTATTATGTTAAAGGATGAGAAGGGGAGGGGTGGTGGTTGGTACGGTTGTATTGCATCATATGGGACCTGGGCATGGTGTAAATGGTATGGAATAAGGGGTGGAGAATGTGCTGGTTTTGGCTGAGAAGGGGTTAATTCTCCTCACTGTGGGGGCCGGCTACCTTTCCAGCTTCCCGCGCTCTGCCGCGTGGCGGGGTGGGGCTGGGATGGGCAGGGCCATGGTGGGGACGGCTGACCCCGACTGGCCAATGGCAGGTTCATTCCATACCATGTGACACCACGACCAATATATTGAGGGGGGGCAGTGGCAGCGGGGAGGCGGTGCGGCGTCTGGTCGGTGGGCGGCGAGCGGCTGCGGCATGGGCGGTTTGTTTCGGCGGTTCATTCCCCCTCTCCCCTCCCTTCCCCCCTCCCCCGGGGCTTTGCGCCTCTTGTTGTTCTCCTTTACATTGCATTTCTATTGTTTATTTTAATTTTAATTATTAAACTGTTCTTATCCCAACCCACGAGCGTTACCCTTCTGATTCTCTCCCCCATCTACCGGTGGGGGAGTGAGCGAGCGACTGTGTGGGGCTGAGCTGCCGGCTAAACCACGACAAAGCTACTGAAGGTTGGGTGTTGCCCATGGATAAGATATTCTCAGCTACCTACAGATAATGTTTATTTTATGTGTTGCTTGCTTTTATCCTCCATGGAGCTGGTAGCACTGTTCATTATTCACATGATTCACTTTCTAAGACAAATTTTGGCCATTTGTGTGCCAGATTTCCTGCTTTCAAGTAATTTCTTTCCCATATGCTTCAGTAATGGTTTTGAAGAGATGGTGAAATAAAAAAGTACCTTTCACATATTAATAACACAGGTGATCCTGTCTCTGAAGGACTTTAGCAATTCATTCCCATTTAAGTCTTGCAGTTTTGCTGACCAGTATATGTTTTGCAATCACCATGAAAATCCAAATTTTCTGTCATCATAACCTTTTAAAAATATGGCGTTTACACAGGCTCAGAACAAAAGTATCCATTAATCTGGAGCCCTGCTTTGACACACGTAGAATCTGGTGGTGTTTGGGATGATTCCCTAGGCTATAGCACCTAATATATTCAAAACAGAGTTCCCACTGATTCTGCTACCATTAAAAGTACTTGACAGTCCTGAAAAACATGATCTTTAGTTAAAAGTCTAGAAGAGGAGAGAGAAACATAATGACCATCTGCAAACAGCTAGAGGAACTGCAACATCACACAGGAACCACAGCACACCCAGGGGTACACCTCACGCCTCTGGAATGTCATTCTGGAGCATCCTCCATTTCTTTTCCTGCAAGCTGGGAATTCACCCCTACACAACTGCAGCAGCAAATGAAGACTAAATGGACACAAAATTATGTCATGGAAAGCCTACAAGGAAATACTGACCTCAACATTTCAAAACTTTTAGATCACAGCTGTGATCTCAACTTTTCAAATTACACCATTGCATTGTACTTCTAGAGAAAACCAAACAGAATACATATATGTTCTGCTTGCAAAGTTGGTACCTACTCCCAAGATAAAATGACACCCTTTCTTCATTGTTAGAGGCAAAACACAACAGCATAGAGTGCTCCGGTGGATAATACTGTATGTGCTCCCTAAGCACATATGACTGGAGCCAGACAAGCTCACCTTTACACCTGCTGGTTTGGTTTGCATTCTTGCCTGTAAGATGAGTCTGCCAGGATGAAGAAAAGCTGAACCAGAGCCACAGAGGGGCATTGGCACATGCTGAAGTTGGTATTTCTGAAATATGCAGAATTCTGAAATGCAGAATACCTTGTCATTCAGGTATCCTAATCCAAGCTGCCATCAAACCCCAAGATTTTTTTAAACTAGAGCCTACAAACCTGTCCAGCTTTGGCTCCTGTAACTGCAGAGAAGTCCAAGAGAAAATTTTCAAGATGAAAATTTCAAAATGCTTATTCACTAATAAAACAGCAAAATAAAGAACTCAGATTCCTAGAATCAGTGTTAACCAGATACTACGATGTGGTCTGACATAATGCTGATACCTGGTATGTTGAACCAGAATTCTGATATGAGTTTTACAATAAAAGTGTAATTCCTTTCAGGGATTCTGTCTCAATTTATGCAAATATCAGTTACTGATAATTTAAAACCGCGTGTCCAGCCTATTTTTTGAACAACCTATATCATACGTGCATACAAATATTAATTCTAATGTATGATTTTGTGCCTCTTGAAAGACGAAAACTATTAGATTGCTTTCTCCCCTTCCTTTTCAAATGGATGCAGGCAACACAAATTTCTGCAGTTAAAGCAAGTGAACATGTACAAAAATGGTGTGTTGCCCATATTACAACAGGCTCAGAATGCTGGAATGGGTATATGGTTCAGCTGAGACACCTTTAAGGGACTAGAAACTTGTCTCAACACTGTCAGCAGAATGGCTTGACTACCAAGGCTTCACCATGACGGCAACTGAGGAAGTTCAACCCAACAGGAACATATATATATCTATATCTTCTTGTCTCAGAGCACATAGGCCCAGTCCTCTGCACATGTGCCTGGCTCCAGGGTCATCTTACAACATATGGGAGGGGGGCTTGGACCCCCTGGAACCCTCTGGGACTGTCGAGCACACTCTAGTGACGATACTGTGCATGCACCCCACTGTTGAGTGGGACGTGTGGCTATGCAAACCAGCTCATTGACTGTGCAACAGGACAATGCTATAAAAGATGGAACCAGCAGAGACCAGTTGGAACTGAAGATACATCCCCACCGGACTGAAGATACATCGGACTGACAGGACGCCGCAGATCCGTGGTGGTAGCTATTGTAACTCTCTCTCTCTCTCTTTTTTCTTTTTTTTTTCCCCTCTTTCTCTCCTTTCCTTTTGCATACTTTTTGGTGGCCAGATAAAGTGACTTGGCACTTGACTCCGTTCTGAGTCTTAATTCTGTTCCCAAGAATACAACAAACCTGGTCATGATAACACATCCAATCGAACATCACTCAGAAGTTAAGCCCAGCCGCCGCTAGTCACCCAGGATTATCTGAGGTTGGTTAGAAAGCAAGGGGGCTCAACTTCTGCCAAATTGTGCAACCCAACAGTGGATCGTGGCAGCACCTGATCTTGCCAGCTGAATTTAAAGGCCAATCCTACAGAAGGACACTGAGATTCTAAATCTGACTTTGATATAAAGCCCCCCAAGAGAAGTCTTTCACTCACTACTGAGGAAGCCAGATTTGGGTAGGTGGTTAGGGTGAGCGCTTGGAGTTGGTGTGCAACCATTCCTTTAACTTCATGCTTTTGTTCTGACTGGGCATCCCCAGCAGATGACCAGAGTCTGTGTGGTGAGTTCTAGGAGAGACCATGCTGTGAGAAACAAGGGCAGTAACTAAGAAATGTTATCCAGCAGCTATATTTACATTACTTAGCCGTAGATATTTGTGTTTTAAAGAGAGAATTTTTATTTTCCACACATCTAGCAATTTAGCAAAACAATCAGCTATAACTGAGAAGTCAGGCAAAACTGATAAACTCCTCCTAGTGAACAGGGAAATGTCATTAAGAGGAATGTGGTTTCAGAAAACAGTTTGGTCGCTACTAATACACTTGCCTTGAGGTGCATGTTATCAAATCATGGGTTCATAAAAGTGGCACAGCCAGGTGCAATATGCTCATTCCTGTACCTACTGGTTGTATTGCAAACATTTGTTGATAGCATTTGCAATGGGAGGAAGAAAAGGGGTCACGGAGGACTTCAACAGGCTCACTGTATTTAGGCAACTTGTGTAGGTATTGTAAGAGTACAACAGCTATGACGCATAACACATAACACAGTCCCTTAGGTGAACAGTTGTATTAATACTGCATTTTCAAAAATTAGTGATGCTTCAATTTATTAAAGCCTTAATTCAGATTTTGTGCATATTAAAATACAAAATAAAGCTATAATCCTGTTTGTAAGCAGCTGGAATACTATAAGGTGGTAATTAATAGCCTCCATGGATTTATCAAGAACAAATCATGTCAATGCATGACTGATATTGTTGCTATAATAGAATAACAGGCCTTGGAAACAGAGGGATATTAGCAGTAGCTATCCAACTTTTAAGTAAGATTTTCTCACAATCTCACAAGACTTTCTTACGTCTACTAAGAAACCTGACATAAGTGGAAGTATTGCAGAGGCAAACTGCTTTAAAAACAGTTGCAGATTAACTACCAACAGTTCCCTGTTAGACAAAAGAGACTGCTGTGAGGAGTTCTGCAATAATCTGTTTGGGTCCAGCACTGCTCAGTATATTTGTTAATGAACTAGATGTCAGAAGAGAGAACGAGCTTTATAAAACTTGCATATATTGGTAAACAGGGTAGAGCTGCAAACGTTGGTGAAAAAAGGGTTAGAATTAAAAATAATATTGACAAATAATGCAAATATACGAAGCTAGGGTGTGTTGTGATAGGAAGTAATAGCTAGGTAGCAGATCTGCAGGAAAAGATCTGGTGTTGTAGTAGATCACAAGCTGAAAATGAGTCCACAGGACCATAATCGCAGAATCACAGGTTGGAAGGGACCTCAGGGATCATCTAGTCCAACCTTTCTAGAAAGAGCACAGTCTAGACAAGATGGCCCAGCACCCTGTCCAGACAACTCTTGAAGGTGTCCAACATGTCCGAGTCAACCACTTGCCTGGGGAGATTATTGCAATGGTTGACTGTCCTCACTGTGAAAAATTTTCCTCTCGTGTCCAATCAGAACGTCCCCAAGATAATGTGATTAAAAAGCCTGCCCTGTTGGGATGGAGGCTTGTATGGAAGATGTGAAACCCCATCCTACTTTACCACTGGTAAAGCATTACCTGAAGATGATGTGTAGCTTGAAAGGCTTTATTTAAAGAAAATTGTGGCCCAATTAGAGTAGTATCCAGTGGACTGCAAAAATTATGCTTAAATTTACATGCGACTGAAATATAAGTGCAAAAATTCGGTAAGATAAAGATGCAACAACACTTCTTAAACTATTTCTAAACAAAAACATAAATAGATAAATGTGAGCTATTCTCTGTAACCTTTGGGTATAAGCCAAAAAATAATAGGCTTGAATTAGAGGCAAAGAGATTTAATTGAGATTTGGGGGGAGGAGAATCAGTCTTTCCAACTGTAGAATATTTAATAGTTAAGAATAGTTCAAGATTGGATACCTGAAAAGATATGTGGAATGTCCACACTGGAAAGTGTGAAGAACACTAGTCAGTAGCAGCTCAGGCACAGCTGATGGTGCTTTGGGATCCTTCTAAAGTGGCTTCCAGCTGTACAATTCTGATTTTATGAAAACAGAAGAATGGACTGTTTGTAATATTTTTAATGCATCATATTTTATCTTTGAAGATTAAAATCTGTGGGGATAAAATATAATGTTGAAATGATGGGATTCTTGGTACAGGAATAGGGTAAGGTGAGGTATCCTCGTGCTGAGGGACTAGACAAATTAATGGAAGAGTAAAAAAGTATTCCTCTGATTAGGAATTTGTGTGATAGGGAGAAAATTTGAGGGAAATATCGCTGAATGCATGCTTTATTCTTGCATTTCTCCCTCAGTATCTGCTTATAGCCTTTACTAGAGGCAGAATACTGAGCTATATAGACTTTTTGTCTGACTCTAGAGTTGTTCTTAGAGTGTTTAATATCCTGCGTCAACTATGACTAGCGCCTAATGAAACACAAGAGAGAAACAACAGATTGCAACTTGGCCTGCTTAAAAAGAACACAGAACACAGGCATTTATTGTCCTAACACAAGTAGCAAGCAGTTTGTGTCACAACTGTGATATATTTTCTTCAAGAACTACTTAGCATCATAGCATTTTAATAACCTCAAGGCGTTAATTATGACGTTGCCTTGTTCTAGCAACACATACTCAAAATGTAATGTACCATATTGTTTACTACATGCACTTTTTTTTTCAGCATTAGAAATTTAAAATAAGCAATTCTGGAATTAAAGCACAATAGAGATGCATACGTTACTTGGTTTCACCTAGCTTTTACAGGAGCTAGAAACATGAGACAGCAGAGATGTCTATCTCTTCTGTCTATAAACAGCAGTAGAACTAGTAGGGGAAGATAACTTCCACATTTAACAATATTATGTAGTACTGATGGCTGGTGTCTTTTGTCAGCCAGTTATAGAATTAGCAACTGTACTATGACTTCGTCCTCTCCCATGACAAACAGAAGTTGAACACCTAGAGGCAGAGCTTCAATCAGAAGGCAGTACAAATACAAATGCATATGCTAGCTGGTCTTGCTTCAGGAATTAGCATGAGCCTGTATTTGAGTTATTTTTAGTAAAAAATTCTATAGCAAAGATCACCAATAACAGATGTCTGTGCATAATTTTCTGCAAGCAGTCTAATAGTAGTGTCGGACAGAATTGGTTTACTCCCACTATGTAGCATGGTAACAGAACTCCAAATTTTGCTCTGTGAGCAGTCATATAATTTTCAAGTAATTGCAATACATGGCAGCCTCTAACTCCTATCACAAATAAAAAGTGCCAGCTTCCTGCAGAGATCTGTTGGTTTGCACAGCCCTAGGACGATCAGAAGAGCTACTGAGAAAGGCATCATTTCCTAGCAGGTCCAGGAAATTGTATATGTTTGGGGATATAATGGTTTAAAAAAGGGTACTTAAAAACATAAGGTAAACCACTTGAATATGTCCTGAGAGGACAGACTTTGTGTGTACAGAAAATATCCTCCATTGTCTACTTTTGAAGGAGTTAAAGGAATAGCAAGAAGCAGCTAAATATGAGAAGTTTTATTTCCTAGGTTGAGAGCACAGGGGCTATTAGCCTGTGTTTGGACCAGGAGGAGGATACCAGGCAGTTTATTTTGTAACTATAGCTGTTATGCATAACTCACATAATTGGCAACCGATGAGAGCACCCTTTAGGTAACATTGCTATTTGAAAAAAAATGGGGCTCTCCATTTAGAATGCAACTAGTGTGATGGAGCATTTCAGATGTTAGTCCTGAAATGTCACCTATAGGACATCACCCCTACATATGAAACAGCCTGTCAGCTGTGACAAGCTACAGCTGGGTTTTCCCCTCTATTTTCAGTTCCGACTGAACTGTAATTTTGAACTAAGTAGTAAAGTATCAGGAGTTTCAGTATGTTTTCTAGCAGTTTGCCTGGAATTGTATATATCCCAAAGGCCTGAAGCACACTGAGGTTTTGTGCAAGCTAGAATTTAATACACACAAGATATGGCTAGAGTTCCCACTGAAGTACCTATAGTGGCATGACAAATTCTGACCTAGCAATTATTCTTTCCCTATAACGACATCAATATTAACTGCCTGATAAAAAGACTACATATTTAGGTCAATACGAGTTTCCTTCTACACTTGTAATGTGCTTTGATTTAGTTGTGTTTATTTGGACTTGAATGTTTCCACAGGCAGACGCCACTATTTACTCTTCTCTCCAGTTCTTTTAATACATCAGCTTCAGACTACAGTACAAAACAAAGGTACTTCTCACCTAGCCACTGTACTTGACACAGATTAGAACGATGAATAATCACTTCAAAGTATTTGTGTTCCTTCTAACTAAGTAAGACACTGCTGTTAGCTCCTAAGGCATACCCAACATCGTATGTCTGACAGACAAACTCTTGTATTATGGTACAAGAAAAGAAAAAACCTACCTATACGTACATACATACATATATATACACAATTTTATACTCAAATTAGTATATGTCAGACTCTTAGAATGTAATAATTTAATCTTTACTAAGGTATTTTCTATATCAGCTTTTGGAAAGCTGGACATTCCTCCAATAATCACAGTACCGCTCAGCTTGTCCTGCTCACATTTCTTAACCTGCTGGAGGAGTTGTTCGTGGTCATTTCATTTAATTGAATGTGACAAAGAACCCCTCACCTTGTGCCAATCATATTCCAGAAACATTTGTTTTTGAAGAGAGTTTCCTATTTTGACAGATAATCTGTCCTTACTTACAACGCAATAGATATGGACCATTCTTATGTACAGTCTTCAAATCATCAACCTTTTTCAGCCTGAATTTCTTGTCATCTCTAGGCTGCTCCGCTGAGGTCACTAAAGGTTGCCAGTGCCAGTGCCGTTTATCTTGCAAATTTTTTCT
Source organism: Phalacrocorax aristotelis (assembly GCF_949628215.1). Taxonomy (NCBI): domain Eukaryota; kingdom Metazoa; phylum Chordata; class Aves; order Suliformes; family Phalacrocoracidae; genus Phalacrocorax; species Phalacrocorax aristotelis. Next base: position 14,708,475 of record NC_134283.1, read on the forward strand.
CCTCTTTACAGTTTCAGTTCATCTCATCTCCCAGGCAAACACACTTCCATTTATGCCAGCAGGTCACTTGCTCTGTGGTAGGTATCACACGCATCAGCTTCTCTCATAGACAGGAGTGACGCCCCATGAGTTCTGCACTGTGAGTGCACTTACAAAGTCTGGGCCCTTCACTTCAGCTGCACTCATAACAGCAGTGAAAAATGCAAGGATTGATCAGCTGGATAGGTTAAAAGAAGTCTGGAACATTAGTAATAAAACATGGAGTCATGGTCTAGCGTGTGGTTATGGATTAGGCAGGCCAGAGCCCATCAGTCTAGAAACAATTACTGTCTGAATTATTCCAGTATTTTTCTGCAAAGGAAGCATAAATAGCTTCCAAAAGATCTAGAGTCAGCATGAAATAAGTTGTTGCTATCAGAGTATATAACACTCAGGAGTGGGTATATCATCCTACAGGTACAACAGTAGCCTAAATCTTTCTCATTTTATGTCCTAAGCTTCAACCTTAAGTGGCAAAACAAATGCACCATGAACAGTAATGAATTACAATTTCCTGATGGCCAAAGCCCCCCTGCATACAGCATGGCCAGTCATTGCCTCTGTACCTTTGGTGGAGAAGATTTAGCAACCTGCAAAGAAAAATCTCTGGAATCTCTGACTGCATTCCTTCCCATCATGTCTGTGATATTTAAGACCTTCCACAAAGCTTACAGGCAGCAGAAATTGCCTCATTCTTCAGTTTTTAGCTGTCTTTCATTCATCAGTAGTCTATCATCAGTATGTTTCTCCCAGGTGAGATATAATCTATTAACATTTCTGGCAGCTTCTTTTGTGCTGCTTTTTCACTGTCTTTACCAAAGTCAAATGAACTTTAAGGGTATGTGTTTTAGCTGAGTTGTATTTGTTTGGACAATACAAAGCAGTTTTCTCCATTTTCTTCTGTAATTAGTTTTATCAGTATCAATGTGTTCTTCATGAAAGAAAAAGAAATCCAAACATTGCACATATTTGGTCTCTATTATCTATTCTTTAGCCTTAGTTGCAATGCCATTCTTGTTCCCTGTGCAGCTTTTGGAAATATCTACATTTTTCTGTTGATATTTCTATTTTGAAATAAATTACAACAATTAAATAATAGTGAAGTCCTTGACTAGAATTATCTTTAGCAACTCATTTAACTAATGTTTATAAAAACACTTTCATCTAAGGATCTTAAAGACTGTTATTACCATTATCTTCTAAGCTACATCCCAGTTGCACTGCAGTGTGTATTCCTGAATGACACACTGCTTTGAAGTCTTTAAACTATACAAGAAAGTCTTGGCTTAGGGATGTTTTTGACAACTAATTGTAGTTTTTGATAAAACTTCCAACTCAGTCTGTGAGAACATAAGTGTCAGGGTTTTCATTATTCTTGGTTCATATTTTATTTAAGGCAAGATTATCTTGCCACTCACTCATCTGCAATCTCTGATTCCCCAGTAATGTCCTTCAGTGTAACCACAGAAACCCCTCTATATGCAGCATAATTTATTTCTGTTTCATTTAGGTACTAATCTTTGATATATCCAACTCATTCTGCCAAATGGTTATACTTGTACATAGTATTTTTCAGACATGTTCGTTTAAAGTCACATTTTCTTTCAGCTGTGAAAGGTAATTTAGGTATGACCAATCTATTATTTAGACATGACTGTAGGTACTGTAGAGATGCTCTTGTCCTTTCCCTCATCATCATTTTAACCCCAGCAGACTGACACTGCCTGATAAGGAATGGCAATACTCAGAACACAATTCCTTGCAGAACAGCATGGTTAACTTGAAAAACTGATTAAGGTGACGTAGTCCACCACTACCCAGCTTGATAGACAGGTTATAGTTGTTCATATGCTCTGCAGATTCTTCATAGGCTTGCACCAACCTCCCATTAGGACAATTTATTTGATCAGTGATTACCTGAATTTAAATTCTTTAAAACTCATGTTTCATGCAGTACAAATCAAGGGAGAAGTGGATAGCAAGAAGAGTAATTGACAGAAATCTTAAGGACATATGTTGGAAGCAGGCTAATCTTCTGCCAGCATACTATTTAACACCATCCCCTTTCTCAGCTTGTCAATTGTAACTGGATGTCTCCTCACACAGAGAAGCAGAATAAATGGGTGGGAGGATGCTCAGGAAGCATTTTACAGCTCTGCAATTGCACAAGAACCTGACTAACAGTATTCAAACACTGCTCTTTCAAAGACATAATTAAAGGAGCAGAGGAGAATTTTCTGGTTTCAGCATGAACATCTGCCATAACATACACACTCTTCAGCTACTGGTTAATTCTTTCCAATGCACCATTTAGATAATCTCCAAAATTAACAACAAATAAAAGGGCAAAGAAGGAATAAAAAGCATGCAGATAAGTCAGCAAACAACAAACGTAAAACAAAAGAAAGGGAATTTGTATTGCATGCAATATCATTGCTTCAGATTGTGAGAAAGGCAGAAAAATATGGGTAGCTTAACAAGGGGAATAGAAAATTCATAGAGGAAGGTCCATCTGTGGCTTTTGAACACAATGGTTCAGACTCTGACTCAAGAGAAGCCTACAGCAGATGACTTCTGGAAACTGGGACCGTAACCTCAGAGGAAGGACAACTCCAGTCTTGCATGTTTCTTGTGCTCTTCCCAAAAGTATTTGGTACTGTTTGATGCTGTAGATAGGGTGGGCCAGCCATGACCCCACACAGTATCTCTTAAGCTCCAAGAAGAGCAAGAAGCTCAGTGGCAATGGCAATTATCTTTCTCAGTGGCCATAATCTGCCCTTCATTTTATGATATCTGTGATGGAGCAACAGACTTCTACAGATTTATTTAGGGCTCTCTGAGTAAAGTACCTTATATATTGTGGGTGACAGTTACCAATAATGTTATTGTTATTATTATTACTGTAGAGGAGGTTTCAGTGTAAAAATGTTTATAGAGCCAATGTTTATATAGACTGATTTCATGTTGCACCACCTACACTAAAAAACTCCACGGAATAGAAGAACACAGTCATTCTAAGATACTCTCAGTCCAGAGGTTTGAATGGTTCCATTACAGCCAAGCCAATTCCAGAGCAAATATATAGCTCACATTTCATCTCCCAAATGAGACAGGAAAAGGCCAGTAAGAACATTCTTCATAAGCAAAATGGTTTAAAACTTGAATATACACTTTTAAAACTTGCATATATTTTAGATTATTGGTACTTGGCTGCTCTGTAATGAAAGCTATGGTCAATAAATATCTCTGGGCAAGATGCAGATGATCTTTTATATATACAACAACTAAGAAGACTATCTCAACATAGGATACTATTTGGCCTTGCATCAATTTTTCATTTTTACTGTGCTCTTTGGATAGCATTCTGATCCTGGCTACCCCAAGTACCACAGGTAGTAGTATCCAAAATATCACAGACTTCTCTGAATTTTTCCTAATTTCAACTGCAGTAATGAGATCAGCTTGTATCCATCATGGTTTACTTTAATGTCTTCAAAGTACTCCTTTTTAAACAGAGGCTGTCACAGCTATAACCAACATGTAGCATTTAATCAAAGTAGTTAGAAAATAATACTCTCATTTGCTTAATGATATGTGTTGCTAACATTACATACGGATGCAGCATTTCATTACAGAATTAGCTAAGTTAGGTCAAGGTATTATAGAAGTTGCTTATGAAAATTAATAAACTTTGTACCAATCCCCAGCACAGCACTAACCTCCAGATAAAGTGGGAACAAGACTTCATCTGGTAATACAAATTTGTAGGAATTGGTCCAGTATTTTGAAAAGAAAGTATTTTTCTAAACCATTCATTATTTAATCAAGCCCATTTACCTTAGAATAATTATTTACTTATCTAAATCTTGTTAATACAGTTATTATTCTTCAAACACTTACCAAAAAAAGTAGGTAAGCTATCTGGTTCCTGTAAAAAATATATTAATTACATTTTCTGTACACAAAATAATTAATTCTGAACAGTAACACTGGATTATAAAACAATTTCTAATAAAACATGCTCTAATTATAATTCCAAAGCCCACATTATTTTTGAAACTTGTGTTGGCTTTTAGACAGATTATAATAAAAGCAAATTACTGTATGTTTTAATAACACAGTTGTCAAATAAAGCCATAATGCCCAACTGATGACTAATCACAATGTATAATTCCCCATAAAAGCTAATTGACAGTTGATTTTCTTAAGTACTAAAAGAATTCGTTATGATTAACACTACTACAATGAAATCCAAAGGAATTAGAAAACATTTATCTATAATTGAGATTTCTGCAAATATTAGGCCTACTGAAGAGAATAACAAAGTAGGTTAGAAACACAGCATCCTCTTCCCTAGTTCATAGACAGAATATGAATTATGAGGATGCAGCCAAGGGGCTTGGTGCATTTTTGTAGGTGCATCACTGTTTATATACAAAACAGGAAAGCCAGTGAGCATGATTATTATGCATCAGCTTGTCTAAGGAACTTTAAGCATTAAGTAAAATAAAAGACATTTCCCTGCCCTGAAGAATTTTCCCTGTGTGCCTCCCCAATGTCGTGGTGACAGGAGATTCATGTCCTTCACTAAACTTCAGTAGGTTACTCATGGGAAACTAAAAAATTTTCACTGTGGGATACACCAGAAGGTGCAAGTGACATGGAGTAGAATGTAATAGAAAGGTGAAAAGCTATTGTGGTATGACCACGTGGCAATTTAAATTAGTTACACACACTCAACAGCGCTCTGTACAGCACAGAGAACTTGAAGCCCAAGAGCAGGAGGATACTAGGCTGGCTTTTAAGCTGTTTTAGTTTCTTTTTAATGCTTCGATACTAGAGGAGCTGCCAGTGTCATTTGGACAGCCCCTCCTCTATCCAAAATATTCAGATCTGCCCTGGTATTTAAGTACAAATCTTTTGCTTTACACTTGTTACAGCATGTATTTCATTTACAGCTATTGCAATGTCAACTTCTTTTCTACAGTACCAGATTTTTTGTTGCTTTGATTAAACTAAAACTAAATGAGAAAGGATGTTGCTTGTCTTACTAAAAAGGAAAAAAAACAAGGCAAATGAGATTGTTCCTGTGCTTTAATAGGAACACAGAAATGGTAAGCTGAGTCATATAAACTAAAGCAGTTTTGAGAGGTGCCTCAGAACAATACAACTATATAAAATTACAGAGGTTTTCCTGACTTCGTATTTAAAGTCAGGCAACAGTTTCTACCTAATTAATCCATCTGCATTTACTGTGGTTTTACCATATAAAAACAAGTAAACTACAGTTTTAAAATGGCATTTGTTTTCCTTGCACCCAGAAACAATTTAACAGAAGAAAAAGGCATTAAGATTTTTTTGTGCTTTTCATACCTAATACATTGTGAAGCAGCCTAACCCTGCAGAGGTCTATGAAATTCTGTCATTTGTGTACAACACAACTTATCTGGACTAAATAACAGAAGTGGTTTCACTAGCAAAGAAACAGTACTCCCAACCCACAATTTTCTTCCATATTAATTTCAAAACTGCTATGGAATTATTGATGATTTCCTCAACAATTAATGGGAATGACCAGATATTTAGATTTAATATCCAGCTTGCAGATGGCAACTACAGAATTTAGCAGCCCATTTTAATCTGCCTTTGTGTAACCAAACTGACTCTAGCAATTAGTCTAATCTGCTCCCTGATTGCTTTATGCCTTCCCTCAATTGGTCTAGTACATGCCACTGTAAAAGTCCTCCTCTTGGGCCCATCCTATCATCCCTACTATTCATTCCTTAGCTGACCTTTTTTTTCTACCTTATGAAGAAAACTCTTGATCTCATCCCATCTCAAAGGCCCTACAGAATTATCTTTCTGTACTTGAGCTCTCATCTCCCTTTTCTCCTATGTGTTTGCTTCCAGACCTCTTTTTCTCTGCTGAGAATCACAGAGGTCCAGGTAACGTGCAGCGTGTGACAGAGCAGGAAGGGGAGAGCTAGCAAGACCATGTTTCAGGAGCTTTGGCCTATTGCTGGATTTTTCATTGAGACTAGTGGTTATCCATCAACATGGCAAACTATACATCAACATATCAGCATTTACAAATTCCTAAAGATACAGAGGCTCAGCTGGTGGGGAATCCAGTGTTTCTAAACTGCCAGATATCAAGCTGGGAGTGTAAAATGTCTTGAAATCTCATACTAGAGAGCCAGATTCCCCTGAAAAATTGGCTTAAGCTACAAATACTATGGCATCCATCATCATGAAGCTGTGAGCCTTGAATCCAAACCTGGAGTCATAATTTCCATCCCAGTGCAACGGTTAGGGCTTTCTGGCTCCCCATTAGGTCTAGCAGGTTTCACTGGAGCACAGAGTTAAGCTGAGACAGTCAGAGCCTAGAAGCCGTATTCTACATTATTATGTACAAACACATTAGCCAATAAATTATGTTTGTATACAAAACAAAAAAAAGCCTTAGCCAACTCCATTTAAAAATAAAAACCAAACAAACAACTTATAAAGTAACTTAAAGAATGCAATTATTCAACAAGAGCAATCTCAGCACACAGTTTTGAGATGATCAGCTAAAAGCTAAGAAAGCACACCATTGCCTCTTCAAAAACCAGTCTGATAAGCATGCAAAACTGACAATGCAGACGACTAATCATCCATTTATTGTCCCATATTCTATAATGGATAGTTAGAATGGTCAGCTCCTTTGGAATAAGGTATAGAGTTTTGTATAACACACTAACTAGAAAACCATAATTCTATTTATTATATTGCATAAAACAAGAATGAGTGTTTGCTTAAATAGAAAGCCACATGTATCGTTGTGAGCTATGCATAAGTGGATAATGACAACCAGACTTTGAGACCTCCTCTCCCTGATCAGTTCTGAGGAACTGCCTTCAGTATGAAAGGTACTAAATAATCCACATTTGTCTCTTTGCGTGTACTTTCGCATCTATCTGTCACCTCACCTGAGGAGAATGATGGCTGATTTAAATCTATGGTTTATCAGTCAAATCCTGAAAAATGCTTTAAAAAAAAGGCAAAAACAAAGCACAGCACAATATAGGAATTGCTTGTGGTTGTCACTATCAGAAAAGAGTAGTGAAGGGAGCAGTTTATTAAGTTTAGTTAAAAGGAAGCCAAACACTAAATAGGACTTTGATATGTGTAGAATAGTTAGCTATTTAATAATACCAGTCCTCATATTTCAAACGAATTACCAAATGGAATTGGGAGAATAGTATTTTCCTTTATTTGGTAGAAAGAAAAAGGTCCACTGAGTAGCTTGCTTGGGTAGCCTTTCTGCAACTCTGAATTGGAACCAATGCACTGATATTGCTAAAAGTACAGCGTGATTATCTGTGGACAAAACAAGAGTATCCTGGATTTACATTAAGTTGGGTACCAACTATAGTTTGCATGCATGTGTCTGTCTATGCAGATGCATACATAAAGTCAGAAAAGCATTTAACACAAGCACTGCTCATGTTGCTATTTTATACTGAGGGGTGAATATGTGTGCAAATAGGAATTTCTAGTTTGAGGACATGGTTGCATATTTTTACAAGATGATTTCTACCCTCTTGAAAAAATCACACCTGCTGTGTCACATGAATCACACATGTGACAGTCCACACTACCACTTCCACATTTAGATTTTGTTTTCATTGTTCCCTGTAGGTTTTTTTCTGGCTATAATTAGAGTTAATCACATTTCAAAGTACCAAGATAGTTATCTCCATGTCAAATTAGATATTTTCAAATGAAAGACTATTTCTGCTTAATTTTTCTCATCTTGAAAGCAAAGCAATGATCCCCAGATCTTTTATGTCATTTCTTTATGAACATCAGGTTACGAGAAGCTACTTTCTGAACCACTGCTTCAATGCAATTTATTTTACATAGCTTTGCATAATAAAATGGCATTTTTGATAACTTATTCAAAGGGCAGATACTAATTCTCTGAAGACTTTATTAAATCACTCTTTTCATGTTAAATTAATGTGCCAAGTTAATTTTGGAAAACAAATCAAGATATTTAATTGCCTTGTGATAAATATGTACTACTTAGTGAGAATTTCATCATGCAGCTTTACATTTTAAACTCCATATATTTCAGTGTGTCTCAAGAGATTTAAATTTATATACATTTACTAGTACACACAATAAGCTGTATTTAATAAAGTGGTATCTCCATGTGCATGTCAAATGTCATTTTCTCTTTAATAATTATTTTGTATCCCATGTTTTCCTAAAATATGAATAAATGACAGAACAGGTTTCCTTGGAAGAAGTCAGTTCTAAGAAAATTAACAGGGAAAAACTGAAGGATAATGATCAGCTTGCATGAACAGGAACTAACATTAGAAAATGCGACTGCACAAAAGCAGACAGTAAAACTCAAAACTTAAGCCAGACTTACTTTATCCCAGATTCCACAAGGTCACTCCCCTCTTTTTCCCCCTTAAGTAAATGTAAAGGTGTGCTTCAAAACTGCAAGATATAAAATACAGTTCATTGGAAACCAGCTCAACTGATATTTGAGTCTGGGTTTCAGAAAATGGTTACCTTTAAGTACATGGAGTCAAATGAAAACATTACGCAACCCCTGCTCCCAGTTTTAAAAGTTCTAATACACTCCATGTGGTTATTTCATGACTGATCCTGCAAGTGCTCCTTTCAACCTTTATCACTGGGCAAACGAAACCATCACCTACTAAATCTGTGGTTAGAAAAATAAGTATTCACTGCTAAACAGTAATTAATGCAACATCTTTAATAAGAGGGACAAAATAAGCCAGCAGTCTGGCAACAATTATTTACTAACACTCTTAACAAGGAGCTAGATTTGACCTGAGGTACCTTTGACAGCCATCAGTAATTATTATTATTGCTGTAACAATGTGGTTGGATGCATATTTTACTTTATTTCATGGTAATATTTTATATTACTTTTAAAGGATACAAAAATCCATCACAATACTAATATTTCACACTGATTTATGCAAGCATAATATTGGAATTAGTGCTCTTTGATGTTTTCTTCTGATAGGGTTGTAAAACATTCTTGGGAGTTATTTCAGGGGTTTTTTTTATATCTTTTCAAGAAAATTATACTCAGCTAGAATAAATGATTTCATTTCTTCAGTTACAAGTATTTTTTCAGCATGTACTACAAACTGGAGAAGGAACTCCCAAGCTGAACTGTCGTATGGATATTGACAGCACATTTTTAACTAGAAAATTAATTCTTTCACAGAATTGTAGCTGAAATGTTTCTAGTGAAAACTCTATAGAGAACAAAGGTGATACTAACTTATATTTATTTTTTCGTCTGGAAAACAATGGATGCTGATTAGTTGCTGATTGATTCTTAGTAGGTTTAGGGTCTAGGAGAGCTTCCCTTCCTTGTGTATCCGTATTCATCCAGCTAATCTTGCTGCAGTCTCTTTTGCCAGTTTGATCAGCTCCAGCCAAGGTGGGGACATGAAGGTACAATGCACCCAGGCAGGAGGACATGGAGGAAGGGAGCCAGAATCTCATCATCCTCCTGAGATTTGTGTCACCGTTGTTCTCCTACAGTCTACCAGCCTCTTAGCAGGTAAAACTATCCACTTTACTTTGCTTTTCTGTATGACACTCATGGTGCTCTAAGGATGTTTACCTCAGCAGCACATGCAGGGAATGCCTACTTGATGGATCACAAGCACACTTAAGCACAATATACGTGACAGTCTGCTCTGTTTTTGGTGGTTTTGTGTGTATTAAAAAGATGTGCTTGTTTTGGCTGGGATAGAGTTAATTTTCTTCACTGTAGCTGGTATAGTGTTTTTGGATTTGATATGAGAATAGTGCTGATGGCACATTGATGTTCTAGTTGTTAAATAGTAGCTAAGTGGCTCTAAGTAGTGCCTATACTAGTCAGGGACTTTTTCACCTTTCCATGCTCTGCTGGGGGTGCAAGAAGCTGGGAGGGGAGGGGGCACATCCAAGGCATCTGATACAAACTGACCAAAGGGATATTAAATATCATATGGCATCATGCTCAGCATATAAAGCTGGGGGAAGAAGAAGAAGGGGAGTGTGTGTGCGTTCAGAGTTATGGTGTTTGTCGTCCCAAGTAATGGTTACACATGATGGAGCCCTGCTTTCCTGGAGATGGATGAACAGCTCCCTGCCCTTCGGAAGGAGAAAATGAACTCCTTGTTTTGTTTTGCTTGTGTGCGCATCTTTTGCTTCTCCTTTTCATTATATTATTGTTGTTATTATTACTATTACTGTTTTGCTTTACCTATTAAACTGTCTTTATCTCAAACCCATGAGTTTTCTCACTTTTAGCCTTCTGATTCTCATCCCCATCCCACCAGAGTGAAAGTAAGTGAGTGGCTGGATGGTGCTTAGTTGCTGGCTGGGGCTAAACATTGACAAAAGAGCAATGAATTTCATGACTAACTGTCCTACATTAGTAGAAGAAAACAGTCGCATTCATGAAAGTTCAGTGAACTTTGTTAAACGGCAGAAAAAGCATGGAGCAGAAGTATCTTGTACTTCTTAATAGGATACACAAAAAGGTAAGTTTTTAAGCTCTTTCAGAACAAATATAGCCAGCTATGATAATTAGCAGTCCCCTGTGAGAAAAAAAATCAAAATGTGCTTAATTTTAAGCACAGACTTAAGCCTTTTTAAATCCAAGAGTACTAGAGCTCACCAAATTCAAACAGTGAGTAAATTAACAATTTAGAATAATCCAAACATTACTGAAAATGAAGTATGTGCCGCCCAAGGTCTTCATTGACTCAAGCTGAAATAACATGTTTGGGGAGCTCACAACTGATATACGTTGGCTTTTTACACAGGTGTTTGTACTTCTACAAAAATAAACAAGTATTTGACAAAATAATTATTTTTTCCAGTGGTATAAAAGTGTGCATGCATGTTCAAAATTTGGGGACTGTGTGAAAAAAGCAAAATCAGCTTGTTCTCTACCCTCCACATATTAAAGCAAACAAAGCGCCCCAAAGAGGAGTACGCCTATGGGAGTACAGGTTATTCAGGTAAGTCCTCAAAGGGTTAAGTCCCCGGTTCATTTTCAATGGTTTAAAATTCTCTTCTCTTGATTATAAAAAGTCATTATTTATCTGAATGAAGAGGAAGAAGGAAGAGTAGATGGTTAAAGCAAGAGCAGAAAGTATACATGCTAATATGTGATCAGATCTTGGACAGCATCAATTGTGAACACCAGCATTTCTCAGTGGGATGAAAATCTGTTGATAGGTCGCATGTGCAATTGAGCAACACAAATACCTTATTCTCAGCCACACTAAGGTCCAAGGCTGCACTTATGAAAATAATTTTTTTTTTTTGAATACACAATTTTGAGGGTCATTGCCCATAGATTGATGAAAATGCTCTCTCTGGGAATCTAGACTTATTTGTTTGGCCATAAGTTTCTATTTCACAATGCAAGGTAAGGCCTATTTGCTACTATTGCCCATCACAATGTAATCAGCTTCTGTTATTATCATTGATTTATTCATTCTTCTGTAGCATACTGTGCTGTTCTCAAGTTCAGTCAGACGATATTTATTGCAGGAATTACTTGTTTGTTGATTTGTTTACTTCCCCTCCTCCCAGACAGCACGTACATGGAGGTATGTAGGTTGGCTACAACATTTTAATGGTCTCCTAACCCTAAATTGACATAGCTCCTGGAAAAGTCTTTAAACTGATGCCCAACTATAGTGCCTAATTCTCATTTTGCAGGGTAGGATTAACATCTAGCAGCTTCTGCCTCTTCCCATTAATAGATATTGTTTCAAAGCAGAGTAAACAAAGTGAGAAAATCAGGGCACTGCTGCCTACATTTGGGAAATGCTGCCAAAGGCAGCAGGCCAGGGCCAAAGAAAACCTCAATTCTCCTGCCCTGTGGAGGTTAGCTGTAAGATAGCCTGGTTGAGCACACTTACAATCTTAGCGTAAGTGCAATTTTCTGCTGTAAGTTTTATAAAACTGTAAACCTTCTTTCCTATATTTACAGCTACCCAAGCACTTTTTCCTATTTCCAGAAGCACTTCAGGGGTTTGCTAATGCATTGGAAGCACCTTTCTGATAAGCCAACTGTCGCGGTTTAACCCAGCTGGGAACTAAGCAGCACACAGCCGCTCACTTACTCCCCCTGCAGCGGGATGGGGGGAAGAGAATTGGAAGAGTAAAAATGAGAAATCTCATGTGTTGAGATAAAGATAGTTTAATAGGTAAAGCAAGAGCCACACATGCAAGAAAAGCAAAACAAGGAATTCATTCACTCCTTCCCACGGGCAGGCAGGTGTTCAGCCACCTCCAGGAAAGCAGGGCTCCATCACATGTAACCGTTAGTTGGGAGGACAAAATGCCTAACTCTGAACAACCCCCACTTCCTTCTGCTTCCCCCAGCCTTATACACTGAGCATGATGTCATATGGTGTGGAATATCCCTTGGATCAGTTGGGGTCAGATGTCCTGGCTGTGTCCCCTCCCAACTCCTTGTGCACCCCCAGCACACTTGCTGGTGGGGTGGGGTGAGAAGCAGGAAAGGCCTTCACTGCTCAGCAGGAACGAAAACATCCCTGTGTTATCAACATTGTTTCCAGCACAAATCCAAAACCTAGCCCCATCCTAGCTGCTGTGAAGAAAATTAACTCTATCCCAGCCGAAATCAGCACATGAACGTAAACAGGTACAGCAATAAATCAATAAGCACGATGGTACTCCATGATGTGGAAGGGGATAATTTCATTATAGTGATTAAAAAAAAAAATTAAAAAACCAATACATATTACACTATAAGAAGGTGCATTTCTATGTACAGAGACTGAGGTATATTATATCTTGATAGGAGAGGAAAACAATTACTGGATACGCTACTCACTGAAAGCAATCAGTACCACATGACAACTGTCAGGATAGGCTTATTAGAGAGGGTTGCATCAGAAGACAATATGCCTTATGAGGAAGATGGAGGCATTAAAATGTAACGCACATACAGAGCGATGCATGCATTACACAGTGACAAGCTAATGCTTCCTACAAAAACATGTTGTTTTAAACAGAGCTTTAATTATTTAATTTCCTTGTTCAAGTGTGCAAAGCTGAACACACTTTCTAGATGACTGAAAACACTTAGTTTCACCTCAAATGTCAAAATGCTCTACAGGAGAATATGGTGGTGATTATTAATATTAACAATCACTTATTATTGTGCTTTTACATTTACAGTCTCCCAGTGTCTCCCAGTAGCTCTGGATCCAGCTCACCATACCCTGTAAACTCAACCTTTACTGGCAGCTTGTCCCCCTGTAGAGCTCCTCTGCATGGGGAGGAGTGTCCAGTGTCCTGTGCTGCCAAAGCAGCTTCCCTCCAGCACTGGGGCAGAAGCTAGATTTTTGGCAAGACCCAGCACCAGATCAGGCCTCAGCTCAGTTTGAGAGAGTCCTTAATTTGACTGAATGAAATATTAAGGGGAGACAACACTGTACCACAGGCTTTGCGCCTCATTCAACCAAAGTGAACAGTGAAATGCAGAAATAAATCTAATGCAAGCTGTTCTTGCCAGCCCCACAGAACACATGAGGTCCAGAAAGGGTATCCTGAACACTGCGGAAGGCTATTCCAGACTAACACATTGGCATGAGAGGAAGCAGGAAGAGACAGAGGGTGGTAGACATTATCCAGATTTTTTGAAGGTAGCTAAGTCCCAAAGGCACCAAAACCCCCACAGAGTCTGCCTAGGTCACAGAGATGCTCAAAGTAGTACTTCAGTGTAAGCTTCAACATGTAAACAGGCGTTACAGGTCAGAGCCATAGGCTTGTAGTAGCCCACCTCATCTCAGTACTGTAACTACTTTATTTTCATTATCTGCAACACAATGCTTCCAAGGCCTTTCCTTCTCTATTGCTTCTCTCTACACCAAAGTCTGGGCACTATCACATTTCTCTCTATGGCAGTCTCTACATTTGGGATGGTTAACCAAAACCTTCTTACAGAACCTTGCAGGGGAGGGGTGTTTTGTTTTTTCTCTCCTGCCCCCCCACCACAGTCTGTATTTCCTTTGGCTATAGCACATGTGAGTTTTCTTCTGTTCCTCAGGTTGTCCATTGTTAACACTAATGATTTTTACAGCCTCCCACATCTGCCACTCAGTCTTCCAAATGAAGGACCTGTTTCCCATTACATCCCTCTCTATTTCTTTTTCCTGCCCACAAACAGTGTAGAGGTTTGGATAAGCGCAAGAAAGCTGTGTTTTCCCAGTCACTTCATTAGCATATGGGTTGACTGAGAGACATGACACAGATATAAGGAAAGGAAATAATTTCAGCCAAATTGTTAGAACTTGGTTTTGGTTTAAAAAAAGAACCTCTGAAAATGTCTAGATCAATTATAATTTAATCTCCTTTGTGATAATTTATAATTCCATCCAATTATGGTAGCTTTTGCAATATGCCTCTAAAAAATTCCTGTGTGCTAAATTTCCTGCTATGTTCCCTGCTTCTGAATGCTGCTGCTCTATTGATTACTATAATTCAGCTCTAATTGCACTTTTACAAATCAGAATGAATAGATTACAGTTGAGCTAGAAGGAAGCCAAACATCAATTATTAATATAACAGAGGTGGCCTCTACCATGACTGTATTATTTACCTTGGGGAGTTTAGGAACCTGCTGAAATATTTATTCTCATAAGATTAACCACTTCAAATATTTGTTCCCATAAAGAAAAGCAACCAGACAAATAAAATACACTTTCAGCAAATGCAAACAAGCCCTCAGTGTCTGTAATGATATGTGAAAACCCAACACACTTCCTCAGAAGGAGGCAGCCTTGATATTTCAGAAAGCAGCCTATATATTCCTCACCAAGAATAAACACAGCTAATTGATCTCCAGATTAGCTTGCAGCACAGGGGCTTTGCTTACTGTTTCAGTTATTGTTATTATTGCTAGGCTATTTTAGCATTGATGGGGATCCAAAGAAGTAGACTGTTTCAGTAAGGAGAAAAAGCTAGTGGTAAAGTTGGAATTTCCTCAGTGCATTTTTTTGTATTTACAAGGCAATTACACCAAGTCCTGTTTCCCAGTGCCATTTTGGCCAGCACAGTGACCTTACCGCCTCCCCTCTGGCCCCCACTTGCAATGGCTGGGTCTCTCTTTGGTCCCACTTCTTCCCTGTTCTGCTTCTTTGCTCCAGCAATCTGCATTTCCATTGAGAGTAGTTAATATTGACACAGTTTATATGCTAACCTTATGGCCTATGGCTCTGGCCAATGATTTGGCCATATTGATTTTTCTTTTAATATATATATATATTGCTCTGACCTTTGTCTCTTCTCTTTAGATACTTTACCTGCCCAAAGAACAGTTATCCCTTTTTTTACCACTATTTTGTCACCTGCAGAATGATCTGGCTTGGTGCAGAGTCTGCCTGGCCAAAGCACAGGGGCTGGCAGATTGCAACCACATACACAGACCCACCAAGAATTTCACCTTAGGAATGAATTTCAGGATTTTGCACATGCATACGGTATCAGCCACAATTCCCCTTCAGTATTTAACCACTACTTTGAAGGCAGCTCACATGGTGCATATGTTCTGTGGTTGTTCTGTAGGTAGAGGTGAATTTCCTCCAGTGAATAAATACTATGCTTAAAAGCTATTGTTTCTTGAATAAAAGTATACACCAAAGCTAATTCTGTAAATTTATACTGTATCATAATCAAAAACTTGCTGTACAATAATTAATTAGTTAACCATTTGCAGCTAGGGCTAGAGGCATTCATCATCTTTCCAAAAGCATGCATATCACCATCTGTAACATCCACTCAGAATTTTGGCTCTGAAAAAGATAAAACATTTAACACATGGGCTGCTAAAAGTTAGCAGATTTGTTACAAAGCCATAAAATGGGAACTCTGTTGTGCTGCTCCTTTGAGAGTACAACCCCAGCATTTGCCACTGCAGTATAGTCTCTCATCAAAAAGCATAGAGGGGATCCAATGAAATCTGTGCACAATATTCAATGGCTATTCAACTGCAAGTGTGTTAATCCAGGTCTTTTCTCTATCTGATTAGAGGAAATCAGCCCTTTCTACCCATTAGGCATCCTTTATCTGCTTCTGCAATATATATGTTTCTATTTCTTTTCAATTATTTGGAAAGAATATCAGTGCAGTAATACTATAGTAACTGTGTATCTGTGATAAAAACTTAGGACCAAATCATACCTAAGAAAGAAAACAAAATGCTCCTCGTTCTTTGATTTACCCAGGAAAGAATTAGAAACCTTCTGAGCAACACAATCCTTGGATGTGAGGAATCTCAGCAAGGAAGACTGATAACTCTAGCTTGATTAGATCTCTCTCCCTAGACATGCTGTCCTGCAGAGGGTTCTTGGCACCTCTGAGCCTTCCAGTTCTTTTCTCCAATGTACTGATTGCCAGGGGCCCACAGGCCAGCTACACACACTCCCACCTTCCCCATCTCCAACTGTGTTACAGGCAGATCCCTGGAGCTGAAGATTTCTTTACGTCATTTCAGAGTTAGATCTTTTGAGAATATAATCTCTATTGTGCAGATAAAACTGTGCTGCTTGTTCCTGGGTGTATAGTTTTGAATTTGGCTGTGCTAAAGCCTCAGGGAACTGGCCTAAACAGTGTGTAGCATCAGCAAGTGCTCTGTCCATGATACAGACCTTCCTCTTGGGTCATCATTCGTGATTTTATATTTATTTTGAAACTATCTACAAAAATATTGAATAGCATTAATTTTGATACTAATTCACTAAAACACCCACTCATTGATTCCTCATTAACCAATATTTGTCATGATCTAAGGACAGTTCTTAAAGCACTTACACCTGTTTTAACAATGTTGCACAGTGCTAGTTTTCCCCAAGAAGTCAAAGCTTAAGCCATTACTGTGTATGTCAACAATCTCTTCAAAAGTATGTTAAGTTATTGACTGATTTCACAGATATTTTATAGTGCCAGAGACCTGAAACACGTTACAATCCTACAATTTCATGGAAATCAGTAATAAAAATAAGTAAGCTCTTCTAAAAAAACCTCTCAAAGGACATGGTTCAGGGGTGAACTCTACTCCTTAACCACCAGAAAAATCACGTAAGGGATCAAAATTAAGACAAAAATTTCACAGGAAGGTGTGTTGCACTGGCTTGACCATATACCAAATCACCTGAACAACTGGAATATTGTGCAGTGCTTAGTCAGTAGCTATCACCTGTACTTATAACTAATAACAAATAACTAACTAATACAAATAACTACACAGGTACTTTGTACATAAAAGAATGAAACCAGGTTTATTTGAGATCTATTTTAGTTTTTAAATGTAAAAAACATTTATGAAAAGAACACCAACAATTAAGATTGACCAGAAGTTCTCTCTACCAGATCCATATGTTCATGTGTTCCCTTTTTCTTGCTGCTGCCTCACATGAGTTATCATTGACTTGATGTGGAAACAAGCTTTCAATGCATTTTCCTTTCCCCCGCCTCCCTCTCCATGACTTTTCCCATAAGCCTTTGAGGTATTAGACAAATGTATCTGTTTAGTGAAAATTTTCCTTTTCCTTCAAGAAATGGAGATGAAATCCACTCTGACAGGAGGAAAAAAACTATGAAATACTTTAGTTTTAACCTCAAAAAAGAGACAAAAGAACAGTGGAACACCCATGGGTTAGTTTGTTTATTAAAAAAAAGAACAAAACCCAAGCGAACCAACCAAACAATAAAACCCCGCAACAAAAAACTAAGAGCTATGTCTCTTCTACTGTACAGAGCCTTTAAAGACACCTGTGACTATTCACTTTTTCACATGATGCAATCTGCCTTTGTTGCAACATACAAGTAGCAGCCTATTATATCTTGAACAGATATGTTATTAATCACAAATTTTTCATTCCAAATGAAGTTCTTCCATGAATATTTATCTACATTCAAATAGGAATGTCTGTCATCTTCGAAAAGAATTAATGAACTTTAATAGCAACTTCAGACAATTTGATAGGTTTATAGTTCCCTCAGGTAAACAGCTTCACATTAGCATATGAATGTTATTATCTGTCTTTTAACTTTGCCAGACACTGACCACTCTGTTGAATTTTTAATAGCTTATCCATTAGTTTCTTCATTAAACTTTTTTGATGTACTTTTAGCTTTGATGTTAGCTGGAGAAAGAATTTTGCCTGTTTGCATACCAGTGAGCTAAAAGTTACCTAGAAACACTTTATACCAGCCTAAATTACAGAAAAAAAAAAAAAAAAAGGCCTTACACAGCTAGACTTCTCTGTTATAAAAAAAGTACCTGAGGAAAACACACTAAGTACCATGAAGGATGCAAAAATATTAGAATCTGAACTCCATGTAGCATCATCCTCATTCTTACTTACTGCAGTAGAGGTTTTTTAAAAATCCGAATTTTTATTTCACAGGAAATGGGACTTTAACATGTGTTTTCTCTCAATCCCAGGGGAACTTAAATTATATGTATAAATGTAGACTTGCATATAAGGGAGGAAAGAGATGGAGAGATTCCCTTGATATCTTTGGAGGTTAAAGAACATTATTTATTTGCATCTTTCCATTATCTTTGCTATTATTAATGAACAACATGTGCCTGACAGCAGAGTGATGGACAAATTTTTTCCTGTGTGGAAGCCACCTTAAACATGGTAATTACTAAGGTCCCTGATGGATCTCTAACGCCAGAAGAGATTCCAGAAAAGACCAGAGGGATGAAAAGATCCTTCCCTCCCAAATTGTTTAACTTTTATTCTGACCTTAGTTGACTAACCTAGAAAGCAGCGAATAAGCATTTTTTTTATATGAGAATATCATTATCATGAATTTAAGACAAGGTTACATGGGGCATTTTTCATCTAAATTAATGTGCACACTCGGATTGTAAAAAAGTCTACATTTTTACATGCTTAAGAAAACTCTTTTATTCAGTATGTCCATCAGTTTAATAACTGAACATAACTAGAAGTGACTAATAAGTGAACATAACTAGAGGTTATGTTCTTATGTAACACGCTTTGTGCTACATTGCTTCAAGTCTCAGTCTAAGATGTTAATGAAAGTGACTTTCCCACAAGAAATCCCACCTAGTAGACCTAAGCAGACAGCTGCCCAAAAGGTTGACAATAATTAGATAATCCACCCTGATATAGGAAGGAGTTCGCATGCATTTGTTTTTACACCTACTGTGATAGATGTAGCCCCAGAGTTTTCTTGAATTAACTCAATTATTCATCATCATCTGTTTCTCAGTCTATTTGTGTCTGAAATGAATTTCAGACTAAAATAAAGCAACAAGGACCTTGCTACCTCAGTGGACTGAGATTGTTCGCATGACTGCTTTGATTCCTGATTTACTCAGGGCAAACAGGAATTGCCATGTGAGTCAAGCTAACCATCTGTTTAACCTTCTTTCCTTACTGTGTCCTAGAAAGGAACAAAATGCTTTGCAGTAGGAAATGGTGAGTAACTACTTAGAAAGACAGGTTTCCTGTCTATCCCACCCTCCAATTGGGATGCTGCTTCCAATTAAGCGTGAGAGTTTATACCCCTTCCAGAAGAAGGTCTAAAGTTTAATCATATTGGTAACTCTTTGGCTAAGAGCCAACTGCAGTCCCTCTTGAAGTTTTTCACACTTGCCTGTTTCCCCTTCTGCTCAATATTTCTTCATTATTTTCAGTACTGGTCTAGAAGTTAATCTACCAGGATGTATATCAGACAGTTGCTTACTATGAATTTTTGTGGGTTATTTAGCTGTTCCCATACCTTTAAAATGTCATTAAAATTAGTAAAATCAAGGCAAAAACTTGATAGAACTGCTTACCATTTTCCTAGTTAGCTCTATACATGTACCTGGAGAGATCCAGAGTGTGTTCAGCTCTCATAGCTGTTACCAGGCTGTTTTAACTTTATCTATCTTAGCAAATTGTTGCACTCAAATATGTGTTGGTAGTAGGAAGAGTGAGGTGGCTAAAAGCTGAAGTCTTCTGTAGTGATTCTAATTAAGAGTCTGTCACCATCTGAATTATTATTACTGTTACTTTAGGAATTACATTGCAGCATAAATTATTATAATAAAGAAGCCTGGCAATTGTGATCTTAGCCAAAGTGCCTGAAAAGGGTTTAGCTTGCATTATGCCTTTTGGGCCACTGGGGAAAAGGAATTCAGAGATTGCTTCCATTTAGAAGAGGAGCTGTGACGATGCCAAATACTTCCATAATTAACCGCTGTTCAGCTAGGGAGGCAACAGATGCTCTGTCCCTGCCTCTGAAGCCTTCCCCACAGCACTCCCACAGTTCCTCACCTTAGTGTTCTCTTCCTGGGGTCCATGCTTCCCACACTTGCTCTATCACTGTGTCTTCAGCTCACCCAACTCCCGCTCTGTTTTTGCTTGCTCTCTCTTACAAACACACCTCAGCAGAATGCAATCCAGAGAAAACCTTATACTCCATGTGTATGCCACAAATACATTTGCTTGAAACATGAGAGTTACTTGAGTTTGGGCTAGAAGTGGCAGATGTGTAGCTAGCTGTTTTTATAAAACAGCACAATTATCAACTCTTTTAAGGGAAAAAAGTGGGCATTCTCAACCCATAACCGTACTTGATCAAACCATGAGAAAAATCAGACAAAAGCCAAAATAGGAGCGTCTCTAACCAAAGACTTCAACACACATGCTTCCCCAGGAGTGATGTTGAGTGTAGGGGATTCTTCCTGCTTTGACTAATGCCTGTGGATGCTGGCAAGCGGCTACTTTGCTGGCTGCAGCAGCCCCGCCCGCCGCCCCCGCCCCCCCCCCCCCCCCCCCCCAATCTCATGGCACTGCTTTCACCAAGCCACTCTGCTGTGGAGAGAAGAGTAGAAGGAAGCCGCCGTTCTTACCAAGCACGTGGGGTACAGCACAAACACCTGCGCGATGCTGTGACTTCAACATACAGGCTAGGTGCACCCACGTGGAGAGCTGAAATGCGGCCTGCTTCCAGCCTGTAATTGATGAACTCAAGAAAGTAATACCCCCCATGGTCATGGTACCATCCCTACAGTGCGATTGCAGGATTGGGTTCTCTTTTTTCTGCTCCTGAGAGCTTTTAGGGAAATATAAGCAATGAAACTAGGAGGAACTGGGTCATAACTGTAACTAATAATTACTTCTGTGACTTGCTGTTAACAGCAGCAGCCCCAGACTTCACCTAATGCAACACTCTGGAAAAGTGAAGTGATGCAACAAGCAGAACTGGACTGTGATCTTTATAAGGTCCCCCTGCCTACATCTGCAGACTACAGCGCTCACTTAGCTAAAACAGTCGGCAAACTGCTTCACGTGAAAACTAAACAAGGGAATTATTTCCTACTTTTTTCAGATTTTCCTCATATGTCTGGGTTGAGATTCCTTTCCCTTTACACCGGAACACTCAGTTTTTTAAGTTACAAAAGCATGTGTCTTGGCAAACAAAACGCAGATGCAGCTAGTTTTTCAGCAGATGGATGCAATATTTTTACTGTATCCTGAAGGCTAACCAAAATTACAACAGAGAACAACTGAGAATAATGTAAAATTCAAACTCTGAATAAGAGAGAAATAATATTGTCAGCAGGTTAAGTATGGTTGAGTAACTAACAAAAATGTGAAGATTAATTATATCTTAAGGAAAATTGAAGATTTGAATTTATTTCATATTTAGAGCTTCGTTATCTTTTTTTGCTAAGCTGCACTTAATTATATAACTTTTCTAATTCTGGGTATGATTTTTAAAGCCCATGTAGGATAAGTCCTTAAAAACTGCAGTTGAAGTTACAGCATTTAATTCTAGATTGTCAGCAATGCAGCTTTCAGAAAATACAAAGCTTCCAGGTACAAAAATGTCACTGCCTTAGGATAGGGCCAGAGTTTCACTTCTGCATGCAAAAATAAAATAATTTACATCATTTGTTTCAAATTTCTGTAACATTTCAGGATGTGGACAGCATTAGAGTGGGCTAATTTCTTTAAGAAGTCACGTAAGTATAAAAAAAGTGGAATCTTAATGTATTTTTCGCCGAGGAAAAACATCTTAAACAATTTATTATTATCTTTATATGCTTACCCAGGCTTCACATTAGATCATTTATTGTCTGAAAAATAATCTGTTAACATTTCAGACACCCAGGGTCTGCATTACTTGTGTTTTGTTCCAAAACCAACATTACGTGTTGGTTGGAAAACATATAAAGCTCTGTACAGCTGATGTAATTTTTCCCCAGTGTGGGTCTGCACAGTTCATACACACCACCACCATCATCAATTCACAGCACTCCCTACAAAATGTATCTGGCAAGAAAAGCTTAAAGCGCATTTAGGAAAAATAGAGCAAATCTTCACCTGTCGCAGCTGGGTCTTGTCCAGTAGATCTGATTAAGTGGTTTGGCAGCCACTCTACCAGAAAGCCACATGCGCAGTGTAACGCAGTGCTACTCTACAACTTTATCTTAATGTAAATCATGAGATTGTTTACAGATACTCAGAAAGTGATAGATACTCTTAGTCTTCAGTTCAGAATCCCTTTCAAATGAGCATTAAAATAATGGCTGTTCTCTCTTCTACAAACAGATCCAGGTGTTACTAAGCCCCCAAGCATGACAGTGAAATTCACCCTGACACCAAGGGCCTTCATTAGCTGGCTGGGGCTAAAGCATGACACTCTCGCATGTAAAATGGTGCCAAGGCCTTGTACTTCCATCAAGCGTTTTTTCCAAGGCAGTACCTCACTATGCAACTCCATATATATATTGCTGCTTAATGCTATTCTTTCAAAATCTGTCTCAAACCACATGGGCAAATTTTCTGGTTTGCTTTTGTGCTTCACACAAGGGACAGCTATATTTGAATGGTGGTTGAAATTACTCCTTTATGTATGCTGTGTACAAAGCAATATGGCATCTTGGGTAAATTATCTTTTCATAGTCTCACATTTAAAATGTAATAAAAATAATTCCAGGGAATAGGACTCAGGTCTGTATGGCCTGGCTTACCATTTTTATGGGAGTATCTTTAAAAAAAAGGAAAACCCAAAGTAGGAATTCATTCTTTAAACTGTCCTGTTCCTTGTTTTCTATCCAACTCCAAAGACCTTGAAATATAAATAGCACCAGAGTAGTCCAAGCACCAAAACATACACTAACTTTTTCTGCAGGCATAAAGAAAAGTTACTTACTTATGACAGGTATATCCATTTGATCATTACCTGAAAATGTTCAGAACATGTATCCCTGGGAGACGTATCTTACTAGGGCTGAGGGCTCATATTTTGTGCAACTCATGTCTTTAGTTAATCAAGATTATTACGTCCACCAATCTAAGCTTGAAAGGGGAATCATAGTATAGAACTAGGTTTAAATTTTCTCATTATAAGGAAGTCAACAATTTTGTTCTGGACCCAGAATCCTCCCAAAGCTAAGAGGCATTCACAGTAAGTCCCCTAGTAGAGCAGTCTCTGCTACAAATCTGTTATATACTTCATTATTTTAGTTCCAGAGTTTTCTGAAACTTAAGTCTTGTTATATAGGTACCATACAACTTGGGTAAAGTAGGAATTTGTGTAAGCCAGTGCTGGATGTGGCCACAATATGAATGACGAGCAGCCACATGGGCTTTATCCATCCCATTCCAGTAGCACATAGCCTGCAGAACTTGCAGGTGTCTGTGCTTGCAGTTCCCAAGGACTTCCCCGGGACTTCCCCAGAAATTTTCATATCCCTCACTCCACACCACAGAAAAGCAGCATCACAAGAAAGTTAACACATCTGCAAAATACCTGAATCCTTTCTACAAGCAAAGACAGACCAACAGGACAGCACACAATGAAGAGTAACAATATGGGGCCCAATCCTAGTTTCCAATATGGAAACTAGGAATCCCCAGTTCCCAAAACATTAGACGTAGTTTATCTCTAAGGAAGGAAAGAACAGATTCTGCACTTAGCCTCATCCATTTCTGTCACAGGTTCAGCATGTATTCCTGCAAGATTCAACACTGACTAGCTAAGCTGGACTCATGCTAAGTAGCAGAAGAGGAATGGATAGAAGGACCATTATCATTGTGTTGCACCTCTAGACTAATCCAATCAGATGCCTTCTCAGGATCAGGCTGTATATAAAAAAAAAACAAAACAACTTAGTCTGGGTTTACCAATCTATTTATAATCCATTGTCTCCTTTTGCGTTTCCTACCAAATCTTATTGTTACAACACCACCTATAAGCCCCTGTCAGGCCAGTTACCAAGCACCACATTATTGACCTCTCTTCTCCATTCTTGCACAGGTCTTGCCAGGGCTCAGCACATCCCTTCAGCCTCAGCACTTCTGCACCCCTTTGGAGCAGTGCTAGCACAGCCATGTTGTTTTTCCAGAAACAACTACCTTCTGCTTGTGGGGCCACCTTACAGCTGGAGGAATCAGAACAGGGTTTTTCATCTGTACCTAGCTCTCTAGTTCATTACTTAGCTTTATTAAACATTTTAGGAGGTTCTCCGCTCAGAGAACCACTGGTTTCAGGATCATTCTAGAAGTCAGCCAAGATCTGATGGCACATCCGTCCCTTCTTCCCTCAGCTCTACCAATTCTTCATGTGGAGTTACAAACTAGCATATATAACTGCATGACTACCTATAGGTTTCATAAAAATATACATCGGCCATCCATCCAAACTTCCATTTGGGAGTTTACTTTTCTTCGCCTGCCCTGTCCAATCTCCACTCCCTCTAGCCACCAACCAGTAAGCTGGCAATTCCTTCAGGGGGAACAGGCTAGCTCTGGCAATCATGTCTCTTTAACAACACTTAACAGCACTACATAAATGCTTGGAAAAATATGGAAGAAGTGTTTACAGTAGCTGCATATCATAAGAGAGATTTATAGGCCTATTAAAAATTATTAGGCTTTACTACTTCTTCAGTGAGAAAGCTGCTTATGTAAACTGCTCTCAACAACTTCATATTCAGAGTCTGCAGAATGTTTATTTTCACATTCTCAAAGTACCATATTTCCTTCACCATTAAATTTTTTGTTGTTTAAAACAGCAATTCCCTAACTATTCTGACCTAGCAATTCAGTTTAAAAATACATGTTACCCTGGAAATACTTTCAAATGGACAGCTTGACTGCAGGGACTGTTGTGAGTAATGCTGTAAAGTGTTCCCAAGTGTCCAAATAGCTAAAATGTACATGTCACAGATCCAAGTATGCAACTGGGCATTGATCATTGATTCCAGTTTCAGTTTGATATGTTTTGATTGGACTCAGGGATCTTATTCACAGTGCGAAAGTCTTCACCACTGAATGTGGCAAGCAGGGGGGCAGGACAATGAAAACATTTTCATACTGGCTATAACAGCAGCTCTCACCCTTCCACCCACCCACCAAGAAACAGAAAGGTTAGTACTGTCCTTTTGTACTTAAAATGGCCATGATTCCTTCCTTTACCATATAACAATTCCCAATGGCTATAAGAAGTCTGAGGTGTCTCTTCTTACTACAGGATTGTAATCTTAGATTTTGCTTCAGTTGATTAAACTAATAAAAACATTTGCAAACATACTTTGTATTAGAATTCCAAAACATGGAATAATGGCTGCTCTAATACACGAGTGCTGTGGTTTAACCCTGCAGGCAGCTAAACACCACACAGCCGTTTGCTTGCTCCCTGCCTGCAGTGGGATGAGGGAGAGAATGAGGGTGGAGGGAGGGAGAGAAGAATAAGATTCATGGGTTGAGGCAAATAGTTTAATAGGACAGAAAAGAAAGGGAAAATAATAATAATAACAACAATAAAAGAGTATACAAAACAAGTGATGCACAGTGCAATTGCTCTCCATCAACATCCAGCCAGTTCCCAAGCAGCAGTCCCCCAGGCAGCTTTTGCCTAGTTTATATACTGAGCATGACATCATATGGTATGGAATATCCCTTTGGCCAGCTGGGGTCAGCAGTCCTGGCTGTGACCCCTCCCAGCGTCTTGTGCATCTCCAGCCTTCTCGGTTGGTAGAGCATGAGAAGCTGAAAAGTCCTTAACTTAGTGTAAGCACTGTTCAAGCAACGACTAAAACATCAGTGTCTTGTCAACATTATTCTTATGCTAAATCCAAAACACAGCACTGTACCAGCTAGGATGAAGAAAATTAACTCTATCCCAGCTGAAACCAGGACAATGAGCCACAGATGATACAGCTGGACAAAGAGAGTTAAATTCAGGAGAAGTTTCCTAACTTCATTTTAATCTGCTCAAGTTAAAAAGAAGACAAAGATAGAAGTTTTCAGAATGTTGAGCTGGAGTGAGAGCCTGAAATCACCCTACTCCCCAGGTTTCATTTGGGTTTACCTAGGAAAAGAAAAAACATCAAAATTTGCTCAGCATAGAAAGACCTTTGGAATGGGCCTTTTTCTAATAACACAGACAGTTCTTTGTGTGATACAGACATTTTGAACAATAAACAAAATGACATTAAAAAAAAATCTAGCTGGAATCTGTTACTTGTTTCCATAAATCATAACAAATCACAATACCGTTGTCAAAAGAAAGATTGTTTCTATTTCCAAAAATGATACCAAAGCTGTGTATTTGCTGTTAAAGCATTCACAAGATTTCTGTCCATCACATCCCTTGAGTCTTCAGTGCTTGACAGGTACTCCAGGTTATAGAGAGCAGTTACAGTCAAACCATACTAATGAATTAAACACAAGACCATGCAGAAGCATTCATCATAATTTACATGATAAAAATGGTCAGGTAAAATCTTAGTGGTAAATCACAATGAGAAAAAATGGTTTATTCAGGTTAATCCTAGTTAAATTTACAACTAGTATACCCCCATGGCCTTTTTTTACAGAAAAGATGAATGTGACCTGAATAGGAGAAGGCTGTTTTCAAACCTAGTTGAACCCATTCACAAGAGGTAACAAAAATCCAAGCCAGCAGGCAAAAGACAATGATTTGAAGGTTTCCTTCAGGCTTTAATCTCTGTGATTCATGGCCCCCACTGTGCAATCTAACCCCACTAAGACTATTTGGCAACACTAGCAAATCATCACTGACCATGAAAGTAATTAAAATTCAGCACCACCCCTAGCAATATCTGTTGTTTGCTATTGGCTAAAACAGGAAAGATGCTGCAAAAATAAATGCTGCAATACTCTAAAGCAGTGGAGTTTGTGAGTAGAATGACAATGACTTTCAAAATACTTTGCCATTAAACAACTGGGGTGGGACCAATTACTTCCTTTTTATGGAGCTGAATACCACCTAAAACTGAATGAAGTAGGGCATCATTCTGCATAACTGCAACATCTATTGTTTCCAGTGCGAATCCACTGGAAGAAAGCTGTCGGCCTGAGATAATCTAATGTGCTTCCAGCTTTATGAAAAGTTCTATTTTTCCTCTAAATTCAAAGGAAAATAAACATCTCTAGAAAGGTTCTCCTGTGTGCAGGGAATACAAGAACAAACTCTTTTCCTCCCTACCTTAGCTACCTTGGAATGGTTTAGCATCAATGAAGAAAGAGAGATGACTCACAGGAATAATGATTTTTATGCATATAAATACCATGCAATCAGGACTGGAGCCCACGGGCTGCATATAATTAATCCCAGTAAGTATGCTGAGGAGACATGGAGTTTCTCACATGCATGTTTGCAATAGATAAACCCATACTTCTATTTTTTTAAAAAATATTATTATTAAGCACGGTAGAGACAAAACTATGGAAGCTATTCTGTGCTGTGTCCTAGGAAGTACACTGCATACCATGAGATCACAGTTGTGAAGCAGAGCTATGCTTACTGAATGCTGTTAGGTTCAAAATTCATACAAAGTCAGGTTAACAAAAGAAAGCAATACCCAAATCAGAAACGTTCACAATGGGATTTTGAGACTTGCAAAAAGTCTTCCCAGAATATTGTCTGGAATTTTATAGAATGTGGAAGACCATGTAGGGAGAACAAGCTACCTTAATGTCAGGAATTAATCACTAAGTTCTAAAGTAAAACCTTAGATTAGATAAGTACAAGGCAAAGTGACACCCTAAGCTAATATCATTCATACACATGGACATTAAGAATGCACACCATAACAAATGCTAGCAACTAATGCTTCAAAGCAGCTTCAGATATGTTCAGATTTCTTTTTGTCCCCATCTGGAAACCATGCTCTGTTATACCCATCTTTCTACACAAGTGCAAGCAAGGTTTTGACTGCACACACTGGATGTTTCAATACAAACTTTAAATTGTAGTTAGTGGCACAATTGTTGTTTGTCTCAGTCAGCTAACAGTAAAAGAAAGAGAAACGACAACTTCTGAGATTTCAGTATTTTCACAAGCACAAGGGGTGTCCTCACAGCATTAGATACCAGCAGATCTTGATACCAAATGATCTTGAACAATAATTATCTGCGGTCAAAGCTGAAGCAGATAATAGAATTATAAGTTTCATTTCACTGAAGAAGGTATGTGGCTAACAAAATCCCTCTGTGGGTGTAAATTATGAGCTGTCCAGAAAAAAGAACATAAAGGAAAACCAACTACAACAGCCATACAAGCAGTAACATAATCTGCAGACAGATAGCATGAATGTGTGGAATAGAAGACTAGAAAGCACTTACTATTTTTTCCCCACATCATAGTCAATATAATATGTAATACACCAGGTATGTATTTCAGATGAGTCCACAAAAAAAGTTCATGCTTACACCGCTTTACGCTACTAGTTAAACAGCAGGGTTAATATTAAAAAATCCAACAATTGAAGCCAAGGCCAAATGTGCTCAGACCTTGCAGATGGCACACAACAGCCCTGACCACCCAGTACCTGGATAACATCACTACAAATGTGCGAGTCTTAAGCAGAATCCATGCAAGTCTTGGGAATAATCTGTGCAAACCTATAAGGAAGGGATAAGAGTGTAATGAGAAGACATAGCCTTTTATTTCTTTAAGCACTCTGTGGTTTTCTTCTATCTCATGGTTATCCTAAACAATCCTTTTTACGTATTGCCGTCTGAAGCAAGTGTTCATAATGTAATACAGGACTGTGTGGGTTGCTTTTTTTTTTTTGCTCTCTATTTGCCATGATTTCTCCCACATTAATTACAACAGCAACTAAAGACATAAAAAGTAAATCTGTCAAACATATTATAGATCTTCCTTTTTCTTTCTGTAAAAGTTTTCTTTGCAGAATATAGTATCAGATTAATATAGATATGGTATCCCTAATACATTACAACAGGTAATTAGATCATGGACACCTTCAACAACAGTACAATTATTTTTACATTGTCTGCAGCTTGTAATTAGGAATGGCAGATAAGTTATTTCTAGACAACTCTAATAAGACTGTGGCTTTATCTGAGCCCAGAGATATTACCTTTCCCTGCAAATTGCATACAACTCAAGACCTGAGAGATACATGCATTAGAAATTTTTCACAATCCCAGTAATGAAAAATAAAGTAATTATAAAGGCAGCCAAGTGAGATTTGCAATGTCAGCATTTTAAAGTAACTTCTGAATACACTAAAAGCTTTGTCACTTATCCATACCATCAGTCTCTGAGGTACCAGCAAACAGATAAATTTTCTCAATTACTCCATCTTCCAAACAAATGTCATCAGTGCACTGGAAGTTTACTAGATCCATTTTCAGTTTTCATAACCAAAATGTTTGCAGTCTAAGATGGTTTACTGATTCCACAGTTCAGTTACTGGATGTCATGCTGAGCCATCAGGGCTATTCATGCCTATGGCAAAAGCTCAGCTCAGACACTGGATCAGCCCAGTGCAGAAGCAGGAACAGCAAAGCAAGCATCGCAAAAGGTGTGCCTAACCCCACCCACATGTGTTCAAACTCTGTCCCTCTATTCCCTCCAAGTTACCTGATCCTGCTTTGACCTCTTGTGTGCTACCTTTCCATGTCTGTTTTTAGGCTTGAGTTTTTTCAGGAGCTTCTTGTTCTTTCATGCAGCCTCCTACCACTCTTGCTTGACATCAAAACAGACCACTCCTGAGCATGGAGAAGGAAATCCTTAAAAATCAACTAGCTTTCCTGGACCCCTTTTCTCTCCAGGGTTGTATCCCATGGGATTCTTCAAGCACATCCTGAAGTCCAAGGGTGGAATCCTGCTGTTTGCCTTTGTCCACTGTGTCTGGATCATGACAGCCAAGGTTGCCCCCAACCTTCATATCCCCAACCAGTTCTCCATTGTCTGTAGATATCAGGTCCAGTAGAGCATCTCCTTCCATTGGTTCCTCAGTCACCTGTGGTAGGAATTTGTCACTGATGCACTCCAAAGACCCCCTGGCTTGCTGGTACCCTGTTGTATTGCCCTTCCAGCAGATATTTGGGTGGTGAAAGTATACCATGAGGACCATGCCCTGTAAAGGTGATTCTTTTCCAGTTGTCTGAAGAAGGCTGCCTCTACTACTTAGAATCATAGAATCATTTAGGTTGGAAAAGACCTTTGAGATCATCAAGTCCAACCATTAACCTAGCACTGCTAAGACCACCACTAAACCACATCCCTAAGTACTACGTCTACACATCTTTTAAATACCTCCAGGGATTATGACTCAACCACTTCTCTAGGCAACCCATTCCAATGCTTGACAACCCTTTCAATGAAGAAATTCTTCCTAATGTGCAGTCTAAACCTCCCCTGGTGTAACTTGAGGCCATTCCCTCTTGTCCTACCGCTTGTTACTTGGGAGAAGAGACCAACATCCGCCTCGCTACCACCTCCTTTCAGGTAGTTGTAGAGAGCAATAAGGTCTCCCCTTAGCCTCCTCTTCTGCAGACTAAACCACCTCAGTTCCTTCAACCTCTCCTCAGAAGACCTGCTCTCCAGACCCTTCACACCAGCTTCGTTGCCCTTCTCTGGACACACTCCAGCAACTCGATGTCCTTCTTGTACTGAGGGGCCCAAAACTGAACACAATATTCAAGGTGCGGCCTCACCAGTGCTGAGTACAGGGGCACAATCACTTCTCTGCTCCTGCTGG
Source organism: Phalacrocorax aristotelis (assembly GCF_949628215.1). NCBI lineage: Eukaryota > Metazoa > Chordata > Aves > Suliformes > Phalacrocoracidae > Phalacrocorax > Phalacrocorax aristotelis. The sequence goes on from NC_134283.1 coordinate 14,739,613, forward strand.
TCACACTATGCCTGATACAAGCCAGGATGCTGTTGGCCTTGGCCACCTGGGCACACTGCTGGCTCATGTTCAGCTGGCTGTTGACCAGCACCCCCAGGTCCTTCTCCACCATGCAGCTTTCCAGCCACTCTTCCCCAGGCCTGTAGCATTGCATGGGGCTGTTGTGACCCAATTGCAAGACCCAACACTGAGCCTTGTTGAACACCTCATAGAACTGGCCTCAGCCCATCAGTCCAGCCTGTCCAGGTCCCTCTGTAGAGCCTTCCTACCCTCAAGCAGATCAACACTCCCATCCAACTTGGTGTCACCTGCAAACTTACTGAGGGCATACTTGATCCCCTCGTCCAGATTAATAAAGATATTAAAGAGAACTGGCCCCAGTACTGAGCCCTGGGGACACCAATTGTGACAGCCTGCCAGCTGGATTTAACTCCATTCATCACCACTCTCTGGGCCCAGCCATTAGCAGCCTGTTTTTTACCCAGTAAAGAATATGCCTGTCCAAGCCATTAGCAGCCAGTTTCTCCAGAAGAATGCTGTTGGAAATGGTGTGAAAGGCTTTACTAAAGTTTAGGTAGACAACATCCACAGCCTTTTCCTCATCCACTAAGTGGGTCAACTTGTCATAGATAAGGAGATAAGGTTAGTCAAGCAGGACCTGCCTTTCACAAACCCATGCTGACTGGGCCTTATCACCTGGTTGTCCTGTTTGTGCCACATGGTGGCACTCAGGATGAACTGCTCCATAACCTTCCCTGGCACTGAGGTCAGACAGACAGACTTCTTCCTGATGAGGCAGTGTGTAGCTGACACCCACCACAATGTCATGTTGGTCTGCCCACTAACCCTGACCCATAAGCTCTCAGCTGGCTCATCACCTTCCCCAGCCAGAGCTCCATGCACTCCAGATGCTCTCCCACATACAGGGCAACTTTTCTCCTCACCTTCATAGCCTGTCCTTCCTCTCCTAAGTTCTGAATCCATCTTTTGCAAGACAAATTACACAACTAAGTAATTTTGTTAATAACACCACCACCACAACCAATGCCTAAACTGAAATAGAAAGCTAAAGTTATGGGATTTGGCAAATTATAATCCACATAAACTGTTTGAAGCATTAAAAAATATTATCTGAAACTTCATCTGGCTTCTGACTGATACAGACTCACACTAATCTTGAGAGGTGGCTATGGGAAAACAATGGAAGTTAAACGCTGAACCCATTACTGGCTTACTTTGTAAATAAAGTTAGCTGATTAGCATGTGAAAAAGTAAACTTCACCCTTTGAATATCAGAGTAAGGCCTTTTATTAACAATATTGCCGCAAAAGCAAACAAGCATTAAGCATGTGTGGTGGGTTGACCCTGGCTGGATGCCAGGTGCCCACCAAGGTCACTCTATCACTCCCACTCCTCAGCTGGACAGGGGGGAGAAAATATAATGAAAACTTGTGGATCAAAATAAGGGCAGGAAGAGATTGTTCACCAATTACTGTCACAGGCAAAACCAGTCTTGACTTGGGGAAATTGGCTTAATTTATTAACAATCAGATTAGAGTAGGATAATGAGAAATGAAAACTAAATCTTAAAACAGCTTCGCCCCACCCCTCCCTTCTTCCTGGGCTCAACTTTACTCCCAATTTCTCCCCCTCCTCCCCCAAAGCAACACAGGAGGACAGGAAACAGGGACTGTGGTCAGTTCATCACACCTTGTTTCTGCCACTCCTTCCTCCTCAGGGGGAGGATTTCTCACACTCTTCCCCTGCTCCAGCCTGGGGTCCCTCCCATGGGAGACAATCCTCCATGAACTTCTCCAGCGTAGGTCCTTTCCACAGGCTGCAGTTCTTCACAAACTGCTCCAGCGTGAGTCCCTTCCATGAGGTACAGTCCTTTAGGAACAGACTGCTCCAGTGTGGGTGCACCTCTCCTGTCTCCATGGGTCCACAGGTCCTGCCTGGAGCCTGTTCCAGCGTGGGCTTCTCACAGGTTCACAGCCTCCTTTGGGCATCTACCTGCTCCAGCATGGGGTCCTCCACGGGCTGCAGGTGGATATCTGCTCCATCATTAACCATCATGGGCTGCAGGGCGACACCCCGTCTCACCATGGTCATCTCCACAAGCTGCAGGGGAATTTGCACTGGTGCCTGGAGCACCTCCTCCCCCTCCTTCTTCTCTGACCTTGGTGTCTGCAGGGTTGTTCCTCTCATATTCTCACTCCTTTGTTTCGCTGCAGTTGCACAGTTCCTTCTCCCCCTTCTTAAACATATTATCACAGAAGCACTACCTCCACTTCTGGTCAGTTCAACCTTGGCCAGTGGTGGGTCCATCTCAGAGCCGACTGGCATTGGCTCAATCAGGTATAGGGGAAGCTTCATAATTTGCAAAGAAAAGCAACGGAAAAAGAGACTTGAGCAAAGGGTCTACCAGTATTACCTACCACTCATTCCACTTATTTTCTTCTGCAGTACACAGGCTATTACAGCTGTTTTGTCATGCCTCCCTAGGCTCCTGAGTACTTGAGAATTACACTATTAGAGCAGTACACTCATCAGCTTACTTTGTTTTTAAGGAAAACTCCCCTTTTCTACATGTGTTCAGGTGATCTAATGAGCTGTGTGGAAATACAGACATTTATCCTAATTAAAGGACAAGGAAAATAATGTAAGCATTTTCCACGCCTTAATTATGGATACCACTTTTTGCAGCTATCACCCAATTTCTAATTGTGTGACTACTCATACAGCAAATTCACAAGTTCTGGAAATGTTTTTTAATCTGATCTTCTAAGCAGGGACAGACTCAGAAAGACAGAGAGGAATGCAAAAGCTATCCTGCTTTTCTTAGGAGTGACTTGTAATCAAGGCAGTAAAAAAAAAAGGAAGGAGAAATGTTGCCGCTGAGAACAGCTTTTGCCAGTTTACATTCTGCTGGAAGCACTAAAGATTAAATGCTGGCTCCCATACTTGTGGAAAGCCAGAGAAGCAAAGCAGCAAGTACTGCCAATCACTGCCCATCTGGAGAGCAGCCTCATAAGCAATTCATATAGTAGGTAAAGGTTGCTGAAACCACACTGTTCGACACAGAAGTGAATATAAAACAAGGTACAGACTCACTCTGTGGCAGCTCCAGTCATGGACTGCACATTATACTTCTGCCTGAAAAAAATCTAAGAATCAAATCCAAATATTTTACAGTGTGAAAATCCTTTAGCTAAGATTAATGATCCCCATACAGTGATAATGTATGTGTTGCACTTCCCTCTGTGAATCCCACACTGCTTAATGAAGGCTCAAGGAGTGAGCCTTCCAGCTAGGGCTGGTCGAAGTCTGCAATTCCTTGTGCACAGAAAAATTTTAAGTTAACCAGCTTGGGGATGTAATTGGCAAAATTGAAATATTGTTTCTTTTATAAAATAAAAACTCCCTAAATATTTCATTCCAGCATTGCTTCCCTCTCCCTTTATATTTTAAAGTATGTCAGTGTCCGTAGTAATATTTTAAAATTAGAAATCAAGTATAGAGCTTGTCAAAATTCCTCAAAGTTATTTTTTAAAAAATTCGAAGTCATCACTTTTTAGACCATTTTGGTATCAGAGAAATGGCATTTTCTAAAGAAGAAAGCCACTTTATGAGGATTTTTTTTTTTAACAAATTCTTTCTCCAGCATTGAAGAAAAGAATAACCCTGGGCTATAAAAGCAGGCCCAGAGAAAAAACACATCTCCCAGTGCAGGTTCCTATGCACAAACCAGCAGTCACCGCATAGACCTTTCATGCAACCAGCTGCATTGCCCACTGGTATTTCTTTCAGAATCGATAACTATTTACGCCCTAACTAGACCAAGAAGCACCCCTCTGAAAATGAGAAACTCATCAAGTTTTATTTCACATACTAGAAAGAGCACAGCAGTAAATATCTTGCACACAGACATCAAAAGCAGAATAGCGATGCTGTGCTTTGTTTACATGGAGATCATCTGCTGTGCCTTGCTGAGCAGCAGCTTTAAACAATGATTTCAAAATTGAATTTGAAATTATCAAATTACCAAAATCAGTTTTCATGGGTACACATGAACCATAGATACATACCAGAAACACATCAAATAGGGAGAATTCAGATCATGCAACATAATTTGTTTTCTTGTCTGCTTATTACAAACCTGGCTCAACCCAACAGGCTAAGTCACCATGCAGCTGCTCAAACCCCCACTGTCCCCTTTCTTTGAGCAGGGGACTTCTCTGCCTCTTTGGGCAGCAATGGCAACTTAAAACCTTCATAAAACTACGTCTGTAAATTATAATGAAAGAGAAGATGATGTTGAGGTAGGGGGAAATGGGGAAGAGACATGGGCCACAGGCTTCAGCGGCTGCTCCATGCACAGAGCAGGATTAGAGACTGCTGGAAGTGCCAGAAATTCCCATTGTGCTGCAGGCAAGCCAACCCCCCCGGTGCCTTGGGTATGCTTGTGCCACTGTCCCTCTTTTCCCTGGCAGGCTCATGTTGGGCACCACTCATGCATAATTGTTCACAGAAAAAAGAAAAATCACACTTCTACTCAACTGAAACCATTCCAGAGCACTGTAACATTACTCCTATTGATTTATCTATTTAAAGTAATGTCAGGATTTTGTAATGAATATTTGATTTGTATTTTTAAACCCTTACAAGAATTGCACAGACCATAAAAAGGTGTTACAGTAAAGCACAATAGGAAGAAGAGCATTATCCTAAACCACAGGGGATCTTGGTTGGCACTTTCTACATCTTAAAGTTCTCAGAGGTGGCAAGATACCATTACGTCATTGCCAGGACCTGACTTCTCAGCACACAAGGATTTAAAAATGAAATTAAATAAAAAGACTAAAAGTGGCAGAACGAAACAAAAATCTAAAATTACAGACATTCATAGGATAAAGAAAAGTATGATACGTATTCATTAGTCAAAACAAATTCAGCATAGCATACACTGAGGATTTGCACATTTTAGTAGGACTTACTAGAGTGAAAGGCTTACACTTAATGTTTTCTTATAAATGAAAAGCACTGTCTTGTTTCTTCAAAGAAAAACAGATCTTGGGGTATTTTAAAAGGTATGCATATTTAGTATTCTGAAAACAACTCACAACAAGAACAATCATTCTTTTAGAATCAAGGAGAAGATCTATGAAGAAATCTCATCAATGAATTTATGCAAGGCCTTATCCGCAAACAGAATTAAAATGCATTTGTTCTTCAGAGTACAAAATAAGTTAAAAATTATGTCAGGAGAATAACGCAGCCCTGAAAGCTTGTTAGCAACCTATCCACACTAATGACCTAGAGTCAAATTCAAGCTGCTAGCACAGCTGCCCAAAGAGTTGACAGATGAGCCCAGGTGCCTTTGATGGGGAAGCATCTCCCATAGTTTGACATCTGACACCTTGGACCATCATCCCAGAATGATACATTTGATAGAGCAGAAGGTGCTCAGCCTTTTAGCTATGTTATTAAAAGCATATGTGTAAATATGCCAGCTTTTACTTATAGAACAGGAATAACTTTTCAATTAACTTTAGCTAGAGCTGGTAGCGCTACCTAGACTTTAAGTAGCTTGAGCCATCCCAACATGTAACCCAACATTATATAGTCAGTAACCTCAGTAGGCTGAAGTTTTCCACCCTGGGTATCTGCTGCAGTCTTTGCTTCCTAAGAAGTTTCAGGTACGAGGTTTGGAAAACTTCTGAAGTGAATTTAGGGAAAAATTACATTCTTTATCTGTGCTAAAAATTCTCACCGCTGTTGTGTTGAGATGTTCTAGTCTAGCATACCTGCGACCTTTAGCAGGGACTTGAATTTTGGCTACAAATTATATCCTGGGTTTTGGGCAGGTTTTTTGTCACTCAGAAATTCTCCCAAATGTGGCCAGATTGTAAGTCTCTGATTCCTCAGTTTTTACCTTCACAACATTCAGAATACATGAGAATCAAGAAGGTTCACACTTACTGCATTTTCTAAATCAATACTACAATTTGAGCACTAGTTTATGAAAATCTAATATAGAAACAAAACACTATTAAAAATTGAGTTACCACCAGGGTTAGAGCAGGACTACAGGAATTTAAGACCAACTAATTGAGCCTCAAGTAGATCACTCTGCAAGTACCTCTGAGATATGCAACAGATCCTGCCTCCTGAATAATGAACAAGGGTTGGCAGAAATACTGGAAACTCTTGCCAAGTTTATAAAGACTCGTGTCTCACTGAGGTTACAAAGCACACAGCTCCCAAATGACAAGTTGCATACCCTTGGGTGTGGTAAAGTTTCCCATGAAAGAGAAAAGTAGCTGTGGTAGTTTAAATCAATTCTCTAGTTCAGGGTCAAACCCTCTCCACCCCTCCAACCCCTCACCCCTCAATATTCATGGCACGTGCAATGTCAGTGGGAACTTACGCACTTATCCTAGAGTGGAACTGACTTTTAAACTATGCAAAAACACCACATTACTGTGTATTATTATAAAGCCTGAGTCTGATATTATATCTACAGTATAAATCAGAATAAACTCCTTTGAAGTCAGTGGAATTAAAATTCTAAATGCCAAGAATGGAATTAGGTCCTCCACTCTAGGCTGCCTACCACGTGAGCAGAAGTGAAGGTCTGATAGAGCTGTATGTCTTTAAAAAAAAGTCAGCTTTAAGAATTATACTGCCAAGAAAAGCACGTGAACAAAGTAATGAAAGACTTCTCTATAAAAATCTATTCAGCAGAGAAAGGAAGGAAGGAAAAGACAGACACATTTATAGTGCTATATTTCTTCACAGCCAGAAAAATGCAAAATGAAGCAAGAGAAATTCTTTGTAGTTCATATGAAAGACAGAATCTTCCAGCAAAGATGTTCCCTGGTAGGAGAGCAGTGGAAGTGTCTTTTGACAATTCTGATCAAGAAGTGCTCTAGTTAGTATTCAAGATGGCCATGATGATAGATTAGCTGAGTAATTTTTGTTCTTTGTCAGGGCTTGGGTAGTCTCTGCCTACAATACATCTGCACTCCTAATTACTGAGTAAAGGACAGACAGAACAGTACAAAACATTGACACATCCTTTATGCTCAGATAATAAGTTCATATGAATTATGGCATATATTACAAAAGCAAACGCTACGCTGCTTTTCATTATCACTGTAGCATTCTGAGAAGATATAAGGACAGCGTTGTTAAACAGGATCCAAGTTAAAGTAAGCTATGGGATCTGAGATGATAAAGGTCTGAGGACTGAACTTTTTGTTGTGCGTCTTACAGTAGTTTTGCAGAACAAGTGGCAAAATTTAGATTCAGTCTACTTGTAGATAATTGACAGAGAAAGAGATTGAAGGAGTAATAGGGTGAGCAACACAAAGACATCAAATCATTCTGGAAGTCCTTTCCCTACTTTCCTTAGGATTAAGGCTTCCTGTCTTGTCCAGTTTGATGAACAACAGAGTGCAGAGAATCGTCTGTATAAAAAAAATTATCTTCCATTATTTCACACCTGCTCTATATTTACATATCCATTTAGTCACCTCATGCTCCAGGAAAGTTCTTTTGATTTGGTGGACTGTCATCATCTTAAGATCACCTCTGTTTTTATTTAGCATTTTCCCAGCCATTTCAGAAGCAGAACTCAGGCTTTTAAGCTTTTCCTCCTCCCATGGCACACAGTTTGGCTTTTGGTCTTTTCCCCAAAATTTTAGGTTTGTTCTAGTCTTGGAAGGTGGCTTTGTAGACCGATATATGGTAAGAGCTGGAGTAGGTATTATGTGCACTCTTTAGAGCTAAGGCCCTTTTGCACAGTTCCTGTGGACAATTGGGTTAGATTATTTAAATCCTATACTCCTATATTCTAGATTTCTGCCATTTTAGATCTCAGCATTTTACCTTGTTTCTTTCCCTACAGCCTTATGGGTTTGCCTCAGAGAAAGACTCTTTCCAAGGAATTCTAAATTATGTTCTCTGTTTTAAATAATTTACCAGATTTGCTGCCACTGAATATCATTTCACTTCAATGTATACGTCTTAAGTGTCCTAATATTATAGTATGCTCATTGCTTTATTGTTTATATAGGAAAGCCCAAAATAGTGATCAACATATCTGATCTAACTGCCCAGATGCTTGGTAGAGAAATCTGAAAAATAGGAGATGAAGCAAGAAAAAACCCTGAAGGTAGTTCTGAAACTGCTGTATTATGATACTGTATCTGCTGTGTATTTTTGCAATAGGAACTGTTGAACATCTCCCAGTATACAGTTATTGATACAGTAAACTATTGGACTGGAAAATTGTTATTGAAAACACATAATTAACCTTTTGAACTCTGTAAACCCAGAGAGATGTGATATGCAATTCTACTTCCTCGGGTCATGTATAACTAGTCAGTTTAGACATCAGCCTCAGAAAACGGAGGTGAACAAATTACAGACAACCTCTCTTAGAGCTGTGTTTAGAATTTCATCATCCCATACATGTGGCATAAACTCTTCCTGGACTCTAAGTCTTTGGAAAGTATACAGACCATGCAATGACATGGTTGCTGCAGATCCTGATAATTCTTTATCACCCCAGAAGTATTAAAGAGATATATATAGAGAGACATTTAAGATATATTCATACATTTTAAAAAAATAGAATTTGGCTTTTGATTCATCTGACTTGACACAATTTGATCTGTATTGCTTCTGTTTACTGATAACTTATGATGCTGCATTGCATAAGAACAATTAAAGCACCTCCTAGGTTGAGTTGCTGCTTTGTGTTCCCCTTTCTACACACACTCTGCTGGGGAATTCTTTTGCATCCAAGGTTAAATCATAAGAGGCAATTCATTATTTGGCATAGATAGGAGAAAGAACTATTAACATACATAATTTACTGATCTGTAAGATATTGTCCTACAGTAATGGATCTAAACCCTTGCCATTAAAAGGCATCCATCTTCAATATACTTCTATTGGTAAAATCTACGAAGTAATGATTGATTGTAATTTGATGTTTGAATACATTTTTTGCAATGATTAAATCTACCTTTATCATTTTAGTAGATCATCAGGTTAAAATTCTTCTTTTCATGCCAGAGTTCTAAAATTGACTTGAGACATCATTCCTACTTGGGCCTCCGAACTGCCTTCTTCAACAATTAAAAATGATTGAAAATATTGATCAAGAGTTATAGGGTTTGGGATTTAATTTTTATTGGAGTCTCCTGATCTGACCCTAGCAGAGGAACCAGCTTTCCGAGGTGAGCACAGTTACCCACTCTAACACTTTTTCCCTTTTCAAGCACTAATTGCTTCAGAAGGCAATGACTGAGCCTGCATTTTCAAAATATTGAGTTAGCTTCTCAGACATCTTAAAGTTTTTGGAAAAATGTTATGCACCCACAGGCAAAGAAAAAAAGAACAACCAGACTATATCACAGGAGTTTCATCCGACCCTCAAATCTGTAACAAACTATATTCTGCTTCAGATCCTTAAAGCTCTTGCTACTAATCTAGGAATACTCAGATCACCAGGTCAATAGCTCTTGGCAGCATTTTTCTACTGTCTTAAAGCAGCTTCTCTTTAAATAGCAGTTCATACAGTATGGATTTCTGGTTCCAAGCTTTATCCCTAGTCAGACCCAAACTGAAAAGAGAGAAATCTGTTTTAACATACCATCCAGTTCACCTTAATTATAAAGTGATCTTCTTGGAAGTACTGCTCTTGGTGGAAAATTTGTGATGGGAACTAACTTTTGATGAAGATCCTTGGTAAAAGTCTCTTCCATTTGTGCTAAGGCTGTTTTACTGCTCTCAAAACCTTGTGTTATCTCAACCAACAACAACTTGCTGAGTTGAAAAGGGTTTTTTATGTAAAGATGTTCAGTGTGACAGGTTTCTGGAGCAGTAGAGGTAGAATGAAAAGATCCTATAAAGGTAGTATTTTAAGATAGAGGTCATTCAGTAACTCAGCATTAAAGGGTGTTCCCATCTTAGTGCATGGGTTAAAAAACTTGTTCACTGTCTTCTGATCCAAACTCTCCACCAAGTATTTAGCCTCCTGATTTTTGGCCAGATGTCTGCTGCTTGTTAAGCTCGTCAACATCTCTGCTAAACAGTTAAGACGTTATTGCCTATTCACAGTACTAGACAACTGTAACAACTGTGAGGCTTGTAGGCGTGAATTTGCAGTAGAGCTTTACAGTGAAATCAGATTGGGTTATCTCTTTACAAAAAAAAAAAAATCTGTATCTGTTACGCATGAGCGACATACTAAGACCAGGAAAGTTCCCTTCACTGAATCAAGTTGATATTGAGGTGAATAGACAAATGAGACTAGGTAATGAAATGCATCACCCTCTCATATTATCAGCTGAGCTTCATAATCCTATTGCATCATTGGTCATGATTACTTTTTTATTCCTATTCTTTCAGCAGTAATTAATCTTGTAAGTTTGGCCAAAAAGCTAAGTTTAAATATACCTTTTATAGATGAATAGTTACATGAATTTACATTCCTTCAAAGCAGACAAATATACTTCATATCCTATCTCCCCTGCCATGGATTGTGTTAGCAGCTATAGTGACTAGCCATATAGGACACTAAGTCTATAGCTAGATCATAGTGACCGCAGATTGCTATTAATGATTTGTAGAATGATGCATGAATGAAGTATGCTATGTTTCACCAGCAATCAGCAATTAAAAGTCAGCATACATAAGACCACCTATATCATCCTAAATTACGTGTTCTCTTTAGTACATCTATAACATCAAGCAATGTCATTTTAAAGAGAAACAGTTTAAAAATGTTCTAGTCCAATTCTTATTAAAGATATAAATTATTTATCTTATTAAAGATTTAAAGCTCAAACTGGTTTCAAAGGCTGCTTGATTTGGATCATAAGTGTTTTCTAACAAAATACAGGCCATAATATCACTAGCCATTAAGGCTTTGATGTTTGATGTTGTTGGGCTCACATAAGAATAAAGGAGGGTACCCCAGAGGGGCCTACATTATCTGGAAAAAAGACCACAGCACAAACAGCCAAACAATTTGCTGGTCATTGCCTCAGAACAGTAGATCCCACAAAACAGTAGATGGTGAAACCAGTAGATTCCTACAACCCACTGGCAAAGATTATTTGAAGTAACATAAAATTGTGCTTACTAAAGTGGCAGGAAAAAGAAAGGAAGAAGGCAAAAAGGATGTTAAACCCAAATCCACTACACACAGGTAAACGTGCTACCTGTTGATAAGCAAGACTAATATTTGAAGCTAGCTTCTCCATAAAAAAGCTTATAAAATACATGGTAAGAACAAACTGCTTCTTCTCTAGAGCAAACGTAGTTTTGCTTAGAAGAGGTCTTTTTCCTATCTTGTAGTTTAGTTATATTTCTGCTTCTCAATAGTTAGAATTAATTTTTATAAAATGCCTATGTAAAAGTGGTATAGCAGGAACACACTTTTCTGTGAATATTGCAATTTAGCTGATCCCTTTGGACAGAACGCCTGTGAAGAATGTACAAATTCAGTGACCTGAAGCATCATAACCAGCACAGGAGAAAGGCAGGTGGGGTGCACAAGCATGCTGTGAGGCAGCCATCCCTAAGCCCAGAAAGACCTCCCAACACTGCAGTGGCAGCAAGCACACTCACACCACTGGCAGAGTCTCACACCTGACTCCAGAGGCCCTTATCTCCCCAGGAGCTGGCTCCCAACACTAGCACCGAGCCAGCCCAGCCCCACTCTGCTGCTGACATGCCTACTGGCATGTTGCCATGTGGCTGCTGAGGAAGAGGATGCTCAAAGTTTTTAATATTATTCCTGATTTTTAGCAATGACAAATGGTCTGTGGAGTTAATAGAGCACTTCTAAAATCTGTCATAGCTATTTGCTATGATAATATTCTTCAGACTTTTCAAACAAGTAAAGCAATGGAAGCCACATTGGAGGATGACAATAGGTATAAACACTTGTGCAGCATCTGCAAAAGAGTAGACTGGATTTGCAAGGCGGAGCCTTTGCCAACATGACCCCTGCTTTGCCATAGCGGAAATTTGTCACTCTTCAGATACCAGCAAAAAACAGTTTTGTGATTTGCAGCTTTTCAAGCCCAGGAACACTGCTACTCACCACAAATCCACTGTAACAGGAAAAAAAAAACAACACCTACTTTCTTTTCTATTTTCAACATCTTTTTTTTATAGCATATGGCTTACACAGTAAGAAATCTGAGTACATGCCATTCACTGTGGATCTGCACTGGTAAGTTATTTCAATATTGTAAGGGTTGTTTTAATATATGATTGAATTGATGTAATGTATGGTTTAGAAGGAAATTATTTTAAATGGAAGGCAAGAAGCCAACTGAAGTCATAGCTACACTTAATGCACATGCATAAACATGAAACAATTTAGTTTAAAACAAACTTCTCAGTAAGGGTGATCTTAATCATGTTTTCCTGTAGCATAGAGATTAGCTTTTTTCTGTAGTCTCTGAAAAGCAGTATGTAAGAATGACCCAATATGGATTTAAATTAACTGGAGCTGAATTCCATTGATGATAATCTGTGGTTTTAATTATTCTTGTCTCTTCTCAAATGAACTCTCTAAGTTTTTCACCCTGTTGTAATACTTTTCTTAAAAATCATAATTATCATTTAATAAACCTAGTGGTATAGAAGCAGTGCATAAAGCTGCCTTGCAAAAATGCTGTAGTTTGAAATACACCCTTGGGTTTTCATTAATGGCATTTACAACCTGAAACTTTGCATCTGATGGAGGATAAGAAAATATATGCTCTCCTTTTTTTTTTTTAATAATCTTCAAATGATATGTTCCAGAACTCTACCGTTGCCACAGATGTAGTAGATAACAGCTCCTTTAGCAGCCTGAAGCCTCAATATTCTGGACTGCTGGCAGGAAAACTCAGCTACTTCCACAAATAAAAGTATAGCCAACAAGCACCATGGCAAGACATTATTAGAATACCTCTTTTAAAGAAAAGTACCTGAGCAGGGCACACATGCACACCAAAACTGAAAACATGCTTAAGGACTATGGAAGCAGACCTCAGCTCAATTTATCCAATCTACAACTGCTATCAGTAGCAACAACAGTGAAGTATGTCACTTTGCTGTGGACTTGAGCAGTACCTGAAAAGCTGCCTGCCAGCTGGTTTCCCTGGCCTGTCCAAAGCAGGTGTTTACAGGGACCTGTGGAAAGGAGATGAGAGGCCAGCAAGGCTATGCTGGACCATGCTGCAACCACAGATCCCCCTGCCATGCAAAGGTTTTCCTTGGTTTGAGATAAACATTTTTTTAAAGCGACCCTGAAATCGCTAGACCTTTAAAGGTATTGTTAAACCTAAGGAGTTTAATGTTAAAACTAATGTTAAAACTAAGCATTTTGGTCATTCCTGCTTTTACCCCATGTTGGCTTGCTTTGCTCCTGACTTCACTAGAAAATTGGCTTACACTGAAACACAGCTGTGAAACATCAGACTGACACCACACTGACTACTGTGGGCATACGAAAGGGTTGATCATATTTCAAATCCTGTCTGATGTGTGAATCCTCTCACTTCAGAGGTGAAGATGACCATCTGATACAATAACAACCGTGCACCAGTTACACAGAAAATCATTCATAAAGAATTATTTGTAAATAAAAAACAGCCCCTCACCATAAGAGTTGCCCATCCCATAAATGAGCGCTGTCAAAACCCATAACCAACAAGTCTTCACCCACATCTTTTTTGCTCAAGACAAGTATGTTGCTGTTCCTAAACAACTATGTTACATATTTTGTATATATTATTAAAATTTCAAGGGCAGATTTTAATCTCATTTACCCTGACTTAAATCCAGTTTAAATACACTGTGGCAATTCAAAAGGACCAAAATTAGCCTGCAGATTTTACTCTTAAATTTTTGGAAGAAAAATGAACGCCACTGGTTTCTGTGAGAGTTTCCACACTTATGTTTTCTTTGGAAGTAAAAATATTACTATTGTCTGACTATTTTGCAGGCAAAACTAAGAACCAGTCATGAAAAATTCGGTATCTATAGAGCACTTTTTAAAAAAATTAATCATTACCTTTTAGCAGATATTGCACGTTTTTACATACGCATATTATCTTTAAATTTTAAACCTCATTTGCATTTAAAAAAAATTACACTGTAATTTGCTTTTCCCAGATGAATTACTTTTAATTAATCCTAACAGCTTCCCAGCATTTTACATTTCTATTATCACTACTTAAAGTTAAGAGACTTCTAACTGATCCAAATTACTTACTCAAATTTGAGATCATAAAAGTCTAATTAACATACCATAGACATTTCATTTAATTTGGTCCCTGAAATGTCACTAAAGTTATTTGGTTTTAATATATTAATTAGGACAAATTCACAAATTATTAAACTATAATAAATTCCTCTATCTGAATATTCCTCTTCAAATAGCACCCCAAAGTAACTTATAGCCCAATACAGTGTTATGCATTCACAAGTCTTGCTCCATCAGGTTCTTCAACATTTATTTATGCTGATGCACTTTTGTTTGCTATCTCTCAAGAACTAAGAAATTAGCAACAGCCTTTGGGATTTTCTGTCTAGGGGAGATAAGGCCTCTAACCCAGGTGTTTGGGGTTTTTTTGTTGGCTTTTTTTAAAAAAAAAAAACCCAACACCATTTTATTTATGGTGACAAAATTAAAGGGATAAGTAATATTTCTTTTTGCAAAATTGTCTTAAATACACATTTAATTTTGGTATTTTGTTTTCTTACTTTATAAGTTCACCTACTGTAGGAAGAACCATGCATTATTCCCTACATTCTCAGAGCTTTCCTGATGCCCTAATGGAACACCTGAAAGATCTCCAGTGCAGGAGAACTCAAGTGGCTCTCCCTCCCCCCCTCACCGCTGCTACCCACCTGCCTTGGTAGTATATATAGTTAAAAGATGTTACTTGGAATATTAGAAATATATGTCTGTTTACTCTTTAAAGTTCCTTTTTTTCATTCTTTATTACTGGAAATTTGCAGTCTTTCAGAAGCTGTCCAAGTGATCAGGCTCTGACATTAGTCTAACACCCTTTTGCATTTTCCCAGGCCTATCAAACACAATTTCACCAGTTCACTAACTCTTGAATCTAATCCTTCATAATGGGAAACAGTGCTCTGGATGGCTGTTACCTAAACCTGTGGTGCAAGTCACTGCAGAACAGCAGTTCTTGTTGGTACACCTATCCAGCCACATATGTATTTGTTCAAATTACCAACAACAAAATCCAGTCCTTGAAATCCAGGAACCTTTAAAAACCAGATCCTGGCTACAGCCTGGTTCTATTGATAAAATGCCATCAGTGACTGGTTTCATAAAGAATGCTTGTCATTACAGAAGTATACAGCTCTAACTTAGCATCCTGCTTCTATCTGATTCAATTTCAATTTTTGAGACTAAGCTCAGTTTTCATACACAACTGAAGTCCATTTTTATTTTGCCCCTGAAATCTGACAGTTCTCCCTAAGATTGGAATGATGTATTTTGTTTAGCAGTTGGCTTAGCTGAGCGATGGTCTCATCTGCAGGGGTCATCTGCTCCCAGAACGGTGTTTTCCTCGTTAAGTCATTCATCTGCAGAACTTAAGAATGCTTCTGTTCATCTGCTTGTAAAATGAAACCAATAATTTTTCACATTGCTTAGTAGTACTTACACACCATGCAACACAGATTAACTTTTTTTATTGAATGAAATCTTCTGCCCTTACAGAATTAAAAGATTTGGGCTTTTTTTTTTAGTTGAAGCATCTATGCATGTTAATCACTCTAAACAGTAATGGGAACATGGCAGAGGCGTGCCACCTCAGCTGTGAATGAGTTTGCCTGGAGATGGAACTGGCTGGGATTCTTCATTCATAGCAAATCTAGGCAGTTTGAAATCTGGCTTCAGTCCAGCTTAGAACTAAATCAAATTGGTTTTGAAGCTTATTTCTTAAAGGAAATTCTATATGTTTTATGCTATTAGGAGGCCAAAAGTTGGAGTTTTCAAAGCACAATGTTTCTTAGATTCCTCAGCTGCTGAAAGATGTTGATATGACTGACACACAGCACTAGCTCTGAGCCAAGGAGTGTGTTCAATTCAGACATTTTCAGTACCAAATCCTGTGGCTCCAGTTACCCTATCTCTGTTTATTACTAGGTAAGTGTCTGTGAAAGCGAAGATTTCCTACATTTATACAGGACTTCTGGAACTTCAGCTTCACAGGCCCTCAGGACACAGCATTACATGAAGTTCACTGTGAACCAGTGTCTAGTTTGTAAAGTGAAGTTACTAAAGAAAAAATTGTTGGTCCCAAACCCCCTCAAAATACTGTTCAGGTGCAGACTGATCGTCACATTGAATTTACTATCAGGTGTTGTGCGTACACAGATATTTGCCTTTGAAATGCAGGACAAGAGTAAGCTGGACAAGTATTTGGGTAGGATTATTTGGCTGTATCACAATTTACATGCTATTGGCTGGACCTGGGCTTGCAGGGTTTCTGATGCATTTTGTTTAAAACCAAAAATTTTTGTACAGGTGTAACTGCAGTCCACAAAAGAACCAAACTGGTCTCTTTCCTTCAGTATTTCCTGGGCTACTGCTCTTTTCCTTACACTATTTACAGTCTATAAAGTGAGTAAACATGCTTTTAATGAACATAATCCTGGAGAAAAACATTTTCCTTCAATTAAAAAGAGTATCAATTAACCCAGAAGAGGACTTTCAATGGCAAAAATCTTCTATTAACGCTGCGTTGCCATCAATTCAATAATTCTGTAACAGCCCTTTCCAGAGTTTCTGCTCGTAATTTCTTCAACAGCTACATTAACTTACATACAAATAATCCATTGATTCCTAAGAAGTACCTCATTTATAGTATCAAAGAAAGTATGCACAACTTCAGCAACCTTGTATACCTTTAAACCACATCTTAAAAAGCATTCCCTGAACTAAGTTCTCACGAAATATCTTGAGTTTATGGCAGAATAAGAAATAGAAGCAAACCATAGCTAATTTTCACATTTCTGCTATCACTGGATACCTTGGTGAAGCAAGGTATATATGCTGTGTAACTGAGGTGAGGGAAAGTGTGGAATATAAAGCCTACAACGCTACAAGTCCAGAAAAATCAATAAAGAAACTGCAACACAGAATGATACATACGTCAGCTGATGTTTTTGAATTACAAAGGTAGAAAGTAATTTTTTATAAACACAGGTCAAGCGGAAAAATATAATTCTTTGTCCACTTCAGGATTATATTCAAGCCTTCTTGAGTCACAACCTTTTTTTTGGGCTGTTTTCTGAAAAAATCTTTCTCTTGGGACCAACTCTCAGTCCCAAGGTAACCCATCTGGATTTCAGTAAAGCTTCTCCTTTGTAGACAGCATTGGGGACAACTTTTACAAGACTGAATCATTCAAAAGTTTTGAGAAGGCGGGGGGGAGGAATCACTCAAGCGTAGATACCACCACAGTGGAAACTGAACACAGTGCTTGAATTTCTCTCGTTCGCATTTTAAAAATCGTTTTTTGTACCTTTCATTATCTATACAGTTTATATTACAATGTAGGTGAAACATAAGGTCAAAAATAAATCCATCAGGAAACTGTTCAAAAGAAACACTATCAAATATAAAGCCACTGGGTTCAAATCCATCTTTGGTTAGTTCTTGGTTATGGCTCTTTGATGGTCTCAATCTGGAATGATTTCAACTGACACAAATTCTCTTAAGCCCCGTTGTAGACTGACTGCTCACTAGCAGAGTCACTAAAATAGTTCAGAAACACGGAGAGTCCATGATCCTGATGAATAAACCATTTTCTCACCAATGAAAAGTAACTCTTTTGCAGGACAGTAACTGAGCACGCCGAGAAAATAAACATTTGGCATTACAACATACATTGTATCATTTCCACTGTAGATATCAACCTTTATTCATCAGTATTATCAATTTTCCATTGTACTATATATTCTATATATAAAAATATACTGCATGTTCTTACATATATAATATACTGTATATTCTTACTAGAACAATGCTTTTTGGATGTCAGCCAAGCAACAATAAGCCTTTTCAACGTTGAATTTCAGTAGGTAGGTAATAGCAGTTAATCTGCAGTAGCAAAGCTGACACTGATTACAAAATTAAACATATCTGATAGTCATTTTATTTCTTATTACAACTTATGTTGAAAATTAAATTTTCCCCTAGAAACTAAATTACTTTAAGATCTTTCTCCTTGGACTACTTTTGGACCTGGTACTGCTATGAAATATTATGCAATTCACATTTAAACACATTTATTGGAAGCCACACTTGCCTGCTTCTGAAAGACTGGAAGAGGCTGGGATAAAGAAGCCTGTTTGCTCCTATTTCTGCCCCTGAGCCCAAGCGCTGCTGTCATGTTTTCTGGGCTGCTGGTTGGGAAATGAGAATCCCTGCTTTATTCAAAGATATATACTCGCAGGCAATACTTGAATTTGAATCTGGGTAAAAAAAAATTCAGAGATCCTAAACTTAAGTGACTTAGTTATGTTCATATCTTCGCATATTTACTAAATGTATGATATTCTGCACCAAAATAGCACAAGATCAAAATGCTCAAGACATTAATTCCTTTCATTTGTAATACATTTACTGAGTGACGGAGATTTCAACTGTTGCTTCCATATCTTATATGGCTGCGCAGAGGGGATCTGCAGGAGAGAAAGTTAACATAGCTATAGTAGTTTAAAATAAAAAAGGATTAGTCTTCCCCTAGATGCATGAAAGCTGCACCTGGAACTTTAATATTTATCAAAATATTTTCCAGGTACCACACAGCCCATCTGAAGTTCTCTAAGGGAAAATTTACCTTTGCTTAGAACACCTAAGAAATTTCACAGTGCTAGATGTTACCAGAAGGTGTGTTTTGTTTTTCTCATTTCACAGAGCAATCCAGTATGTGTTGTTTATCAATCCAATTATGCCAAAAGCAACCTACAGTAAATCTGCCAAACAAGCTTTGAACAGTAAATAAGCTAAAAATCAGCAATTCTGAACATTAGGGTTTTTTAAAGCCAAACCCTCAAAAGCTGAAATTATATCAACCTCTTATAACTCAAATTGCCCCAAGGTCTGAATCTCTTTCTATTTGAAAGGGTCTGGACAGGATAATAGGTTAATTCAGTATTTTGACTGAATATAAAGGTTTTTATATATATATATATATATATAATTTCTAAAATATCCCATCTCATTTTATTAGTTTGCTGTTCCAATACTTAAATGTGTATCTCATGAATTTTGCTTTTTATTTACTATAACAGCATATAGCCAAATTGATTTACAGTGAACCACTTCCTATCCTACTTCCCAAAACTTGGCAAAACCCAGGACAGGGTAAAACTCTCCTCCTTCTTGCTTTCAAGCTAGACTAATGAAGTCATGCCTGATTTATACCAATGGGCAGCTCTAAGCATGCAGAAAAGTTGCATCAGTTTACCTAAAGACACTGTCAAATTAAGAAAAGTAGCTTCTGTAAACTTACACATGCTTTTAGTCAAGCCAGGTTTACATGAGCCTAATCCACTGAAACTAGCAATTTATGTGTTATTTCTCCTATAAACGATACAGCACCATGTAACAAATTTGTAGCTACTGCCATAAACAAACATAATGTTGTCAATTAGATACTGCACTTGAGCTAATTAAGAGAGCTTTATTCAACTGGGTGAAGTGGTGAAGTGGTGCAGTGCTTCCAGGCCTTGAGCTATCATATCTACTTGGTACTGCACTGGTTTTGCACGGTTGCTGTGCACTGTGCAAAAAAAGGCTGACACCAGGGCTGATCTGAGGTAGTTTTGCTCTTCCCTGATCTCTGGCTATTTTCACCCCCGACCTCTAGGCATACCGTGTTGCATCATCATTTGGTCTGACTATCATTTGGGAGGTTGTAAGCTGCATCAGGTAATGGGTTGTGGCTAAAAATAACCTTATAGCAGGAAAGGGGGTCTTTTGTATTGGACAGTCGCAGAGGGAAGCAGAGTGGTTCAACTAGGACAGATGGAAAGAGAAATGACTAAGCTTTTTAGAAGCACAGTGCATTTCTCAGAAAATCAGATGCAGTGCAGCTCTTACTGCACAAGAGGCCTCTGAACAAGCTGTAGAATCCATCTTTCTGCCTCAGGAGCTGAACAGTGATTCTGTCCCTTCAAGTTATTAAACAAAAAGGCAGGGGGTAAAGAAAAAGTCGTTAATAGCTTACGTACAAAACGCACTTTTATCCTGATCAGTTTGATTTCATATCACTGCTTTCAATTTATACAAGGTGATTTTTTCCATTCTCATCATGTGTCCTCTTCAGTCACAGATTTAATTAAGATTAGGAAAATGAAAAAGTACCAAGAATTAGTCAGATTTTTGAGACATCATCTGTGACAATTTTTCATTCAGGATGAGCCAGAAAAGGTTATGCATATAACACATTTTGAGGGGAGGGAATACATACCATACAGTAACTTCTAATTTATGGAATACAGTGCAATTTTATGCTAGACAAGTGTCAAATGTTATTAATTTTTGTGGAATTTCATGGGTCCCTTTTCTGGGCTCAGTTTGTGGAAGATATAGGTCTGCAGAACACTTTGGGTTAGCTGGCTAAAACATGCTAATACATAGAATATGTTTCACTTTTTGTTGATGGTGACTCCTCACCACAGGTTAAGATCTCCATTTACTTCAACATTCTCTATAGTTTTCTTAACCAAACATAAGCATGATGGTGAAAAAAAAGTACAACAGGATAAAACTGATAAAAGTTTTTGCAAGCACAAGTGACACTGCACCTCTTGCACTGACTGAGGATACAGCTGGATGCAGCCTTGGCTAGGTGGAAGAAGGCTTGGCCAGAGGAAGTTCCTCACAATTTATTAATCACTGTTACATACACTCCGTGCAGCCAGCCTCAGGAACAAGGAGCACTGGTAAAGTATTATCCTCTGATAGTTAGCAGCACTTAACAGGCAGCATTTATAGCTCACTTAAGTATTGCTCTAATTAGTAAGACTTCATATAGTCACACTTTTGCTCAAAAGGGTTACTTTTTATCCCCACTCACATCATGAAATCATTATTATTACCAGATTCAGTTTAGATTAGAAAGAACAAAAGACAGCACATGTTTGCAAGTGTGCTCAATTAGGGGTTCAATAGTTCTGCATTATCATTCCCTTTCATGTGGTTTTAAGTAAAGGGGACAAGACTGTGAAAGAATAGTTTTTCAGGAAAACTGCCCTTTTCAAACTTTTCCTTCAGACACCTGGTTTGTGGCACAGCTTTTCCCTCTCTTGCACAGGCTGAAAGTGCCAGTGCTGCTACAGCTGGTGCTCAGTGTGGGGAATGCTCAGACCAGAAGGCAATGAGTAGAGGCTGCGCCCAGCAGCAATGGGAATGGGGGAGCGAGGTTCAAGGCAGATGCCTGTAGACTCTCTCACACCAACACATCCACATCACAGGGCAGGATATACTAACATCACAGGAGAGCATGGCGATAAACTTGATAATAGCTTTGTTTCCTGTCTTTCAGCCTATGAGATACAGCTCCTTTTTGCTTTCTCCACACTGAAGGGGATGGCTTTTCCTGTGAAGCGCTGAGCACACTTGAGGCCATTCCCACAAAGCCTCCCAAGTATGGATGTAACATTCTTTGGGCAGTCTCTAAACTGGGAAGGTAAACATTGCTTATATTCCCCATTTCCTGTTCCCTTGTCCAATGTATTCACAATAGTGGCAGGGACAGGGCACTGAGACAGATCCTTTAACTCCTGCCATTTCTTATATTCTCCTGTGCTATAAAGGAGAGACAGAAATGTCATGTCTACCATAGGGAAATGAAAGCTACTTAACACAAGATCAAGCATACCAACGAAAGAGGAACAACTTCTCTTTTGGCAAGTTGATGTTGAAAGACAAAATGGAAGAAAAACATTCAGAAAAGAAACCCAGGGCAGTGAAGAAACCATAATGTGTTATGTTCTTGTGCAAACAGCCCCTCCATTGCTGCTGTACACATTTTCTCTGGTTTCAGCAACACTTTCCATGTCCCCATCAAATTTTATGCATGTGTGCACCACACATTGGCAACAGAGATTCTCAGTCACTCGTGACCTCACCTGTATCAGAGCAACATTCCAGGGTATCCCCTGGGGTATCGTGTTCAGTGAAAACTTTTACATCTCCATTTGCAAGGACCTGTACTACTGGAAAGCACCAGTCCAATTCTGCTTGGGCGAACATGGCTACAAGCAGACTAGCTGAAAAGGTCACTTAACTTGTTAAAATACAGTAAGGAAGATTTTGGGAGTAAACTAACTGAAACATTGAAGATCAAAAGCTAAAACTCAGGGATCTATAAAGTTTAACAAGAGTATAGAAATTAATTGTAGTGATCATCCTGTTGAAGGCCTATGATAATGACAACAGATCAATGTGCGTGAATGGGTACAAATACATATAAGAATGTGACAAAGCAGTAAAATACAAATGTGAAAATAAAAATATAAATCTCTACAGCTTTTCAAAATACATTCACAAAGATTTTTCTTGCAAAATCTGTACCAATTCCAAATTATTCATAAACACGTTTTCATGCAACCGTGCATCTTATTGTTGTTTCCCTCCTCTGCTCCTCCTTCCACACCCCTAACAGAAACAACATAAAATGGAATTAAAATTCACAGCACACGTTTGAGATACTTGTGGGTTTGCAGCTCAGATTATGCAGTGAGTCACGAAAGTTATCCCAAAACTCTTGACAGCTGACTGAAAAAGTCTAACCTCCAACCAACAGAGATCTGTTACCATGGGGTTTTAAGCATGATGATACCACATGTGCATTACTAGCAGGTTAGAGACATTTAAAGTCTTCTTAAAGTACCAAACAGAAATACCCTTAGGAAAAATAATTATTTAATCAGAGCAGGCTGCTTAGCTGTACATTTAAACCTGAAAAATCAAGGTCTCACAGTAGAATTTTATAAACAAAGGGGAACTGCACTCAAACTGCCATAGAAAGAAATGCTCATGTTCACCACAAACTGAACAAATAGGCCCTTTGCACTGTGCAGCACTGCTGTGTTCTCCTGGGAAGGAGCTGTTCTCACAAGTAATTTAAAGTTTAGTATTTTCTTCTTAATCTAGAATGTTCTGTAATAACTTTCTAGACCTGAACTATAACAAGGCTTTGTAATCTACATACTCACACAAAAAGAAATTTTCTCCTACCCTTGTATGACAAAAAATATTCCTCACTGTGAGTAATAGTGATGTCAGCAATAATTTCCCAGGGAGAAATTTCAAATTGAAAAGTTGTAAATCTTCTGCAGAGGAATAATTTGATATACAGGCCTTATACTGTATTTTTCCCTGTAACGTTCCTGTGAGGCACAGCAGAGTCAGCTGCCCATTTCACAGATGGGAATGCAGGTCCAAAAATAAAGAAATAAAAAATTCAGACAGTCCTTGAGAGTGATAGATACTTTTGAGAATTTCATTAGTGTCCATCCATATTATAAGATGCCTAAATATGTTCTCTGTTCAGAAAAAAAAGCATTTTATCTTGTGTTCCCCCAGGAAGTCTGGAGCTGAGCAAGGAGCCTGGGTCATTTATCTGAAGACGGTGCTTGAAAGCAACAGCCTCAGTCCTGACAAACAGCAAAAAGTAGGTTTATAATTTGAAGTATCATACCTAATTCTGCAGCCTTAAGGATTGTAGCAAACCAATATGTACTGTGGCTAGAGCACAGAATTTAATTCATATCACATGTTGAACAGTAAATTAATGCAAATATTTTTGTGTCATGTCTAAAAATTGTCTCCAAAGAAATATTATAAATAAAAAATGTATGTTTACTTTAATTTCAATTTAATTCTCATAAGTAGACTGTCTGGATACATACATTAATGGGTAAAAGCTGCTTATTCTAGGGTTCACTAGTAACAGTTCAATATGGAAGACAGCACTCTATACAAGAAAAATTCTCTATATTGGGGAAGATTATTTCTCTGTATTGTAGTGTTATGTAATGCTAAATCCCCCTCAGCAATGTTAATAACTACACTGCTGTTAATACTGAAGAAAAATTTTACACCTTCACATATCAAAGTGTGCCAGTTTGTTAAGATATCAGGGGCTCAGTCCTCTCCAGAGGAGAGAGAAAATTAAACATTAAAATGTAGTCATGAAATGGAAACATCTGAAAAAATCTGGACAGAGAACAGCAATTTTTATGAACAGATAGGTGAACAAAAGAAAAGGTATAAGCAGAGTCCATAGATATCTAAGACTATCTGCTGAGTAGCTTCCGGAGCCTATCATATTTCTACGAGCACTGGCAATATAATTAGAAAAAGTGTTTCACAAATATTTAGGCAAGCTAAGAATCAAGACTGATGTTCAAACCCTTTTGTATTTGCTTTTCATACACATTTGCCTGACAATTTTTTTGCAGTCCACAGTTCGATCCGGTGTAGTATTTCATACACATAGATAGATTACGAGAGTAAGTGACAGGACAGTTCAATAAAGACACTAATCAAGAGGAGACAGTCTCA
This sequence comes from Phalacrocorax aristotelis, assembly GCF_949628215.1. Classification (NCBI taxonomy): domain Eukaryota; kingdom Metazoa; phylum Chordata; class Aves; order Suliformes; family Phalacrocoracidae; genus Phalacrocorax; species Phalacrocorax aristotelis. The sequence goes on from NC_134283.1 coordinate 14,764,250, forward strand.
TCAGTGGGCAGATGCATTTTGTAACTTTTTTGAGGATGTAATTCATACCTAGTCTTGAATGGGAAAATCATGAGCTTGTTAAAACTCCAATTATATAAGCAGAGACGCATCAGTGAGATTTGTCTGTTGTTCACCATTGTGGCCCATATTCTTTTCCAGCTTCCATGCTGTTCAGTAATCTCTCAGAGCTAAGAAGTCTGACAGATCCTAGTTTGCAGCCTGACACCAACTTATCAGCACTGAACAAAACAAGCCATTATATGGCTCATGTTTTTGCTTACACCAGAGCCTCTGAAACATCACCTCCTTTACCTACCCTGAATGATAGTACCTTATAACCAGGCAGGCTTCTTCAACAGGGTACTGAAAATTTATTTTTGTAATGACAGAGCCATGTGATTGCAGATATATTATATTGCATTCCCCCTTCCTCCAAAAATGGTTCTTCAATATTTGGAGAATTAACAGAGTCAACGACAATGCCACGCAACAGAAAATTCCCAAGATAAACTATATTTCTATTTCTGTTTCTGCTTTTTAACTCTTAGGATTCCCCTTCTTATTTTTCCTGGAGAGGTTATACCCATTTTTGCTTTTAGATTAAATTGCTGTGATTATTTCTAGGAAGTGTTCAACACTGTTTCTATTGTTTATGGCACTTCCCCTTGATACAGCCTCATTCTCAGCAGGCTACAACCACTGCTTCAAAGTCTCTCCTGGGCTGGGGCAGGTATAACCTGCCCCACTTGCGTCACACCCCTGCAAGCTCCCAGTACTGCCCAGGCTCAGCAGCAGAGAATGCACGTGAGCAACAGAACCACCAAGTTTAACAGACCATTTGTTCATTTAACTTTCCTTTTAATTTCTGTTACAGGAACTCCTTTGGGAGCTCACAGCTCCAAGTTCAAATTGGTTTTCATCCAAGCTCTATGAAATCATCTCTTACTTGCACTTCTCAAACTTTATTGTCAATATAACGAATTTTGGATAATTCACAATATAAATTCCACTTCCTTTTCAAGTTATTATCTTTTCTATTAATCTAGTTTTAATGGTTGAAGGTGTTTCTGCAATATACTGCTGCCAAGATGCTCTATTTTTTAAGGTTGGTAACCATGTGTATTTGTCCAATACAAATACCTTTTCCCAGGATTTCCAAGTGTCTCCTTCTCTACACAGTATTTTCCATACCCAGCTTATGGTTTCATAAGAAATACTTCTCTCTGTTTTAGTTAAATGAAATATTTGGTGATCCTCTGAGCAAGTCCTTTGATGTGTCTTTGGCTTTCATTTTGGCTAAAGGCCCAGATTCATAATAAAGCCCTACAGGCAATCTACCATAGCAAAAGCAACAGGAAAATAGGAAAAGCGTTTAGTGGAAATGGCAGCCCGAGCAGCTGGATGCACAAGCTATTTGACCACTTTCATGGAAGTTTCATATGCAGCTCTCCCAGAGCAGAACAGAAACAGGAGGCTGTTACCACACCTCAGGGAGGGAGACAACCAAGGTTACAGACCCAAGCAAGGTAAAATTTTACTAGCCTCCTTAAAAGAAAGATTTGCTCTGTGATGATGTTTACGTTAATACTGAATTTAATACCCCAAAAAAATCTTAATATCATATTTATAACATTTTTAGGAAACCTATAAAGGAGACACCAATATGATATCGAACGGGGTGGGGGGGAAGGCATCCCTTGAATAGATACAGGAGGACAGACACATGGCATGTAAAACAATCAGGCATGTCACCCAAAGGATGAAGGCGTTAGGACATGAAGGCTCCAGCTACTGGACAGCCTTACAACAATGCATGTGCTTTTGCCGACAAATCCAGAGCTCTTAATTCTGAATGACATTACTATCGCAAGAAGAAAAAGTGCATGTTTTTACAGCATCATGTATAGTAGACAGCAGAGGGGAAATGGCACTGGCAGCTATTAAAAGCTTTCTTGGAACCATCGTAAATACCCATTTTCTCTTTTGGCTTAAAAATTTCTCTAGCTCTACTATCAAAAATTATTTTTCTTCTTTCATTTTTCACATTATCTGTAAATTGGTTATTCCCACAAGCATTGCTGTAAGAACCATTTGTCACAACTGTAAGAGGAGGGAGCCTGGCTAATTTCTGGATTCAGAAACCAAGTTGAATAGACTTTCTCACCCCATAAACACCGCTAAACATCAGTCAAGCCCTTTCTTCTGAATTAAAATAGTATTTTGAAATCCAACAGGCACCCCCATCTTGTTTTTCTCTTCATATTCTCATATTTGGGATGATACGTGCCACTACATTTGCTACTAATTGTTATGTAAGTTTGTAGAAAAGCAACTTATTTTAACAAGTATTGCAAAGTATTAAAGTATGTGGAAAAAAATACTAAAACACAGCAGTACGTAGTTCAAATATTAAATATATTAATATATCCTAATAACAAATGTTTGCCAACTATCAATTTAACTTGATTAACCCCAACCCTTCCTTTTCAGTTGATCTGCCTTCCAGTCTGCAGAGACGTATTCTTAGACCTTTCTTGTATACCTAAATTACAAATTTGTTCTAAAAGAGCATCTTTCAGAAGTGTAACTGGGTCCCCTTCCAGCTGCAGTCACCTATACATATCACTATTGTCCTGGTCTTGGCTGGGCTAGAGTTAATTTTCTTTCTAGTAGCTGGTACAGTGCTGTGTTTTGGATTTAGTATGAGAATAATGTTGATAACACCCAGACAGGGTCAGCTGTCCCGGCTCTGTCCCCTCCCAGATTCTTGTGCACGTGGCAGAGCATGGGAGGCTGGAAAAGTCCTTGACTACTGTAATTACTACTTAGCAACAACTAAAACATCAGTGTGTGATCAACATTATTCTCATACTAAATCCAAAACCCAGCACTGTACCAGCTACTAGAAAGAAAATTAACTCTAGCCCAGCCAAGACCAGGACAACTATGCATCACACACTAATGAAAAAACATATTATATGTAAGATATGAATACTAAATTAAGGCATAAGGAATAGACAATCTTGGGGACATTACTACTGATAAGAACCCTGCTTAGCAGTATTTTAAAAAGCTGAAAAGTGCTCAGTGATTTGATAATCTGCTGAGCATCAAACCTTCCTTCAGCACTGAAAAACTGAAAACTGGATAGTAAGAAAAGATTAAAACGAGCTTTTCTAAGGCTCGACCTATTACTGATTGGTCACGACCATCCTGCAGAACTTCATTTGTGACACCAGTAAAACAGAAATTATAATGCTAGTTTAATAACCTGAAAGAACTTTACTACTAAAAGAGTGAATCATTTCTTTGATATTAAACAGTACATTTACTCTGTAAATGATGAACCAGTATTTCAGCAGAATGCACAGTGTTAGCCAGCCAAGACTTTTCCTTATTAAAAAAAGAACAGAAATCACCGTGAGCTGAATCCCACAGTCCTTTCACCTACAAAGCTCTCTTTGAGGTCAATGGAAATTTTGGCTATTAAAGAATGCTGACTTCTGACCTCTGGAGTCACACAGCACAAATCATATCTGGTTTTGAAAATAATGTCCCATCCTAGGCCTGGAAACATTTAAAAACAGGAGAAACAGGACATCATTTTCCTGTTATCCTTTCCCGAGGTTCACAATATCTTAAAGGTTACGACAGAATAGTCTGGCAAACCTATTTCAGCCTCCTCATTCACTGGCCTTCATTGTTTATCACCTACTTATTTCTTCTTTTAGGATTAATGAGAAGTAACAAAGACCATGAATCTATTTAATCTAGTGAGAGTGAAGCAGCATTTATCATTAGACATATCGTGCATAGTATAAAGAAATACTGTCAATAATTTTAAAGTGCTTTTCCAAACTGAAGCAACTGGACAAGGAGAGAATACAAACCTTGCTTTTATCATTCAGGATATTTTAGGTGAGCAATGTCTGAAACTAGAGTGACAAAAGCTCAAAGGAAAAAAAAAAAACCAAACTGATACAGCAGTAATATTCTGACAGAGATCTAGTGGTCAGTATTCACAAAAAAACGTTTTTATGGTACATTTTAGTACAGGCTAAGACCCAACACCACAGAGATCATCACCTGTACGTTGGAAAGCAAAAACTGGCTGACTTAAACTTTCAAAAACCCCAGACAAATGGATCTCACTAGGTTTCCAGTGCTGAATTTGATATCATATACAAGAATGATGCCATTACAATAGACTTTGCATGGCTCCTATACCTGACAACAAGACCAGTTCAATTCCAAGGCAACCTCAGTCACACCTTCCCATTATGCACACTCTACTACTCCCACAGCTCTTCACAGTCAGTATCTTCATGGACAGCCTCAAGGACACAATTCCATACTGCTCAACACACCCAGGGCAAGAATAAACATAGGCATGATTCAGACAGCATTTTACAAGGTAAAGTTCTCTTGCATTGAGTATATCCCATTCACCTCAGTAAAACCTATTTTAGGAGGCTTGGGGACAGATAATTTTTTTCAAACAGAAAGAAACAGCAGCTGAAACAGGGAGCTGGGCCAGGAGGTTTTGGCAAGGAGGTATTGGGTATATTGTCTGAGCAGGAAGGCGCTATCTACAATGTTTGAGACGACTAGACAAAGGGCAATAGGCACAAGTTGGAACACAGGAAGCTTCAGCTAAACATGAGAAAAAACTTCTTTACTGTGAGGGTGACAGAGCAGTGGAACAGGCTGCCCAGGGAGGTTGTGGAGTCTCCTTCCCATTCAAAACCCACCTGGATGCATTCCTGTGCCCTGTGCTCTAGGTGTCCCTGCTCAGGCAGGGAGGTTGGACAAGATGATCTCCAGAGGTCCCTTCCAACCCATTCTGTGATCATCACTCAGTATATGATTCTGCCATGACACTGAACATGCATTGGACCTGCTAAGCATACTTACTGGCCTTTCCTAAGACTAATTTCACATTTCACTCTTAGGAATATCATATGTTCAAGAATATTACTTTCAAACTCCAGTCATGCTTTCCTACTCCTTTTGTCTACTCATTTTCTATACCTACTAAAATAGCAGACTCCACAACACTCCTATGTAGCTACAGATCTGTACTTGACCACAACAACATTCAGATGACTGTAGATTCATTGTTCAGAAACATTACATTTACTTCAGATCGAACAGCCATTCTATTTTGACATTCAACTCATGTCTTTGGTCTTTTTTGTTTTTCTAAAATATGTTTTTGTTTTAAGTCAGTCCTCCACTCTCTAATCTTATAGCTTTGAAAAAACTTTCCCATGGTCTCAAGCTACTTCCATTCTGCTCAGAATGATAACTTTTACTTAACAGGATACGATAGAGCAATTTAACAACTCATTCTTTTCTAACAGTCAGAGATGATTAATCTCAGTCCTATCAGGTCTGAAGAGGCCCTGAGCTCATTAGTTGATCCTTTCTAGACAGCTCAACTTGGACAGGGAATACATGAAATAAATACTTGAAACAAGATAAAGGCTGAACGGAAGATTTTACACTTCAATCAAATCTGAGTAGTTCACTTTCAGTTTAGAGAAAGGTCAAGCACAGATGAAGTCAAAGCAGTCCCCTGTCTTGCCTGGAGATCCCTTCTAACCCATTAGATCAGGATTGGCATTGCTGGAGCAAAATACCAGTCATGTTACAGTAAAGTACAGTGGTGATAAAGGTTCCTTAGCTGTCTCCCAAGAGGTGAAACAAAAGAGTAAACACCTCAAGTGTACGTACACAAATGCACGCAGTCTAGGTAACAAACAGGAGGAACTGGAGCTCCGTGCCCACTCAGAAGGGTACAACATCATAGGAGTAACTGAAACATGGTGGGACACCTCAAACAACTGGGGAATCACAATGGACGGTTACAAGCTCTTTTGTAAAGACAGGAAAGGTAGAAGAGGTGGAGGAGTTGCAGGCTACATCAAGGAACACCTTGAATTATCAAAGTCAACTATGGTGATTGTGACTGCTCTATCGAATGCCTCTGGGTTAAAGTCAAAGGGGTCATCTCCAAGCAGGACCTCACAGTGGGCACCCACTATTGACCTCCTAACCACAGTGATGAAGCCGACAAAGCGGTATTTGGGGCACTAAAGCAAGCTTCTGGCCAACAGAACCTGGTCCTGATGGGTGACTTCAACTACCCAGACATCTGCAGGAAGAACCACACGGCAGCTTCCATATCATCCACCAAGTTCCTGGAATGCGTAGAGGATTGTTTCCTGATACAAATGTTAGATGTGCCAACCAGGAAGGAGGCACTGCTGGACTTGCTATTCACAAACCACTTTGTAACATCTTGGTTAGTGATAGCCTTGGCTGCAGCGACCACAGTATTGTGGAGTTCAGGATCCTGCTGAGTGTGCTGAAGGTCACCTCTAAGACAAGGATTCTTGATTTTAGAAGAGCAAACTTCAGTGCACTCAGGGCTCAACTGGGAGGGATTTGATGGGAAGCTTCCATGGAAGACAAATGAGCAAGTGAGAGCTGGGAATCCTTCAAGAACTCTCTCTTGGAAGCACAAAGCCAATTTATCCCCTACAAAGGAAAGGGAAGTAAGCAGAGCAAGAGGCCCCCATGGCTCAACCATGACTTCCTGGGTCTACTCAAATCCAAAAGGGAAGCACACCAGGGATGGAGAAGTGGAGGATTATCCGCCGAGAACTACAAGGTCATAGCCAGAGAGTGGAGAGACACAGACAGAAAAGCCAAAGCCCAATTTGAATTGAAAATGGCTGTACACATAAAAAATAACAAGAAAGGTTTCTTCAGACATGTCAACCACAAGCAGAAAAAGAAGGAAAACATAGGCCTACTGTTAAACAGAAAAGGAGAGTCAATCACCAACGATGCAGAAAAGGCAGAGGTCCTCAACATCATCTTCACCTCTGTCTTTACCAACACTGTCGGGCCCCAGGCTTTGGGAACAAAATTGCCAATTGAACCAAACACCGACCCACCATCAGTGAAGGAAGAGTTAGTATATGAACTACTACAGGAGCTTGACCCCCACAAATCAATGGGCCCTGATGCCATCCACCCGAGGGTGTTGAGAGAGATGGCTGACAATCGCAAGGCGGCTCTCCATAATCTTTGATAAGTCATGGAGAAGGGGGATGTCCCAGAGGACTGGAGGAAGGCAATTCTTACCCCTATCTACAAGAAGGACTCGAGGGAGGATCCAGGTAACTATAAGCCCATCAGCCTTACTTCAGTCCCTGGGAAAGTTGTGGAACGAATCCTCCTGAAGGCCATCACAAGTCAAATGAAGCACGTGACTGGGAAAAGACAACATGGCTTCACTAAAGGCAGATTGTGCTTAACAAACCTGGTGGCCTTCTATGACAAAGTGACTTGCCTAGCTGACAAGGGGCGGGCAGTGGACATTGTCTACCTTGACTTCTCCAAGGCCTTTGATACGGTCCCCCCCAGTCTCCTCCTGGAGAAATTAATGCGTCATGGCCTAGACAAGTGGTCTGTGCAGTGGCCAGGCACCTGGCTGACAGGCCGCATCCAAAGGGTGGTGGTAAATAGCTCCTTTTCCAAGTGGCAACCTGTCACGAGTCCCCCAGGGATCAATATTGGGCCCAATGTTATTCAATATCTTTAAAAGTGATCTGGATAAGGGCATCAAGTGTAGCCTGATGAATTTTGCAGATGACACCAAGTTGAGTGGGGAAGTAGACACTCCAGAAGGGAGAGCTGCTCTGCAGGGAGATCTAGATAGGCTGGAAGAGTGGGCCAGCAAGAACCTTATGAAGTTCAACAAGGACAAGTGCAAGGTCATGCACCTGGGAAAACATAATCCAGGAGTGCAGCACAGACTGGGATCCACCTGGCTGGAGAGTAGCTCTGTGGAAAGGAACCTGGGGGTCCTGGTGGACAGAAAGCTCAACATGAGCAAACAGTGTGCTGCTGCAGCCAAGCAGGCCAACAGGATGCTGGGTTGCATCAAAAAGGGCATCGCCAGCAGAGAGAAAGAAGTCATCATCCTGCTCTACTCAGCACTTGTCAGGCCACACCTGGAGTACTGTGTACAGTTCTGGTCCCCGCTATACAAAAAGGATGTGGACAGGCTGGAAGGGGTCCAGAGAAGGGCCACCAAGATGATCAGAGGACTGGGAAGCCTGCCAAATGAGGATAGGCTGGGAGGACTGGGTTTGTTCAGCCTTGAGGAAAGGAGGCTTAGAGGGGATCTCATCACCATGTACCAGTACTTAAGGGGTAGCTACAAAGAAGATGGAGACTCCCTTTTTACACGGAGTCACATGGAGAGGACAAGGGGGAATGGATACAAGTTGCTCTTGGGGAGATTCTGATTGGACACAAGAGGAAAATTTTTCACAGTGAGGACAGTCACCCTTTGGAATAATCTCCCCAGGCAAGTGGTTGACTTGGCCACATTGGACACCTTTAAGAGTCATCTGGACAGGATGCTGGGCCATCTTGTTTAGACTCTGCTCTTCCTAGAAAGGTTGGACTAGATGATCCCTGAGGTCCCTTCCAATCTGTGATTCTGTGAAAGTAACATACATATCTTGTGCCCATGTGCTTTGTTCCAGCAGTTGCCATTTATGGAGGTGGGGTTTCCTTGAGGCTCCCAATGCCCTCCCAGATGGAGGTGGGTTTTATTACTCACTTTTGCACCTCAGCACACAGGTATGATTTTACATCAAAGACATAGAAAAGCTTCAGTACTCTGTCAGACAGAATGGTTCACCAAGGGCAAAGTAGGTCTTTGCCTCCCTCTTTCTTACTTCCAGAAATGTAATCTGTCTTCAAAAATCACAGCCCTCATATCAGAGGATTCCTTTAGAAAATACAACAGGCTGAACCTTGTCACCAGCCCCTTGGCATGTTGTACCCTGACAACCTTTCTTTATATCCCTCCATTTGATCTTGACAGAGCCAGACCAGCACACACAGCAGCAATCCAGTCCCGCTATGGACTCTCCACCACACACGCAGCCCTGACGGAAATGCTGTAACATCCAGGGAGCAAAGGCAAACAGCTGGGCTGCAGGGCACCGCTCCCACTGGCATACCCACAGTGAGAACTTTACAAAAGAGGAAAACCTTTACCCCAAGCACAGACAAAGACTCAAAACTAAGTTGTTGGGGGTTTTTTTTGGGTTGGGGTTTGGTTTCTTGGGGTTTTTTTGTTTGTTTTTCTGTTGTGTTTTGTTTTGTTTTTAAAGATTTATTCATGACCTTTTGAGTCATGATCATTTGAGTCCTTGAGCACAATCCTCTGAAAAACCCCGAAACTTTAGTTTAAAGTATACCTTAAATGTCAACTCCTAACAATTGCATCAATTATAATTCATTAGGGGTAAATTACTGCACGAGAAATACAAGGAAGATACAAATATAGTATCATGTGACCTATGCTCACTACACAATGAGCTATGCTTTGAGGAATGACAATGAAATGAGAATAGTGAGAATAACATTACTTCTCAAATAAAATTATACATCATTTTAGACATGTTCTACTTTTTCCTGCATCTAACAGCATTTTGATCTGCCACCTTCCAGATGTTGAAGATGAAAAGTGATTCTTGTTGTTTTTGTGAATCAAAAAAACAGAAACTTGTCTTTTAAATTGGAACAATGTGATAACTTTGGTGTATATCTATGAAATAAGGTTAACTCAAAATCCCGATTCCTTCCCAAAAGAGCAGGAAAACACTCAAAATGCAGTGTGCATGTTTTCTTATGATGTGTAAGCCAGGATAGAATTTAGCATATTGCCCATTTTATTTCCTTTAACAAGACCACCATTCAAAATGTAGGTCCTGCTCTGTGTAGTTTGTGTATTTTTATATGATCGTGAGCTGGCTGGCGTTGTCTTCAATACAGACCTGAATTCTTACCTGTACAAGTGTGCCCCCTTGCATTGGTCAAGAGAGCAATGCTTGGTTTCTCTATTTTCACAGTTGCAACAGACTGCAGTATGAAAGAGATGCTCACATTTTCATCCTCAATAGAGAAATTTTTTTTGTTAAACTTGTATAAAATATTTTCTTTTAAAGTTATATAGAATCATCTTGCGGTTTGACATCAGCTAAAAGGTTTAAAGGTGAGATTGAGATTTAACAGCAGGTGTGTAGCCTAGTTTCATCTTTTCGGCAATAAAATTTTAAGTACTATATTATACAATCACTAAACTGCATTCCTTACTGCCACCCAGTATGGACACACTGACAGCAGCAAGGAGAGAACAAGACATTCAATATGAAATATATGTGTAACAAAATAAGCAAATGGGCTCTTACTTTCTCTGCTTTCCCTCTTTCCTCTCCCCAGCCCACAATCCAAGCTTTACTTTTCCATTGGGACATTTACCAGGCAAAACTTGAGAGATGCCAGCAGCATGCATGTGCTTCCCCTATATACTCACCTAGCAGAGCAGAGCCAGAGGACAGTGCTAGCCTAGCTGCCTGAGCAAAGGACTCTACCCGTGTGGTGCCAAGCCCTCTAGTCCTGCCTGGTGGCACCATGTAGCCAAGCTGCCCCCTGCACCCAGCACCACCCAGCACACAGGGTGATCTGTCTCAGGGTGGAGGCAGCCCTGGGCCTCTGCAGAGCATGCTGCAAAGCACAGAGCTGCCTTCAGATTCACAAGTAACCTTGGGGCTACCAGAACCACACAGTGGAAAACACCAAGGACTTTAAAAGTCCTTAGCAGTGGGTGCCCAGTTGCACTGCCTAATAAGCCTGTACACTTCCTCATGCTATTTAGAATATAGGCAACTAAGAGACTATTGTTGAATATTAAATACAAACCGTTAAAGATTCTACTACTCATATTATGCAAACACATAAACTCAGTCACCCTGAGTATAAACAAGTTTTTCAAATTATTTTTATGCTGCAGAAAGTACTGCACTGCTAGGGTAATTTATGCATTTGTTGACCCTTAATTTTAAATGTCGAGCCATAACACTGCAGCTTTGGTCTTGCCATAATTTCCTACTCCTCCTTCAGCCACATCTATAAAGAATTTTATTGACTATATCACCAAGAAATAATCTCCGTTCTAATAACCACTTTCAAATTTAAGAACACTTATCTTACTTCTCAAATATTATTAATTTTGTTCTCTATGCATATATATCAGACACTCCTGTACTCCATCAGGTTAGGAAGGGTGCAGGAAAGCCATCTAAGTGGCTCTGCACAAAATTGCCACAGTACCTACATAGTTAGGACTGTTTTCAGAGCAAAAGTAGCCATATGATTCTCTGAGCTAGTCTAAGAGAAATACTGCTGCTATGATTGGAAGGGGCTTTAAGTGGTCTAATAAACTACTGAAAGTTTGGAAAAGGTGTCTGTGGTATGGGTAATCCACAATTTACAAAAATTCAGAGGTAACTGAGCACCATATAAAATAATGCTCCTTCTCTTTTCCTTAAAATGGATAGGGTTGTATTATCAAGCCTCCTATTATACTCGGTAGCAGCTAACCCAGCAAACACTGTGTGCTTCAGAAGTTGTTACATTTGCATTAACTACAATTAAATGTTACCTGTATGAAAATTCATGAGGTATCCTCACTGCCAAAGAAAGTATTTCTGTGCTGCACACAGCATTTAAGACTCTGCTCTCTGTAATGTTTACTTATATACCTAATTACACAAGAAAATAAGTTCTATTGAAGTCAACGAGATTTTATATGGATTAGTTGTTCAAAGAACTAGACTTACCCCAAAAGCAAGAAGGGGGGCTTAAATGAGTGTAATCAAAACGCAGTAGTTTTAAACTGTGAAGAATGATTAGGCATTCAGGAACCTGACTTTGGAAACCTTTTTGTCTCCCAGCACCTAGCAACCTAAGCTGTTTTTGGAACTAATACTACGTCAGCTGGACATTTTTGACAATGCTACTCTCTGATTCCCTTCAGCATCTTATTCCTCTTCATCCTTTCAGAAACTTCACAATATTAAAATCCAACGAGAGAACAGAGACTTCAGCAACTGATAATATATTCACAAAAGGGTACAACAAATAGGTATAAAACCAACTAACTATCCCCGGATTGTCAGGCAAGCAGCCTATAAATCATGCAGACATCTTGCCGCATCTGTTCAACAGACATGAAAAGTAATATATTGCTCAAAGAATAGTTAGCAGAGTCTTACAGGACTGTAAGAGTAAGGGCATTATTTTCACTGCCAGATTCTCTCTCACAGTTTCATGATTTTTATAACAAAAGTAAAATTATTTTAGACTGAAATAATTAATTTCAGTTCTTATCAAAATATTTAGAGGATGAAAAGGTTTGTCAGCAGGATCATACACCCGTCTGCTGAATATTCCTGCCACCTTCAGCAACCAAACACCCTCAGACATGGAGGGTTCTTTGAAAGGAATCCCCTCATTTCTTTGACTGTTGAATATTACTTGTAAGTCACTTCTGAAGTAACTCCCTTATGTAAATTTACACCACGCAGAAAGTCTCTTACATATAGGATACTATTTGCTTCCTAAAGACAACAGGTAAAACTTTAAAACACAGGTTTTCTCAGGGTCTGCTCATCTGTCCAAAAGTTTCCAGGCATTCCAAACAAGCCAAGCTCAATTAAGCATCGCCAGCTTCATGGGTATGAAAGACTGGCAGTCCTTGCCATCTTATGTTATTCTTCTGAGGGATTGAGCAGATGGGCAGTGCACACCTGAAATCCAAACAGACATTATTATGTTTGGCCATTGCCAGTCATCGGTCAGCACTGATTTAACAGGTATGAAGCATCCTTGGAACAACTTAGTATCTGCAGGAGACAAAGGTCATAATTTCAATTATAATTGGCATTATTTACTACGATTAAATGAATTTGTTAATAACGTCAAAGCTCAAGTTGTTTAACACAACTAATTAAGCAAGTGACAGACTATTCCATCCATTAGCAATGCTTTGCTTCTCAGGTTTCTGATGTTTTACATTTTAGTTAACTGTTTCTATATGTTGTGGTTTAGCCCCAGTCAACAACCAAGCACCACGCAGCCACTCGCTCACTCCCGCCTGGTGAGATGGGGGAGAGAATCAGAAGAGTAAAAGGGAGGCACCTCATGGGTTGAGATAAAGACAGTTTAATAGGTAAAGGAAAAGCTGCGCGCAGAAGCAAAGCAAAACAAGGAATTCATTCACTACTTCCCATGGGCAGGCAGATGTTCAGCCATCTCCAGGAAAGCAGGGCTCCATCACGCGTAACAGTTACTTGGGAAGACAACCGCCATCACTCCAAACGTCCCCCCTTCCTTCTTCTTCCCCCAGCTTTATATACTGAACATGACGTCATATGGTATGGAATATCCTGTTCGTCAGTTTGGGTCAGCTGTCCTGGCTGTGTCCCCTCCCAGCTTCTTGTGCACCCGGCAGAGCATGGGGAGCTGAAAAAGTCCTTGACCAGGGTAAGTGCTACTTAGCAACAACTAAAACATCTCCACATTATCGCCACTGTTTCCAGCAAAAATCCAAACCATAGTCCCATACTAGCTACTACGAAGAAATTGAACTCTACCCCAGCTGAAACCAGGGCACTATAGCAGACTCTTAGCAAGTAGAAGCAAAGCAGAGGAATTACAGAGTCTAGCAGCATCTGAAACATCTGTCATTGGAGGTGAAAACACAGTAGAGGATGTGGACATGTAGCCCAAGCTAAGGTAGCATTTTTCTTTTTGACAAATGAAAACAAAACACAAGTTAGTCATGGTATGATGACAAAACAAGTAGTTTTAAAATGTTCACCACGTTCTACTGAGAGACAGAAAGAACATCAAAATGCTTTGTACAGAGTAGATAAAATACAATCCCTACTGCCCTCTCCTATTGTGTTTGTTCAGTTCAGAGCCCCAAAAGATGTTTAATTCCCTGTGACTTCAAATAGGCTTATAGCATTTTTTGCATAAAGGAAGGTCATCCCTTTTTTGTTGTTTTGATATTATGGATTAGTTAGAATAGAATAGCTAAGCCACAACAAACAGAAAAGCCTAAATGCCCTCGAGCTGAATGACTTGAAGGCCCACAGATACCAATTCCTGCTGAAACCAGGAACTGATGCCAAACCCTGCCCTCCTTCCCACTCAGGCCTGAGGGACACAAGGGAGACAAGACATCCCCAGGTGCTTGGAGCATTGCTGTCTGGGGAAGCACAGCTGAGAGCACAAGAGCTGGGGGCAGCTGCTCCTCAGGGACAGCTCCAGCCAGCCAAGCAGATTTTGGGCAAGCTGAGCAAGCCCACTGCAGCTGCCTACCCCCTGGATAGGGGGAACTGGCAGGACTGCTGGCAGGAGACACTGCTTGTTAAATAGTGTGACAAAGTATTTAAGTGTTTTGGAAATAGCAGTCTAAGGCTTAGAAAACAGACTATAAGCTCTCCAGGGCAGGGACCATCTGTCTGTTCTCTACTTAGGATGGAGAGGTCCTACTTCTTCACTGAGTTAAGGCACTGCTGTAGTAAAGTGGGGTAAGTAAACAAACATCATGATTTCAGGACTTGAAAACTGCAGAAACAAATGCATGACTCAACTGCAGAGTGACAGGCAGGCAAGGACTAGTTCCCAGCAATGCAGGGCATTAATCTACACAGCACAATATGTTGCCCAAACACAGCAAACACAGCTTAGCAGCTTTGTGTGCCTCTGCTTTTACGCCCTACCCACTGACAAGCATCCTTCAGGACTGCAACCACACTGTCAGTTTTAGTATTTTTTCTTCTTTTATGTATGGGTAGTGTGTGGCGGGGTAATAACAGCAAGACCCCCTTCCCCAAATATAAACAAGACATTAAAAATCATCAAAACTCAGACAAAAAGTGTGACTTTTTAGAAATATCTACTCAAAGCTGTTTGTTTCCCAGGCAGTTTAGTTCATTTCACAGCGCTGCACTAAGTATTCAAACTCTACAAAGATTATTACAGTCCATCAAGGTATTGCTCCAGAAGAAAATCCTAAACCTAAAAGCCACTAAACAGAATCACAGGGATGGGAAATTTGCGGGTCCTTAAATCAAAACCTGATGTCACTTGAGATAAGCACCTTTCCTATCCTCTTCTTACACCTTTTTTGTTTGGCTCAGAATTTCATTTGAGCTTCTATAGTCTCTAGTTTGCCAAGTTATTTGACGGTAAATCTTCTGCTGACGCACAAAGAAAACTAACTGCGTTCACCACATATCCATTTTCCTATAGGTAGTCAGATACACATTCATGCAGCAAAACCATCACCTCAGTCCTGCTTTAGACCTTGCCTACAATAAACAGCTGGATTAGTTAGGAGATCAAGAAAATTAGAAACTAAGAATTCAAATGAGAAAAATCAATAAGTTCTAATTACACCAGGATTTTGCAGAGTACGTATTGGAGGCAGCAACTTTTCATTGATGTGGCAATGAATGGTCCACACACCATAGCTATGTCTTTCCCACTAATTAATTGCCATTTTAGGAACTGGCTACAAAATACGTCTCCCCAAAGTACCCTTTGGTTCTCCAAATGGAGGCGTAGCTCTGTTTTGCTGAACCTGGGAATCTTATGGAGTTCTAAGCATTCAAAGTGATGAGGGATAAGCACCCAGTACATTACATCTGTGAAGATTACTACTGGCAGTTCTTATTCCTACCTTCCCCTGAGCTTCTACAAATAAATATTCCAGAACACCCTCTTTCCCAGATTTGTTAGAAGCTCCTCTTCCTTGAAGGTTACTGGTTTATTCTCTCCCAGGAATATCTTCACTTCTAACAGTTCATGGTTGAAAGTCTTGGACAGACATTTCCTCCCCTCCTGCCATGCTTTCCTGCAGAAAAGGGCAGAGAACCAAAAATAGCTGGAAGAGCACCAAAGCCTGCAAGAGTGATTGCATGGCCCATTTTGCCCTTCTTTAAAAAAAATAAAAAAAATAAAAAAATAAAAAAATCACAATTGGCTTTCCAGACAGAAAGCAGTAATAAGGGGGCAGCAACTGCATATGGCATCCTGTTCTCCAATAACACCCGTAAACAGAGAATTGTGACAACACTAAGTTAACATGCTGCAAAACACATTGCCTCCACTGCCTTGTCTGAGCAATGCACCCTGACTCTGTTCAACACAGGACAAGAACTGGGTGCTACAGAATAGCCTACATAAACTGTCTAAGAAAAGACTTAAAAGTACATCCTGAGCCCTACCTCCCTCTGCAGATTAGTTACCGCCATTAGTGATTCACAACCTTAAATCCTCCCTTTATTTAGGCACCTAGAGGTGCATAATTATAATTAAACCTACAGCCTTTATTTCAATAATGCCTAAGTGCTTACTGCAGAAGGACTGAAACTCTCCCTTTTCCTGTCAGGTGAATGTCCACACTGTAAAGCATAACACTATCCTTATACCTGCTTGCTCTCCTTGGCCCAGCAAGGGTCAGAGTCCTTTGGACTGAGCAGGAACTGAACGTCCATCTTGGCTGAATTCTCTATCACTCACCTATTCATTAATCAGTTGCTGTCCAGTTATGTCCTGCAATGACATAAACCAGAGTGACAGTACAGCTTTGGAAAAGCTCTGGAAAAGATTTCAGTAAAGTTCCAGCATAAAAAGCAAGGTTACTAACACCCAGCTTTTATCACCTGTTTATGTTTCGTTTCACAAGCTCTTTTTAGGCTAGGGAGAATCATAAGCATACCACTTAACATCATGGACCCTTTGTGCTTCCTCTCAAAAATGCAAGATAATGCTGAAAAGATATTGAAAAATTTAAATAATTTTAAAAATCTGTTTCAACACCACCATATTTACTAGTTGTGGAAAACACTACCATACTATATATATAATAACAAGATGTAATAAATCAAAGTAATTAAATATCTAATTTCTGTAGCAAAGCTAAGTAACTGCAAAACTTTACCACATTTTAACTTTATGTGAATGGGTTAGAAAAGTATCCTTTACCTACTATGAATTCCTTCTAGATACAAAGGGAACTAAAGAAACCTTCAAAAGTATTTAATTGCTTTAATTTTTCTAGTTTTTGCATAAGAGCATATCATTAGGTCATTTTCTATTATATGTTTATAATATGACAAGAACAACATTTTATTCAGTAAGTTACCTTGGCATTGTCCATCCCTACAAAAAGATGTTGTAAGTTGCACAGCTGTTTAGACTACTCCATCATAACAAAAAAAACCACCATTTGTGCAAATGCAGATGCTGAGGTTTTCCTCAACTATAAAGCACACAAGACAGGAATACATTTGTTGTATATTTTTAAAAGTCAGAAGAATGTCAACACAAAACCAGATGTTATAGTTTCCGTTTTGGCTATCATTCAAATGGTACAGTACAAGATTGCAAAGCATTGGACAGCTTATAGCAGTGATTCAAGCAGGCCCCATTCCTCCCACCTGATGAATTTTGAAACTTTATCAGGGATTTGTAACTTAGTAGTGAAAATGAGTGAATATGGCAACTGGAGTCCAGTCTTACACTTAGAAGAGTGACTTGAAACTGAACTAGGAAAAAAAAAAATCTTTAAAGACAAGAACAAGCTGATTGCCTATAAGTCAAAAGTCCAGCTGTACCTAGCAGTACATGTAGTAAAAGTTCAAAGTCCTGCTCTTGGTGCTGAACTGCCAGAATTAGGACTGTCAGGCCCTGAGCAGCTCTGATGTGCAGAAGCTTTTCTGGGACCTCCCCTCATTCATTCAGGAGCTGCTATTAAAACCCAGTGCCTGAGCTTTAAAGTATGCTTAAAGTATTAAGTCATTTTACAATCAAATAAATATGTTTCTGACATGGTGTCCCTGGGTTTGTCAGCAACTCAAATACATGTATTAGCTTCATGCAGGTATGATGGTGCATAAGTTATTTTCATCAATTAATGTTTTAGAATATACACCTGTGACACCTCAAAAAAAGGCAAAAACTTGTTTTAAGTGTGTATTGGTATTCAAAATAAGAAATATTACTTACACAACTTAAACAGAAATAGATGTGGGATATTTCCAAACATGATTATCCTACAAAGCCTAAGCCAGACTTAGCTGTTATGTCAGCCACAGAATTCTGTGATAATGCTGAAATTTCAAACTTTCCTGAAAAATTATCTCTCCAAGTATTCTGTACCCTTCAAATGCAATGTGTTGTACATTACTGTAATTTATACCTGCTCTATTTTCATCACTCATTCTAGGTTAGACTGACAGACTACTTTTTTTTTTTTAATTTTGTTTACAGAGCTGCATTTCACTACTTGTGCAGGCTATACAAAGTAAAACTCTCCCCCATGTTATTTTCTAATAAGATTGAAGATATACTCTGACCATTTATGTCCCCTAATATTACAGATGGAACTGTTTGAAGATGATGGCTTCCAGCTGTAAGGGCAGAAGAATAAAATAGAATAGATGGAAGAACATTCCATTAATCCAAGTTGTCTAGAACAGACTCCTGCCTGGCTGGAGGCACATCTCTCCTGCTTGCAGCATGACATGCAGCATTTTGTAAATTGGTTCAAGGGAAGCTCCAAAAGAACATTGGGCATTAAATGTCAGTTAGCTGACAGCTAGCAAGAAGCTTGGATCTTACTGCACTTAATATGAAAACTGTCAAATAAGGGAAGGGAAGAGATCAACTTCTATTTATTGAAAGCAAGAAACTGGAGAAGTGGAGGTAGAAACTGGAGACAATTAATTCATTAATATTTGACTTGTGAGGGTGTTTCTTTGATTTGTTCCAAGCTATCAGTGTAAGAGGACAGATAAATTAACTGCATATTGTTCACAAAAAGTATAGGGCTTAGTAAAGGCCTATCTTCCATGTGCTAAAGTTCACTAGGAGTGGCAGTGGAAGAAATAAAACCCAGATCTTTCTTAATCAAAAATCTGTCCTAGCCTTATCTATTTTTAAAATAAGCTCTAGAGAGTATAGAACAGAAAATTAACAGTTTTTCCCCCCAGATATGACTGGTCAACAATAATGGCAGTATAGCAAGAGGGAATTCGGCCAGCTTCTCTGTTGCAAGTACATATTTTTTTGAGGACATCTCAATCTTGTCAAAACAATCAAACAGCTAATTCAAGTCAAGCAAGGCCTCTGATACACAGTGGATTACACATTCTCAGCTAGTGTAGATTAACATTGTTTCAGTGCAGAGGTGAAATAGTCTGTTTTGCTGCAGCTGAGGTCCAAGTTCAGCATGTTTAATAACATAACAGAAAATTCAAACACTGTTGCCAGCTAGACATCTTGGGGGACGTGATAGAAGAATCAATTCATCCCTGGGCAAAAACCACTCTTGTAAACTGCCATCCTGTTTTGTTTCAAGTGAAAATAATATTGATGTTGGTAACACCCACTAGGTTGGCATATCCTAATAGTTGTGGCCAGTTAGAAATGCCACCTGTTGTGGTATAGCCAGCAACTCAGCCCCACACAGCTGCTTGCTCACTCCCCCACCGGTGGGACAGGGGAGAGAATCAGAAGGGTAGAACTAGTGGGTTGAGATAAGAACAGTTTAATAATTAAAAAAAAAACAACAACAAAAATGCAATGGAAAGGAAAACAATGAGAGGCATAAAACCCATGGTGGGGGGGGTGGGGGTGGGGCAGAATAAACCACCAAAACAAACCACATGTGACACAGCCACTCACCACCCACCAACACAACACTGCGAGGACCTGAACCATAACAACCCCCACATGTCATCTACTCCCTTTAATATACTGGTCATGGTGCCACATGGTATGGAATGAACACCCCATCGGGTGGTCAGGGTCAGCTGCCCCAGCTGTGGCCCCACCCCCTGGCCTCTTGCCCCTATGACAGAGCATGGGAAGCTGGAAAGGTAGCAGATCCCCCACAGTGAAGAAAATTAGCCCCTTCTCAGCCAAAACCAGCACATTCTCCACCCCTTATTCCATACCATTTACGCCATGCCCAGGTCCCATACCATCCAATACAACCTTACCAACCACCACCCCTCCCCTTCCCATCCTTTATCATAATACCAGACATCATAGCCTTAGTCTGTGGACCTTCCCTGCAAAATGTCCATTAAAATGTCCATTGAGTTCACCCAGTCCATGACTCTGGGCTCCAGCTGTCGTATCAGTCTTTCAGGGCAGGAGAGATGGTGTGTGTGGTGTTGGGTTGCTGCATGCCAAGTCAGTCATTATTCCATCACTGCTGCACTTTGCCTGTTTCATCAAAGTTTCTTCCATTGATTGGGAGGTTTGTACTCTGATATCATTGATACAACACAGAGGTGACACACAGTATTATATAGCAGTTCGCATTGTGCCATTCAGTTCATTGGGTGTTTTCGCCCAAAATCAAATCCCCTGGAGGCACACATCTGACTTCTCCATCCTCCCCCATCACCCACCAAGTGCACGCAGGTCCTCGAGCAAAAGTAATCCCACAAATGGGTTTGCCTTTGCCGGTGGCAGGAAGAATCCAGACTGTTTTGCCCAGCTTTTTTTTTTTTTTTTTTTTCCCCCACACGCACTACAGGGACTCTATCCCCTTCCACAGTATGTAGGATTTCTGGGCCAGCTCAATTGGCAGATCCCCTCATGTTGACGAACTAGGTGGCCCTTGCTAAATGTGTATGCCAGTGTTTGAATGTTCCACCCCCCCATTGCTCTCAGTGTAGTTTTTAACAGTCCATTGTACCTTTCAATTTTCCCAGAGGCTGGTGTGTGATAGGGGATGTGATACACCCACTCAATACTGTGCTCTTTGGCCCAGGTGTCTATGAGGTTATTTCAGAAATGAGTCAGTCCCATTGTCTG